>NC_037094.1:520000-1125000 GCF_002994745.2 Rosa chinensis
AAGCTTTTGTCCTTTTAGCAATTTTCTTTTTCAAATTTTTTTTCTTTCAAAAAAGGTGTTTCTCACATATAACCCATTACAATTTAAAACGGTTATAGTCACCGCGATATCATATTTTCTTTTGAAGATATAGTAGCATATATTCATCAATCTACTTGTTAGAATCGGTCTAGATCTTTGTAGTGTTATGTGCTGGTGTGGTAGAACAAGAAAGAGAAGAGGGTTTCGGAGGAAGATTGGTAATAGAGATCAATAGGTGGATAGAAGAGAGAGGCGGAAAGAGAAAAATGGGCGAGTAGAGACTGTAGAGAGAGGAAATAGGAGAAAGAGAGATGGAGGGTAAAGACGGAAAAATTGAGGAAAAATGGTCAAATTTTTTTTGAGGGGTGTGTATTAAGAAATTAAGGATGTGTTAATAAAATTTCTCTAAAATAAATTTTTTATTTCAATCAAGGAAAATTAACATGTTGATAAAGATATGTTAAACTCCATTCTATCTTTAATATAAACTGACCTAGCTCTGCTAGGGTTTACTCGAAGGCGGAGGCTTTCGACAAAATTTTCAAACATGGCCGGTAACGGCGAGCCTCCGATTAGGAGGCAGGGAGTTTATCCTCTTCCTTTTTCTGGTGGGATTGAGGCAAGCGACGGGGACTTTTTCCAGCGGGCCTTTCTGCTTTTTGCTTTAGGTTTTCTCCTTGCGTATTGGATGGAGGAGAGATTGGTGGTGGTCGATACTGATGGTGCAATCGTCAGAGATCGTCAGATGGTGGTTGGTTTGGTGGTGGTTGGCTGGGCTGGGCTGTGTGTTGGAAGTCGGGATCGAAGGTCTACTGCAGATGTGATGATGCAGCGTGGGTTTAGGTAGGATTTTGACGATGCCTCTGGGAGACAAGATGCTCCATGCGGCGGTGGTCTGAACCTGGTGGGGGAGGAGGATCGAAGGAGTCTTGGTTGGGAAGCTTTGATCTTCAGATAGTGTCGGTTTTCTTTGGCGACGGCGCGAGTTGTCGATGACGGTGACCCGAAACTTGTGAACTGTTGCTGGATTGTGGATGACGGAGACGTACAAGGCTTGGACGACGATGATGACTGGCCTGATATCGACAATACAATCGTCGGTGGCGACTGTGGGCTGGAGTAGCTGAATGCTAGGGTTTCAGGTTATTGGGCCTTTAGTTGGGCTTTGGGACTAGCCTGGTCTAGTCTGGTTTGGGCTTTCTTTATTTTATTTTGTATGATTTTAGTCACTCTTCCTTCATTTTTGAAGGAAGTGATGCCTAATTTTTTCTGTTTTTGAATTTGGGGAGATCGCAAAGACCGGATGCTCGGTTGTACCTTTTATTTTACGAGCTTCTGAGCATCTTGGTTTTTGTTAGAATAATGGTGCGTGAACTTCCTAAAAGCTGGGTGTACTCTGGATTGCAGAGTTTCTATTTGTCTAGAATATGATCATTGTAAGTCCTAAAGGACAGCTCTTTACTATCGACCCCATATGAGTGTGTCGTTTGGTACTGCTTACTGAATTATAAAATCGGGCTGACCTCTTTCAATTAAAAAAAAACATGTTGATAAAAATCTTTTATTAAAAGAATATTCCTTTTTTTTGAACATATTTATTAACACAATTTAGTTAAAAAGATGGAGTTTACATAAATATTTATTTATAAATAATATCAAATATATATATATATATATCATATAATTCTTATTGGGTGGGTATGGTTATGGGTATGGGGATGGGGATCAAAATATCATCCCCGCCCCGTACCTGATTTCAGAATTCAAATTCAAATATTAGGGATCCCCATCCCCGTTACCCGATTTCCCCCGATTTTCTCCCCATTATGATCAAATACCCTATGAATACCCTACCCGATAGGGATTTTTGTCATCTCTAACCGCGCCTCTCCTTCTTCTAAATACATCTCTTTTTAGTTTTATCTGATAGATAGCTAGCAAAGAACTCCAGCATACTGACACTTGATTGATGGAGCAAGAGACAAGAGGGAAAAAAAAAGGGGGGGGGGGGGGGAGGGGGAAAAGAATAAAGGGATAGAGGCTAGTGTGCATAGGTGCCAGTCTAGGTATGACAGATATTTGGTAGTTACTAGTTAGGTCTGGTAAATCATGCATGATGCATGCATTATATGAAGAAACGCCATCAACCCATATCACCAATTAACATCACGGCTCTACCCTTTTCTGGGGGATCTCAGCTCTCTTCTTCCCGATGTCATGGTTTTCTTAAAATCTCACTACCTAGTGTTCTCTTGTCTATGACTCTTTTCAACTTCGATCAGTTGACGAGGAGTTGAATTGTGAGGTATTAATTGAATTCTTATAGAGGATTGAAGGAGCTTGGCAGAGGTGCCGATGGTTATTGCAATTTTTCATTCTTTTATTTATTTTATTTTTCTTAATTAGAAGGTTAAAATTGAAATATTTGATTAATATTTGTTTTGTAGGGTGAATAAAGTAGACTGTAGGGTGGTAATAGCGTACCCATCAATCCACTTTTTCTTTCTATTTTTGAATTAAATTTTTATAAAAATACAAAATCTATGTCACTAAAGACAAATTTGAAGTTATTAAAAAAAAAAAAAAAACGGAATGTGAATTGTAAATTTCATTTCTCCCTGAATAATAGTATAAATCTCATCTAAAAACAACTCATCAGGACAACTACTATCAATACACATCCTGCATAGCATCAACTCTTAGTAGTTGTTAATTATCTCGATGATAATGAATAGCTAAATAATTATAACTGCTACGTAAGATATTCTTTGTGACTTCCAAATTAAGAGCTACCTGCAGTTTGTGCTACAATTATTTATTTCAAGCCATCTCTTTTGGTTTTTTGGTGTATTGGAGATGTTGGAATGCTTAAAGGGATCGATTTATTTTTAGATATAGCTTCGGTGGCCGTGCTTAGTTCCATGGGTGATCGATGGAGATGCTGCTGGAATTAAGTACCAAAAACGGTTTATGGTTGTGCCTCCATGAAAGAATCAGTAGGGCCAGGAGGCTAGGGTTTCCGTACCCATGGACTCTGCTATTCTCTTACAACAGAGCTCAAATATATTGGGCTTGATTATAGTCTTCCATGGGTTTTCTAAATGAACAGCGCACTCTCGTACGTGGATCAATTAAAGACAAACTTGATCATGAAGAACCTCCCAACTAACCAACTTACCGGGTTTGTTTTTTCCTATTCTTTTTACCTTCTGGTCTATCAGAATTTGGACAAATATGCATGCTTACCGCTATCTTTCCCATAGTAAACGGATGTTTTAAGCCCAAAGTCAATCCGTATGCATATGACTGCTTCATCATTAATAATCATAGGATATAGCAAAGGTACTGAGGCAATTTCAGACCTCGTATAATAAATAACAAATTATTTTCTTTTGGTAGAATTATGAGATTAATTGAGGTGCTCTACAATTTCACAGTTGAATGTTCATCAATTTCTTCTTGAAAATAAATAATAATTAAGGAAAAGAACAGTTTAGCCCATTGTAATTAGCCAAATACCAATATAGCAATGCAAATGCACCAGTTCCATTCATTATCAAAATGCACAACAAATACATAAATAAATGAAAAATCAGTAAACAAAAATGAACAAAAATTACCAGTAGAATAAACATGAACTATAACTTGAACACTCCATAGTAATTAGCCAAATACCAAAAAAAATCAAGAAACTCAATCAAACAAAACAGAGACACAATAGCAAGCAAACAAGAAGCTTAATCAAACAAACCAGAGACACAGTAGCAAGCAAACAAGAAGCTCAATCAAACACAGTAGCAAGCACCAGTTCCATTCAAGCTGAGTAAATCGAACGTTGGAGGTTTCAATCGATTCTACTGCTACTTTCAATTTGCTCAACTTTGGCGGTGTCAATCGATTGTACTGCTACTTTCGATTTGCTCAGCTTTGGAGGTTTCAATCAATTCTACTGCTACTCCTACCTCATCTTTTCATATCCTAATTCGAAGAAACATAAACGAAGGCAGCAAAATTGGAGTAAGGGCTTACCTTACCGACCTCCATTGGAGCCAGATTCAAGCTGAGTGCTAATGCTTCGGAGATTTTGTAGTGTGTTTTGGATCCGTCGCTGGAGCCTTTAGGTTTTCTCATTTGGGTTTGGCGTTTTGCATTTTGGGATTTCAGGTTTTGGTCGTTGAGGATTATGCTAGTGGCATGAGCGTAAATTATAATAAAAACTGAGGATTTTAGTCATTTTCTATCAAAATTTGAAGCCAAGCCTGCTTCATTTGGTTTTGGGCTTGAGCTTGTGTCTTTATTTGTATAAAACAAATTGAAAGTGGATTTTCTGTATTTATATTTTTGATCAGGTGCTACTATGTAATTTTCTATATAATAAATCAGTTGTTGGCATTAATTTTGACCTGCTTATATTTATAAGTTCTTCTAGCCTAGCTAAACCGCTTTCGCGTTTGCTTCATTCTATATTATTTAGTCCATGTTGATTAATTCAATGTCTTCTTCATTATGAAGCCAGATACTTTGGTGCTAATATTCTGACGAACTGAAATTGAGGGGAGTTTGTACCAAAAAAAAAAAAAAGGAAGAAGAGGAAATTGCGGTGCTAACATTATGAATTCATAGTTGTTAATCTGAAATATTCCCGGTCGGCATTATTTAATTTATTCCAAGGGAGTACAATAGCTAGAGTACCATAACCCAGTAACCCATATATGACAAGGGGGCGCGGCTATTGTCACTATACCATTCTCTTAGTTCACCCTACAAATATTTGAATTATTGAAAGACTATATCACCCAAGTGCAAAATGACTAATAAGTACATTAATTTTCTAAAATCCAAATATGTGAGGAAAAATAAATACATAAGTAATTAATTAAATACAAAGATTACTTAATTTCTCATTGGATAATATTAATCTTTATCTTCTCCACCAAATTTGAATTTATTACTCTTTTTTTTGTCTTTTTATTGTCTCCTTATCGTTAATTCGTTATTCAATTACAAAACAATTAGTGTTAACTTTATCAAAATCTTTGTAATACCATTTGTGAACACCGAAAGTAAAAATTTAAAACACAAAAAAAAAAAAAATCAATCTCATCTTCATTGATCATAGTTCTAGACTTACTAATCTTTTTATTTTTTATTTTTTAAGAAACGTACTAATCTTTTTACATTGATTGAAATAGAGAACATTGAAATTGAAAAACAAAAAACAAAATTAAAAAAATGAAGGTAAATTAGATTATGATTTAATTTTTTGAAATAGATTATGATTTTATTAGGAAATTTTAATATATTTTAGTTTTTTTATTAGTATAAATTAAATGAGAGATTTTCGTTAAAAACATTTTTTTTCAATTGGATATGTCATATAAGGATATTCTTGGAAAGAAAAATGGGTTAGACAAGTAAATTTAATAATTGAAATTAAAATGTAAGGTGTAATGAGCAAATAAGGTGAACAAAGAAGATGGTAGGGTGGCAATAGCCGCACCCGTGACAAGGTCACAAGGCAAGGCCTATATATATATATATATATATATATATATATATATATATATATATATATATATATATATGTATATAAAAGGAGCAAACTAATTAATTTGCATGTAAATGCTGATTGTTTCTAGTGGCTTTCTCCGGATACCTCACGTAAAATGCTATACTATCGGGGTATTGATCCAACTCCTGAATCATGTATCAATAACACGTCAGAGGGATAAACCGTACTGGACGGTTTATACCTCTCCAATGCTAGAGTAAGATACCGATATACAAATGGACATAGTAATAGTATAGGAAATGAGTTAATACCCGTAAAAGGTAGTTGGGTTGATACTTTAATAGTATAGGGACGCACATTGTCCTTTTGTAGCTATATCAGCTTTCTGGTGTGTATTTAGATGGATTGTGCTGATCAGGTCCGAACCCTTTTGTGCCCGGGGTGTTGTCCCTAACGCGCACCATCATGGTGGGTTGTGAACCCGGCCTGTGGCCTGGTACATGGGTACTCCTACGGGCCCCAGCTGATAGTGCCAAAACCTAGTGAAATACCAATTAGTATGTACACTGATTTATAGCCTCTTAATTAACTAGCAGCAATGGCTAATACCCCTGTTCCAGTATTCCTAATCAACCTTATAGCTCTGTCAGCTTCAATATTATTCTCTGTCATAATCAATCCCTCCGGCGCCGTGTTCGTGAGCAACAGCGTAAGAATCTTCCCAGCCTTGAAGAAAAACTGTTACACCATCCCAGTTGACAAAGCTGGCCAAAGAATTCTGGTTCGAGCAAGTTTCTTTTATTGGGGCTTTTATGTTAATAAGACTTCTCCCACCTTTGAGCTCCAGTTTGACGGCAACTAATGGACCACCGTTAACAAACCCAATATTGTTTCTTATGAGGCAATCTATGTTGCCAAGCAGAATACGACTAGCATATGTCTTGCTCGAATTGAAGATGATCAGATCCCATTCATTTCTGCACTCGAAATTCGAAGCTTGGATTTCAAAATGTACAGCCATGTCGATCCCAAGTATGCTCTTCTGTTGGCAAATAGGTTTTATGATGGTGGAAATCAAACTCTCAGGTATGCTCTACACTGCTGTCACATCATTTTGGTCAACAAACTTCGGTAAATAAATAAATTTACTAATTTAGGTCATTACTATGCACATTGATGGATTACTTGTTACCAATTAGGTATCCAGATGATGCATATGATCGAATTTGGGTGCCGCAGACTGGTTTTGGATCAATTACTGTGAGCGTGAAAGGTAACGGTGGGAGCAGGCTTCCAGACGATAAGAACGTACCAATTTACATCACAACTTACTTTTCTGAAGTTGACAAAACGATCAAAAGATCCCTACAATTTTCGATAGACAGCAAGCCTTATGATCGACCTGTGGTTCCACCTTTTGGAAGCGTAGCCGTAGCGTACATTACCAACATGACGGCATCTTCTAACACTAGTTTCAGCATACAGGCAGCTGCTGATTCCTCGATTCCTCCCCTCATCAATGCCTATGAAGTTTATACCATCACTGGACCTCTAGCACAAGCAACCAACTCTAAAGATGGTACATCGCTAATTCGTTTCAACTGCGGCATATGTAACTGCATAATGGTTTATGGTATGGTTTAGGTGCCTGATTGATCGATCATCAATCTGATACTTTTTTGCACATAGTGGAAGGACTAGCAGCACTGCAAAGGGGACACTGCAAAGGGGATTCGATGTACTAGAGAAATGGAGTGGGGATCCTTGTCTTCCATCATCATTTGCATGGGAATGGGTTCAATGTGATGCTGATCCCGCTCCTCGTGTTATATCACTATTAAGTAATTTCTTCTTCTCGGATCACTAAAATCAGTAGCTGATATTCAAAGTTCAAACTAACATAAAACAACAAAACAACTTCAGGAATCTTGGTAGCTTTGGCTTGTCAGGTTCACTTCCAGACTTCAGTTCCATGGTAATTTCTTCTTCTCGGATCACTGAAATCAGCTACTGATATTCAAAGTTCAAACTAAACCCTAATACCCAGCTCTCTCTCAAATAATAACAACTTGGAATTAGTGTAAGCAAATCTGCTAAAGCTGGCTGATTTCAATTCATTCCATGTTCCAAGTTTTTTTTAACCAAGTTCTTTTGTGCTCTTTTTATGTTTGTTTCCTTCATATTGTATCTTCAGTGTAACTGTCTCTCGGGAATGTCATGTTCACCGGCTTCTGTATCAGCACCACCCTCACCAGGACTACAAACACCTGCTCCCGGTGGCCCTAACCCGAACCCAATTCATACACCCTCTTCAGTAGACAAGGAGTTTAGTGGCAAGCTACAGATAATACTACTCCTAGGAGCCATTATTCACTTCTCTCTTCCTTCCATGTTCAGCTTTTAACAGATTGGAAGATTTGATAATAATTGCACTGCATGGATCTTGATGCAGCTTCAGTCCTTTTTCTATGTAGTTTCAAATAGATCAGTGTGAAGGAACTGCGTGTTTACAAAAAGTTTTAGTACCTCGATTTCTGTTAATAAAAGATTGACTGTACACAGTATAAACTTGCAACAATTTTGTTGAACTCATGATACCCGGTTTTATACCCCACATCTCAATTCCAATTACAACAATAATGTCATACATCTGTTAAAAAGCCTCCATACTAACGAATTAACAAACTTCATTCCCAATCCGTTCGATCTAGTATTACCTGGCACCATTTGTTGCATTTGATGGTTACAGTACTAGCTCATCTTGCAAAAGAATTTCATAAATGTCTGTTCTCAGATTCAGTTCCTTATCCCGCATCACTTCTTGGAGATCTGACAGCTCTTTTGCAGATAGGGTGGAGTTCAATTTGAGAAAACCATCCAGCCATAGCTTCTTTGACCTACAAAAGTTTACCATTGAATAAAGAAATAAGAAACCAGCAGTTGTCAGCAGGACAGGGCCACTTTATGACCTCATCAAGGAAGCAAAATCTTACCATGGGCAGGCATGGATAGCTCGGAAGAAAATTCGCCTGGATATGGAAGGATTGCATGCTATGTTCATTTCATATGCAATGTAGCATCGCCACAGCACAACCGAGTTATGAAACCTATCATTTGCCAATGCCCTTTCAAACAATCCACGAATCCTATGCTGTGAGCCCCCTTTGCTTATCTCAAATGACAAGGCAAAAAGCCAGACGACAACAGATGGTTTCCTGTGAATAATTGCAGCAAAATGAATTAAACGTATACACCATAATGCAATTGATCACACTACAAGAAAATCCCAGTCATGGTGCATGCAGTACATAATTATGGAAAGTCATAAAATAAAATACTAGATCTTTAAGATGCAGGATGCAATATTGCAATCCATTGAACATATGCTGCAAAAATATTGGCCAGGTATGCACAAGTGCACATTTGAGTCACTAGAGCAGCTACAGAATGCATAAGGGATTCTTCTATTGCTAGACATGAGGGACAAAATAAGTTGTTTTCTCCAGAAAGATATCTCTGTTATGTCATACCAAGTTGAAAAATGATATTTAGAAAGATAAATCACTCAGTTCAAACAGCCTGCAACCAATTAAATGCCCAATGTGAACAAAGAGTTTACACCTCAACTTATAGAAGCCAACTGGGACCACATGTTGAGAACAAACAGAGATCAGGAACTTTTTGTTAAACCATTTTGGTCTCTAGGACCCAACTCAGAGACTAACAAAACCAATTTAAGTTCTCTCTATATCTTAACAAAGAGCAGAAGGATAAAGATCTTACTTCTGACAGTAGTCATCAAACACCCACCGCAGTTTATTGGACGTTGTATAAAAATGGCCAACCTCAATTAGATCACTATAAAGTTCAGGGCTGAATGAATATATTTGAAGCCCCTGCAAAATGGACTCCCAGCATTTTGATAGACTTGATTGACCATGATGTCTCCACAGCATCTTGATGTAAAAGTTGAACACAAATTCAAGTTGATGGCTATGGCTTTTTCTCTCTGCAGTTACATGCAGTAAAAGATGAGCATAAACAAAGACGCCAACGGATAAATAAACAAGATCGAAAAGGACTCTAAAATTGTTACAGGGACGGTAAAATTTTAGGTGACTCAAATGAATTATATATGTAAAGAGATTAACATTCCAAAATTCCATTTTACATTCCAAACTTCCCCCACTATTGTGTAACTCAAAATTTCATCATATATAGCAGTCAATCAAAACTATCTTCACAATGATTAACAACACATGTATAAAAAGGGAACTGAGGTAGAGGAGATAGAACATGAAAATCTTGAATCATCATATAGAATTGCAGTAGGCATGACAAATCTTACAAATGAAGAAGATAGAAGGAGATGCACAAGAAAAAGTACCAGGAAGCACCATTGCAAAAGCCTGATCTAGAACTTCAATTCCCAAAGCCCATCCAGAAGTTAACTCTTCAAATAAAGCAGCACAACATACGAGAGCAGCGGATTGATCATCTATAACACCACGTACCCATGACATTTGCACTGTTCTTATTCTTTCTTTGAAGCCTTGGCGTGCTCTCAGCAATTGCAAATTTGATGGCTGACATTTAAACGGACTATATGATCCACCACTTCCTAAGCAAGATAAAATATGCATTGCACGAAATGATGATTCAGACCGATTTCCCTGATCTTTGGCTAGCTCCACCTCAGCATACCAGAAATACAGAAGAGGAGCATTGGACCTCAATTCCTGCTCAGTTGTGTAAATTTAATTAAATACAGTGAAACCAAAAAACAAAATCCATACAACCCTTCAGCTATTACATTAATATTGTTGCAAGAATAAACATAAACGTGTGCTGCATGAAATAACTATACTTCCCCCACTCAAAATCTCTCAACTTTGAGCTTCTCATCATTCACATGACTGACATCCTAGTGTACTGACAAAATTTGTATTACATAACCTTTGTACAAATTAGGAGTACAAATTGGTTGATTTGAAGCATGAATAAATATCAATAACATACTACCGCAGCTATTGTTAATATAGATGAAAATCTTACCAAAGGAAGCCCTTCAATAGATGACAACGCCATGTCAAATACTCTTCTTGCATGATCAATATTCCCATAAAAAGCCTCTCTTCTTGCATAAACACCACATAGCAATATATCCTATGAACATAAAAGGCAAAATAGACAAGATCAGAGATACCACCATAGAAATCCATTCCTTAATAAGAAAAGGATACAAGAACTCCGCATTATCACAGATAAGTTGCATCTTTAAAACATTCATGAAGTGAAATCATTTCTTTGAGACTTCAATCATAAAATGCCAAAATTGACTAAATGAGCCCAAAATGGTCATAGCTTTAGAATTCATTACTTCTATTAGGCATCTTCAAAGAACCTGAATAAAGGACCATGTGCCTGATATGGAAGATATGATGGCCATTGTGAAATCAAATATAACTCTACCTGACGATCACTCTTTAAAAGATACTTTGCCAGAGCACGGCAGGGGGTAACTGAACTGCGGGATGGATTCAGATTCACAACAGATAGCTCTTCTGCAACTAAAGCAGCTTCCTCTAGGAGATAATTACGTGGAAAAGCAGATAAACAGAGCAAGGTAGCATTACAAAGAAACTTCATCAGGTCTGCCTTTCCATGGATGTCATTGGTGGTCCCCAACACAGATTCCAAGCTGAAACTATTTGAACTACCTTGTGTTTTGCTTACGACATCATGAACCCTTTTCAGAGTGTGTAATACTGAATGTGGCAATGCCTCCAGGCTAAGGAGTTTCTCAGACCAAGCTGAACTGTTTGTAGATATCCTGTTTGGAGAAGGGGGAAAACCGGAAAAGCATATCAGTAATTCATGAGTACAACTGTACAAGGAACAAACAAATAATAATAAAGAGAGAAAAAAACAAAAATAAACAAGAAACAAACTCCTGGAATTTCAACCTTTTCCACATGAAAATCAGATTTTGTTGTTTTGCCACTAAAGTATGACAATAAGAATATAAACACACCTATATCAAACGGGACAGGGAATAAGATTATATGGAAACATATTAATAGAAACCTCACCACTGAGATGTCTTCCCACCAAAGAAATCAACGAACTGTAACACTAGAGATAAACGGGCCTCAAATGAGCTCAAAGAAAAGAGGTACTCAGCAACATCTTCATACATTATGACTCTCGAAAGGTGTTCTTCTGCTTCTCTATCAGGTGTCCCGCCATTATTAGAGGCAACAGCTGTTTTATGGTCAAAGCCAATAAAAAAATTTGTGAGCATATATATCAGGATCCTTTGTACATAATACCTTCAACACATCCACTTCTCAGGGAGAAAGAACAAGACAAAAAGTTCCAAGGCAATAAAGTCAAGGAGAACAACACAACAAAAGCACAAAACAAAGCAAGAACTTAGCAAGACCACATGCATCCACAGATATAAACACAGAAACAGAGAGAACCTTCAGATTTTGCACGAACAGGCATCCATTGATCACAATCTCTTGATTTTTCTTCTTCTGACCATCTAATCCAGGTTGAAGCGTCTTTACCCTCACCAGTAGCCCCAACATCAACATCAATACCGAGCATCTTTAGCAAAGCTTCAGTATCATCTTCTTGCTTGACATCTTCGTTCTCAGTTTCTTCTTGAAATTCCTCAAGTACAGCATTACTTTCAGCCTCCTTTTCTGGATTGGTACTACCTTCCTTATTTTTTGATAGTGGTTCAGACCAACCTGTCCAACCACCTTCATTATCATGTGCCATCTCCTCTCTGATGACCCTTTGCCTATTTTCTTCCTCTTTCTCCAACCATGTGGACCAACCAAGAGCGCCTTCTTCTCCAACTCTAGCACCATCACTGTTCCAGAAGTGCTCAAATAATATCTGCTTACTCTGCTCAGTGAGGAGCAAAGAAGGACAAAACAAACTGAATTCAATTTCAGCCTGAAATAGAGCGGTGGCCAACTCTTGGTAGCCAACCTGCCATTCAAACCTACAATAACTGAGAAAAATATCCACCAGACCAAGTTCTAGTTGAACAATAGCGGGATCTGGAGAAGATTTTTCTCCTTGGCAAACCTGCATCAAATAGGTACCATATTAAAACCAAAATAAGTGAACCTAACATTGAGAAATTGCAAAATCTTGTCTCATGCAACAATAGAAGGCAAACGTAGGTAAATACTACAGTAAGAAAAAACAATAACACAGTAAAACTCTCAACATATCATTCACAGCAACTTAAGACCCAAAATTGGAAACAAAATGAGGCATGAAGGGGGGAAAGGTCATATAAGTTTCGAACAAGCAACACTCTGATGGTGCTGCCTGTCAAGAGCTGGTGTGATGTTGCATGTTATAATTACCAAAGCACTTTTTCAGTTGCTAGTTTTGGATTTTATATCCAGTTTTCCAATGAGAACATCATGCTCAACCAAAGAAGGAAATAGATATATTCATTTCAAGAATCCAAATGCAAAACTGGTTTCAAGTTTTCATTCCCTAGTTCCTTTATCACTCGATATGTGAGTGGCATTTCTCTTTTCCACCAGAACACCATACATGGAGTGAGGGTTCAATTTCATTTCATCATATGGATTCACCTCAGAACAAAGTGAACCATATTCTTTTATCCTCTGTAAAAACCTCAACCCCAAAAAACATCTGCAGTATGTACAAATCTAGGTAACTCTCTCATGTCCAAATGTCCAAACTTCTTAATATATGTACAGACTTCTTAATAGTTGGTGAGCTATGACCTGTTGGTAAGTTATAATTCCAACACTGTAAAGGTCATGGATTCGATTCTCACTTACATATATAAGGGTGGGGTGGGATAAAGGTCTTTTTAAAAAAGAAAAAAGAAAAAAATGTACAGACTTCTTAATATGGTAAACCAGACTAACACATGCAAGGTTTAGCATATATATTAGCCTTCAACCTTAAAAACCTAAAATCGAAACAATATTAGTATGCTGTATTTCCTGTAAAACTAACAGATAATATATAAAAACTGAATTTTGAGTTTTTGACACACTAAAAAGAATACCTATTTCCTATAGAACAAAATAATAAGAAAATTGAGTCAATTTGAGAACCTGCCTAGAGTGCATTCTGCATGCAGCAGATATAGCCTGGATTGCATGTGCGTACATTTTTCTCATGTCTGAAACCTTGAACCTGGAGAACTCCCCTTGAATAACATGCAGAAACTCTCTCCACAAGTGGTAATTTCCTGAATGCTGTATGAGTATCTTTTCCCATCTACTAATTAATACATCGGAACTGTCTCTGCTTTTATAAGCCTTTAGAAGACAAAGCAACAGTTCTTCATTATCTGGGTTAAGCTCTGTGGCTTTCTCCAATATGCTAATCTTTTTTTCCAGAGTCTGCAAGCGAGCACCTTTCTGGGGCTGCATATCAGCAACCTTGTCTTGGAACTCAGCAAAAGCCAACCAAACCTTCTCATCATGAGGATGCTCCCTTGTCAATTTGTTAAACTCCCGAGTCTTGCGTAGCAATTCATCTTCCCATGATTCTTCGACCACTACTGGAGTTCCCGAGAGTGACTCATCAGCAGCAACACCTTCATCTTCATCGGATGTTTGAATATCCGTCAAAGGAATAAAATCACCTGAAACTGTATCCGCAAGGTCTCTGGGGGCAAGTAAACGAAGGCGCTTTAAGTTCTTATGGCGTTCCAAAGCCATGTACTTTGCAGACCAATAGCGACCCCCGGATTTTAGTTTACCATCCAATGCATCAACATCAGCATCTCTATCCAATGTTGAAATTGTCTGATTCCCCTGATACAAAGCTTTAAAATTCCCGGAGCTATCCGAAAGAGCAGCATAAGGTTTGTATCGAGCAATGTCCATCCTGTAGTACAGTACGTCAGATAATCAATTCAAAATCTTCATATATATCACACCAAAAACTAACCATTACTTCCTAGCATCAAAAACAAGATATTGAGCTTTAACCTAAACCTACTACACATTTGAGCATAGCATAAAACAAATAATTAACGCTCCTCAGTTTAGCATATAAACAATGATTAAGGCCAAGATCATACCTATAGAGACATCCAAAGGCCAAATTATCAGGGTCGCCACTGGAATCCAAGTAATAATTTTCCGACGGTCTAGTCTCGGATTCGGCCCAAGCCCGAACACTGGACTTTCTCGACCCGAAACCGGCGAACGACCCGCCGTCTCTCTGCGCGCTCCGCCTCTTCTTCCTCCTCTTCCCCTTCTCCTTCTTCCTCCTCTTCTTGCTCGTCCTGTCTCTCTCATCGCTCTCTTCGGATCCGCTAGAAGATTCCAGAAGCTCGTACGGCTTTGGCTGGGGCCGTACGTCGTCTTGCTCCTCCGGCAGTGGCGGTGGCGGTGGCGGTGGCTCAGGTTTGAAGTGCGAGGCAACGGCGTCGTTTATGACGGAGAGGTTGGTGGTGAAGCTGGTGTTGGAAAGCCATTGAGGGACGTTTGAGACTTGCTGAGAGGCGGCTATGACTGGGAACAGCGACGGCGATGGCGACGGCTTCGCTTCTTCTTCCGACGGCCTGTCGTCGTCCATGTTTTCTGATCGAAATATTCGATCTGGAAATCGGCGAGCGCACCTTCACTGTGATTTCTACTAGTAATTTGGGCCGGGTCAATGATTGGAAATTTTTATGAAATGGAGGCCCAAGGCCCAAAGGAATTTCGTCGAATACATATGCGCTCATGCATGGTTGGGGGAATGTGTCTTTCTTGCCATTTGGATCAAAATGAAGAAGTCTGCCGGAGGAAAACCGAAATCTATATCTCACAAGATATTACTAAGTTACCTAAAAGAATATCACACAATCATATACAACAAGACTTTCAAGATTCTCCTTCCACTACTAGGTCGGGTCGGTCAAACAAAGAAGAACCTAAGAATACAATGCGTGCAAAATTACATTCTTGACTACATTTCATTGCAATACACCTTGGTAAAAGCGGAAGGAGCCAACACAAACCAAACAGACGTTTCAATGCATCCCGCGGCAATCTGGGGGGGGGGGGGGGGGGGGGGTGGGAATATATCCTTCCACTGGTTTTGATTCAATCATAAAATAATTTGTAGCCCCTTCACTTTTAGATGCCCAAAACCCAAAATGCAAGGGCAACTGCAGTATATTTTGTCTTTACCAAGAGATTTTTCAGACAGTTCCAAGTCTTCAAGATGATATGGGTTCATATGGATATGACAGCCATGGGTGCTTCAGAGCTTCAGATGCAGAAGGTCGCTTCTTTGGGTTTATCTCAAGCAGATGAGCAACAAAATCAATGAACCCTTGGTCCCCCATTGGCAGCCGATGCCTTAAAGATGTCTTTTTTGGTATCAGGTATTCCAGTCTGTTTGTTTCCTGAAGAGTAAGAATAGCACCAGTTATCAGTTAAACATATACTACATACATGAATACAAAATGAATTACATACAGATAAAGATAATGTACCACATGAAAGATTAACACCTCAGCAACACCCTGGATACAGATAATTCAGGGAAGCTGATTGCAACAATGGAATTATAAACATCTAGTTTCTGGAGTCTACATGTAATGAAACTCGGCTTCTGAAAGGATTGAAATGACCATATTCCTATGCTAATTTTAAAACTATTCTTCATGCTTCTCAGTTCTCAGTATTCCAGATTTTCCTTCAAGTCTAAACAGAAATTATAGGTTCCATGCTGCATAACAAATATGTCAAATTATTTTGAAATAGTTGCCAACTTCAAAACCTATACGAAAGATCGCCATAGGGAAAATAAGTTTGGGGGGTCTGTTTCAGCCTTCTGGGTGGTCTTGTAAATGGATTTTAATCAAAGATTTTAAAAGAAAAACATCCAAAGTGAACTGCAAAGGAAATGATAAAACTTTGAAGCAGCCATATAAACAATAAGACCCTCTTGATTTCACAACAAGGCACATTTCGGTTTGTAGTCGGAAGTTCAAATCTTTACTACACAGGAATACATGAATAAAACTGCAGAATGCTTATATCTTCACTTAGCAAAAACTTAAAAATTTAATTGACTAAAACTCATATGGGTTACCTGATTTCGTTCATAAAGCATGTGGTTTTTTGTGAAGTATTTGTACGTATCCCGTCCTTTGGCAAGCATACTTTGATCAATAGGGCAAATGATTCCCATCACCCGTGCAAGTAAAGTTGCGGGTGAATCATTCTGGAAGAGTACCTACACAAAGCAAGTTTAAAGAATCTTTAGCAACTTGTATCATGAATTTTTATAATTTGTTTTCCGGGAAAGAGATCGAATTCTCTGACACTAAAGTTTCATCAATCACACTAAATGCATATTTCTAAAGAAGGAAATTGTAAAACTTGAATACTACCACAACAGAAAGGATGATTGAATGCATATTGAGATATGCGTTATCAGTTCATGGTACAATTTTTTAATTTTCTTTGTTAACTTTGCATGTAGCAAATTGTTCATAAGATGACGGGGATTATCAAACAGACTAATCTGCAACACTATATAAAATACTCTTCTTCTTTTTTTTCCTTTTAGTAAACATATATGAAAACACAGTCTCATCGATAAATTTGAAGTCTTTTCTTTTTATCTCCAAGTCCACTAACTGGATGTGTGGATGAACCACCAAAACTTAACAGAAACAGTAGTAGACTGATTACAATTAGTGAGTCCACAGTGGTCACAAATCAACACACACAACCTTAGCCACAAGTAGTCAGGAATCATACACAAGCTGAGATTACTTCAGGGTGGAGCATAATTTTAACAGATCACTAGTACCAGATGTAACAACTTTCTTTGCTTATAATAAAATCTTGTTAGTTCTATCTTTCTGAGGTTGCTTAACAAAAAAGAGACAAAGAAGACAAAAATTCAGTATTAAAATCACCTCCAGCACATGCAACAGTGCTTGACCACTAATTTGTTTAACAAAAAGAAAAAGTTAAAGGAAGTACATATGGATGCACAGCACTTACATTGCCAGTACAAAGTTCGGCTAAGATACACCCAAGTGACCATATATCTATCTTCTTATCATATGGAAGTCCCAAGATAACCTCAGGAGCACGATAGGACCTGGATTGAACATAGGAGCAGAGGTGATCCGTCTCAAAGCAACTACTCCCAAGATCAATGACTTTCACCTCACATCTACTGTAGCTTTTCACTAGTATATTCTCAGGCTTCAAGTCACAATGTATCAAGCCAAGGCCATGCAAGAACTGCAGCGCCTCTAGACACTGAATGGTAATTGACTGCACACAAATTGAGGGACGTTACCCACCAGCACGCCAAAAAGGCTAATGGTAATCAAGTGGAAATTTGAGCCCAACAAACCTGCAGTCTCGGCATAGTGAAGTAGACCTCCCCTCCTGACTCACGGTTGAATTTATGAAATTCGTACAAGTTTGCTTTGAGAAGTTCACATACTATTAACAAATGTTCCTACAAAATAAAGTAACATACTATTAACCACATGTTTGGAAAAAATACTTGCCAAATGATAGCTGCTAAGGAGTTGCGAAAGTTAACGCAAGACAAGCAATGCAAACCTCGGAATGGGCACATTTGAGACAATATTAAAATAATTTATGTCAAAATATTATTAACACCTCAAACCAGACAAGATAAGTACATGTCATGTTGTAGATTCACTTACTCGATAATAAAAGTAATCGTACAATCGGAGAAGGTGGTACTTATCAGCAGGATCATGCTTATTGACGTACTTGAGAAGCTTTATCTCATCAAGGCTCTGATCAAAGAAATCTTTGTTGTTTTTTATAATTTTCACACACACATCCATTCCCGTATGCAAATCATGTGCTTGTATAGCTTTGCTGAATGCAGCAGATCCAAGATATTCAGTGACATGATAGCGCCCAGCTATCACAGAATTCAGAACAACATGAAAATTTTTGTCTTCCTCGAAGCCAGTTCTGTACAGCCAAAACGAAGTTCAAATAGTCTATCAGAAGCAAGGTAAGTAAGTACCTAATGACAACAAAAATGACAAAGAAGATATTTCAAGCACACAGACTTATTGGGAATAGCATTGAGATTTAAAGCAGGAAGGACAGCTCTCATCAGCAATGCATGAAACAGAATAGCGGGCCATTACAATGATTAGGGTAAACTAATGCAAAAATCAATCACCTAAGCATGTCTCTCAACAAAATAAGGCCATTACACAAAGCTTAGGTTTATGCTTCTTGTATGTTCATTGTAACTTGAACATGAATACATAACTAAAAGATTTATATGATGATCAATTAATAATCCAAATGGCAAGATAAAAATAAATAACAAGTAAATAAAACACTAAAAAGAGAGGGGGGAGCATTGCATTCAAGGAACTGATGTACAATTCAGTGATAAAGAATAGATAGCACTCAACTCTATTTTGTTCTAAATCCAAATCAGTTTCTAGAAGTTGACATGATAAGAAAGTTATAAGCACAAGAAGCTGGTTGAAAAATTAAGTGCTTGTTGAAATATACAGTGAGATAAATAGATAGATTGATAAAGAGAGAGAGAGAGAGAGAGAGAGAGAGAGAAAGGATGGTTAAAGTATTAATCTTTGTTTTGAAGAAAGAAAGAAAAAAAGCCTATCACTACAAGTGAAAGTCTCCATGACTTTTTAAAATGTGTTGGTGGTGTAACAGAAACTTCATATGCCCAAGTTCAACTATCCTGTAAAAAAAAATGATCAATTCACTTATATTTGGATTAATGCATAGACAAAGACGTGCCTGTTTTTCCTGTGCACAATCTTGAGGTTGAAGGTCTCAAACTCTTCTTCCTGAGCCTTTATTTGCCTTACTTGCTCTTGCACAGCAGCTGCCTCTTCATCCTCAAGTGATACCCCTGTATCTTCATCCCTGAGAGTGGCAATCTTTTCATCTTCTTCTTGCTTGCCATGCTCTCTTTCAGCATAAGCATAATTTGAGAGTGTTGAGGGAGTAGAGTTTGCTGATCCAACAGCATCATCATTATTTTCATCACCTGAGGTATCAGTACTTTTCCGCTTCCATGAAGGAAGCATGTCATCGGAACTCATCAAAGTATTTGTACAGTCATCAGTTTCATCAGTGACAATTGCATTGCAATTGTTTGACCATAAAGTTTTACTGGAGCTTGCCTGCACTGGCTGTCCTCCATCTCTCAGTGGAGGGGGGAATGAAAATGCCCCTTCTGTATGATTTTTCTTGGGTCTAGATGCACTATTATCATCGGCAACAACTATATATTTATTTGCCTCATGTTTACTACTTTTCTTGTTGTCCCTGTTAGATCTATCAATATGTTTTTGGTCTGAGTCATGATGAGGCTTCCGAGACCCACCGACTCCTTCATCATGGTCTCGGAAGTATTCTAAATCCCCTTCACTGCTACCTCCAACCAAACTTTCCCGTACTTCACTGCCAATTTCAGCAACATCACTATTGATCCCCACACCAATTGATCTCACTGAACCATGCTGATCATCCTCCACGCAAACATCATCTAGACGTGGCCTTCCACCCTCATTCAGAACTTTGCCATCCCCTAACATGATGAGTTCATTAGTCTGAGTGACAAATCCCTGCCAGACAGGTTCTGCACGCATCAAATTCAGTTCCTCTTCATCCATCAACTGTCCATCATATTGAGCCATTAAATCATTCTCATCAGTCCTCCCATACAACTCAGTCACTGTGATTCCTATAGGATCATCTGTAACTATAACTGGTTCAACATTTTTCCCTTGAAAGTAACGCTCACCAGAAAAGTAAGAATCCTCCTCAGCAAAAGATTGATCATCATCCTCATCTTTGGTTGGGCCTCTTTCCTGCGGATCTGGAACACTCCCATGCCCTGTTCCTTTTTCATTGTCACTTGGGTAATCAATTTCATGAGCCAAGAACCAGGCCTCATCTTCAATAGGTTGTCTCATGTATCCCACATCATCATCATCATCATATTCATCAGAATCCCAGTACTCATTTGGGTAATCCTCACTCAGTCCATCACCAACAGTAGCAAAACCAGATACCAGATCAGATGTATCTTCTGCAATTCCCTGACTTACAGACAGCCAACTACCTCCTCCTACATTCCTTTTTCCACCTGGACCATAATTTTGAAAAAAAAAATCAGTGACTGGAGATAAAGAAACATACAAGACCAAGACATGACTCAGTTTGACCCGATAAACTTCAAAACTCCAAACCTTTGAGGTCCGTTCTAGATGAATTCTTGTAAATTAGAGCAGGCAAAATTATGCATGCTTGTAACAGATAGATTTAAAACAGAAATATGAAATGCGCTAAAGGAATGAGTAAAATTAACACTATGGAAAATAACTGACAAGTCCATACAATAAAAGCATCTGCAATAAGCCAATGAGTAGAGGTGATGTAAGCCCATAAAAACTTACTAGCACCATTGACAACTTTAAATGACAAAATATTAGCTGACTATAACTACACAAATATCAAACTAACCTGAAGAGTTTATTTCTTGTCCAAAGGGAACATCCAAATATGCCCCAATAAGATGAGCATTGTCGGCAGCACTGAGTTTTGCACCAGGCCCGTCTCGCTCAAACTTTTCCTCCCAGTTAACAGTCAACGGTTTGTCCTCTGACTTGAGTTTTACTGGTGGCAACCTTGGAAACTCTTCTTTCTGATTCTCAGACAAAATAGGAAAAACCAAGCTACTAATGGTCTTCTGCTCAGAACTCCCTTGTGACTTGCTCAAGTATAAAGCTCTTGCCACCTCATTCTCCTGCTCCTTTATTATTGCCCTAGTATCAGTCAGCACAGCTTTTCTCTTTCCTTCTTTTTTATCAGAACCAGAAGCACTATCATAACTTGTTGACATATCCTCTTTGGGGAAAGGAAATACAGTCTTAACAGAACAATCTTTCCACATCTCGGATGATGAACTTGTTGGTTCTTCAATTCTCGACCATGGATTATCTGCAAAGCCTTCTTTGAAGCATGTGGTACTAGTCTTGAGTTGTTGATCAAGTTCCTTAGGTTCACTTGTTTGGGTTCTATCGTACTTGCTTTCCACATTGGTTTTGCTAGTACTTCCAGCCCATGAAGTTTTCTTCTCACCAGAAAAGCTAATATCTTCTCCAGATTTCACAGTGCTTTTACCAGAATCAGGAATCTCCCCAGTATGATTCCTTGACTGTTGCAATATCTGAGGCTCTGGGTGGTTGGAGTTACTACCACCAACATCATTTTGATAAGGTTCAGCAGGACCATTGCTTGGATTGACCTTCCATGAATATAAATCAAGCACAGTATCCTCTAAACCTTTAGAGAATGCGAAGCTCTTGTGATTGGTAGCCACGTCAACAGGTTTATTTCGTTCCCCAACAGAAGCAGCATTCTTCCATTTGATTTCAGACCCATTTCTGCCAGTTCCACATTCTATCTCTTTCACTATAAGTTCCTTTGAAACTTCACCACCGTTCCGAGATCCCAGCCCTTGATTCTCCACCACCAGTTTGTCCCCCTTTTCAGCTTCCAACGAATTACCAGAGTCCTTTTCTTCAAGAGCGAGCTTCTGAAGGAAACCATTCAAATCAGGACGATTACCAAGCTCACTGCGAAGAGCTGCCTCAGCTCTTGAAAACCTATTCTTGCGCAGAAAGTCAAGAATGACATCAACCGAGTTCGAGTTCGAGTTCGAGTTCGAGTCAGCCATTTTCTGCCTCCTAAAACCTACAAACAGGATCAGAAACAAACACCCTTAGACCCTCTAAACCCAACAACACCAATCAACAAAACTCATTCCAAACAAAACTACCAGAACCCCATCTTGCTCCTTGCCCTATATATTCTACTTACAAATTTGCAAAACCATACAGGACTCTTCAAAGTTCAAACATTCAAACTTAACTCACACTTTTCGACCCGAAATATGTAGAAGTTACCTTGTATTAAGCTCAACCAGTGGCAGCATTTTGTCTTCTAGTGTCCTGAACAATGGGAAAATCCATATTCAGAAATTCAAAACTTTCCTCCTTTTTTATTATTCCCACATTTTCTAAGCAAAGCATTCAACTTTTGCTCAAATCTTGTCAAGCCCAAGTTGTAAAACACAACCCAAGAGCTCGACGCGGATCCGGCATTCACATCCAGATTGCGATTTCCGAATCCCACAATTTCAAAATTTCAAAAAAAAAAAAACCAAAGAACCCTTAAAAAATCCCAAACAGATTTATTTATGAGCTCCCGAACTGGGGTTTGATCCCCGACGAAACTTGCATAGCCGTTAGCAACAGAGAAGTAAACTATCCCCACCCCAAAGAAAATCAAGATCTGATTTTTATTTCGATTTCGTGCTAATTTGGGCAAGATGGTTTTCTGGGTATTCTTTAAAGTCGAAAAATGAAACTGAAAACAGAGAGAGAGAGAGAGAGAGCAATAAGAAAAAGAAGAGCGACGGAGGAAGAGAGGAGAAGAACCTGGTGGTAAAATGGGAGTGGCCGGTTGCTGCTGGCGCTGCTTATTTTCTCTTTTGTTGTTTCTCCTCTTTCTCTCTCAAAAGGGGGCCTGGTCTTCTCAAATTTGGGGTAGTCCAAAGCTCCTCTCTTTTCTTTTTTTTTTTGTTTTTCTTTTTTTGTTTCAGATGCTCTTGGAATATGACTTAATATTCACTATTTTACACTGATATTTTATGGTTTTGCTTAACCCTTCTCGGCCTTTCTCATGCTTTTAGTTTTGGTTGTATCATTTATCATTATTCATTACAGTGTGTGTAAAATGGGTCCTATTCCCTCGTTTTCTTTCCATTATGAAATTGAAAATGGGTTTCGTTGGAGCTGCAAAATCCTAACATCAGTAAAAAAGTGTGGTTACTTACAATTCACACTGCCAACTATTCACCACACTGCCATAATTGGGTAAATCTCTGCGCCAAACCATGTATAGTACACCTGGCCTTTAATATGATTCTTTTCCTTAACAGCTCATTATTACAAGATTTGTACCGAAAAGAAATAGGGTCCTTGTAACCAAAAAAAAAAGAAATAGGGTCCCCCGTCACATCTTTCGGTTCTTTGCCTAATCTAAGATTCTAAGGCATCCATGTGCATCTTAAACTATATTTTACCTCACAAATATGGTTTAGGGTTTAGTTGTGATTTGGGAACTTGTAATAATATGCTTTGAAATTTTGTGCATAGTCTAGTAAGATTACTGAATTTGTTGGATTCAAAATTTATTTAATATTACCAGTTGAGAAAAGTTTAATTTCATGTTTTTGTATTAGTTGATTATAGGTATACAAAATCCCTAAGAGCAAGTTCACCCGTTGGGTCACCGGGTCACCTACTATTGACTGCTTTTTAGTGTATATTTTCATTCTCTGTGTCACGAAATACACTGTGTCCGTGACCCAGGACACGAAATACACTGTGCAGGTCACCATGGTGACCCAGAACACTATACAGGGTGACCCAGGGCACGAAATACACTGTGCTCGTGACCCAGAGGGTGAAATTAACACTAAAAAGCAATGAATAGTGGGTGACCTGGTGACCCAACGGGTGAACTTGCTCTAAGAGGAATGGTGCATTCCATTTGTTCAATACCATTTGATCAATGTCTAGTTTGAGATTGCTTCGCTTTTACAAAAATTAGCTTTTTTCTATATTTTTAAGTTTTAATATGCTTGGTAAACTAAAAAAATAGCTTTAATTAAAAAAAAAGGTAATTAACAACAGCGCTGCTGGGAGTCACAGCATAAATAGTTATTTTTTAAAAGTCATAACAATCACAAACTAGCCCCAAATAGTATTAGTATTTTCTTTGTAATTTGGAGGTCATATTGGTCATATAAATTCTCATAGAAAAGTACAATAAAAAAAGGGGGTAAAATTTGCACAACCCTAATTGCAAATGGCACACCATTTTATTTTTTTAATACTATTTCATCTCACAACATTTTACACTTCCTAAAATACCCTAAAGTCAGATTTTTTTTCCTTTTTGGGTCCTCTCTCTCTCTTTTCCAAAACCACGACCATCTTCTCTCTTTCTTCTCCATGTACGAGCCCAAGCTAGGTTCCTCTTTCTAGCTGTGAGGTTAAAGAACAGACACCCATTTGTAGAGCCATAGATTCGAAGGCGGCACAAAAGGTGTCGATTTGGGCGAATTCGACGTATCCAAGACCCAGGAAAGTTGATTTGGACACCCCGAATCCTCTCTCTGTATCTGCCTCTTCACGCACACTAGCCCGTGAGTTTGATTCCGCTGCCACAAGTCAACAATCTCGGCAACTCCTCCCTTTGATCTGTCGGGTACCACCCAAAAATGCTTCTCTCACATCAGTCAATGACCTCCAAGCCCACCCAGAGTTTGGAATTATACCTTAATTAAGAATTGCACATATTGTGATCTTCATTCCAAATTCAATTGCAAGTTGTATCAATCAGGCCAGTTCATGCATCAGCACATACCAACAACAGTGTGCCTGTTCTCCAATAACGCAACCCAAGACAATTGGTGGATACCCTTCTCTCTCTCTCATTCCCTTCCCCAATTCGAAGTTCAAACCTCCTGACATTGACAACAACCCACACAACTCAACCAAATTTCCATAATCCCACAACGTCGGAATTCAAACAAAACTATCTTATAATTTGGACAATCGCAATCCCAACCACAACAGCCACAACACATGAATTCCAAGCCGATTCAACATAATTCTAGCTGACCTTTAACTTACAAAATCAAGTGAATCTCTTTGAGCTGCTGCCACTTCACCTTTACGACACAGAACAACTAACTGAAGAAATCTCTCCCATGGTTCACCGTCTCCATCACTTTCCCCAATTCTGTAAATTTAACATACCCATTATCAATTCTCAATGTAACATACAAAATCGATTTGACAAAGGGTATCAGACAATACAAAACCACCACCGTGCACAATGATTTCGACGGCGGCCGAGGATACCGAAATACCAAGTCTCTCAAATGTAATCGAATTCGAAAAAAATTTATACCAGAACGTAGAGCTCAACGAGATTGGGACTAATTTCCTTACCTTGCATGTCATCATCGGCGACTCTAGTCGTCAGAAAACACAAGAAAACCTTCGGAACCAAAGAAACTCTTCGCCTTCAAATCGACTATGTCGTAGATCGTTAGTGGAAACCCAGGCCACAGGTTTGGTCGCGACGTCGAGGTGGTCCTAAAGTAGGTGGTGCGCCACCGAGAAGAGGCCGGACGGAGTTGGAAAACTGATTGGGAAGTGTCTATTGATACTCATCCAAGTTCTAACTAGTTTGGGCTCATACATGGAGAAGAAAGAGAGGATTTGGTCATGGTTTTGGAGAAGAGCGAGAGAGAGAGGACCCAAAAAGGAAAAAAAAAAAATATGACTTTAGAGTATTTTAGGAAGTGTAAAAAGTTGTGAAATGAAATAATATTAAAAAAATGAAAGAATGTGCCATTTGCAATTAGGGGTGTGCAAATTTCACCGCCCTAAAAAAAGGCTTTTGTACTTGCATTGTTATATATAGAAGGCTAGAAGCAATAGTAATGACCTTCCGACCAAAAAGAGGAAGCAATGACCTAAAATTCTAAAAGGCTAAAACTACTAGGCTTCTCATTTTCCCTTTGACAATACTAGGCCCTCCAAAACTCGGCCTTCACAACCCATTCTATTTAAACATATTGGGCCTAGCTGCTCTGCCTGGATAGACTTCCTCAATATGTTTTGAGATATCTTGAGCATCGATGGCTCTTTGGGCTGAATTGTACTACTCGTCCTTGTAAACAAGGGGAAGCCATTGAGCTCTAGAATAGCCCAAAGTCCTTAGTAGCGAAACTTAAGTGATTAAGCTTGATTTGAGGGACAAATCACTGATGCAGTATGATTCAAAATTTACATGATTAAAAACGGGTTATTTGCATGTCAATCCAGACATCCAGTAAGGCTCATTTAATAAACGAGTAATTTGCATGTCAATTTGCCAATATAATATGTACTAGTGTAATCGTTTATCAAAACGGGTCATTGTATTTAATCATACACGACCTATTTATTTAGATGGATCATCGCGGGTCACTCATTTTATAAATAAATTGAGTTGGAGTTTGTATTTCTAACATAACTATTAAATTGGTTGGATTCGGATTTGTCTTATGTAACACGTTTTACACCTTGACATTTACTCTGGTTTGATTAATCTTCATTTACATTATACTAGTCATCCGTGGTGGAAATGTTAAACACGAAATAAAACAAAATGGATCATAATCGACTTTAATCACACACATGCTCATTTGCTTTGGAAATGTGGCACTCTCTTTAAATTTTCTTTCTCTTGTGATATTGGCAGTTTCTAAAAACTAAAGGCCATGGTGTTTTTTTTTTGGCTGGCTTTGCTTTAGCTTACGTAGAAAGTATGACTATTCATACATAATGCAAACACATTCATATGAATCTCGTGTTTAGTGGGCCTTATCATTGCTTAAAGACGTGAAAATCCGACCATGTACATATTCATGTCATGCAGTTCCCAACATTAAAAAGGTTTTAATTAATCAAACAGCGAAGTTGGCAATTTGCAACCACCTCAATCCAACTTTTAGCACCAAAATTTGCAAATTTGCAAATTAAGCGATCTGCAGCCATTGATTTTGTTTCCATTTTTTATATTCTCTTCATTCTTAAGAAAGCTTTAGGCTTTAGCACAATAATTGATTTGGAAAGCAATGCAATACTATAAAATATATAAAAATTGGATAATGAAATTGTTCCTTAATTTTTTTTACAAACTACACTCTTTTTTTAATATTTTTGCACTGAGTATTCAGTTAAATTTGGCAGAATCATAATGGAACTTGGCATGATTATAATGAAGACTTATCTCTTCTGATTCTTGACTGTTGTTGTGTTGTTATGAGTTATGACCTTAGTAGAGGGTCACAACTATTCATGTGTCTTTTTAATTGTAGCCGGGGCACCTATATCATTTGGGATTTTTCCGGCTTTGAACTCAAAGATTATGAAGATTGAAGAATAATGAAAAACATTCCAAATCCAAATTTAATGACATTGACAAAAAAGAAAAAATATAGAGATAACATAACCAAATTTGAAAAAAAATTGCAAAGGAAATGGACCCACTGCGTACTAAAAGAGAGGAATGGAGCCACTTGGGTAGAGCAGGACCCACAGTAGACCGAAGTGGCAAATCTAGATCCGAACCGGAAGGAGGCCTGGCATCGTCCCAAGGCGTTGACTACCTACGAACCAGATCTCCCACTCTCAAGCTGCGTCCCAATAGGCCAATACAATATCACCACGTAACACGCGCAGAAAAAAGTCTCGACCCTAGTGTTTTCTTTTCTACCCCATTTAAGACTTTTGATTCATCTGTTCTAATTTCTTTGGTGATTATTTTCAAGATTTTTTTTTTTTTTTTGAGGTAATGATTATAAATTTTTCTAACGGTATCAAAATGTGCTACATCATGAGATCTAACGATGAAATTAATACACAGCATCTAACATGAAGTTAAAAAATAAAAAAAGTTAAATATTAGAGTGTTGCTATTAGGACCTCTAAATTTGCTCACTTAATCTATTCTATTATGAATTATTAAATGACATATATAACCTACAATAAAATGACCATTAAGGACAATAATTATACCAAAAAAATATTACATTTATTTTCTATAGACTTTCCAATTCAATAATATTAGATTGCATTCTTTATTAGTTTCCTTATCTATTTTAATTTTCCAATTTCACTACATACTTATTAAAACATTTATATTTATATATATATATATATTTAATATGGACCGTGACCACTTACCCAATTTCAACTTAAAAATTGCTCACTTACTCCACTAAGAGTTTTTTAACCTCATTTACCCAATCTAACATCTACTGACAATTTTACCTATATTAATTAAATTGAACTGCTCAATCTCTCCTCTCATACTCTCTCTCCTCCCGAACTCTCTCTCTCTCTCTCTCTCTCTCTCTCTCTCTCTCTCTCTCTCTCTCTCTCTCTCTCTCTCTCTCTCTCTAAACTAAAACTGATCGATCTCCACCGGCGAAGAGCTGGAGCATCCACACCTGACCCGAGATAATCGCCAAGTACCAGATCCTCGAGCGGGTCTGATCCGGCGCCTACTCCGACATCCACCGCGCCCGCCGTCTCGCCGACAACCTTAGCGTCGCTCTCAAGGAGGTCCACGACTACCAGTAGGCCTTCCGCGAAATTGAGGCCCTACAGACGCTCCACGGCTGCCCCAACGTCATCGTTTTGTACTAGTACTTCCGGCTCGACAACGAGGACGCTGTGCTCGTGCTTCTGGCCAGTGACATGGAGACTGATCAAAGCGGCGAAGAAGAAGGAGGGCGGGATTGGCTGCGGCGAGGTCAAAAGGTGAATGCTGCAGATGCTGTCTGGGATCGACGCGTGTCATTGGAATATGATCGTGCATTTGGATTTGAAGCTGAGCAATTTGTTGATTGGGGAGGACGAAGTCGTTATGTTTTTTTTTTTTTGGGTAAATTTGGCAGAAGAATGAAAAAAAAGTTTTATTGTGTAGTTATACATGTCTATTGCGGGGCAATAATAAGATTATTGAGAGACAATAATATGAGTATTGGGGGGCAATAATATGCATATAAATTGATCAATTGTGCCTGTAGTGTATTCATTTTGGTTTTGGGAGTTTATGCAATTCACTGGAGGACAATAATATGATTATTTGAGGTAATAATATGATTATTGGGGGGTAATAATATGGTTACTGGGGAGGTAATAATATGATTATTGGGTATTATTATGGGTCAATAAATTCAGAAGCCGGAATCCGGTTAACAGTCCGGTGGCCGGATTCAGGTCACCGGTCTCCGGAGTTCGGTCACCGGTCGCCGGAGTCCGCGGTCGGCCACTGGTCACTGGAGCACAGCAAGGTGGAGGATGACTTTTATCTCTAAGTGAGAAAGAAGGAGAGGGCAAAAAAATCTCAAAAATAAATAAAAAGAATTAATTGGGTAAAGGGGAAATAATCTCTTAGAGTGTTTTGGGTAAATGGGGTTAAAAAACGGAAAAACTATTAGTGGAGCAAATGAGCAAATTTTAAGCTGAAATTGGGTAAATGATCATTTCCCCTATTTAATAAGAGTTTTAAACTATGATTATGTGACATAAAAATATATGATATACATGTTGAACACATATTGGTGAGGAAAAACAAAACAAATCCTATTATGACATAAATCTAAGTCTATCCATTATATTTAGATAATACAAAAAATGAGCTAGCAATTTTTTAAAACAAATATTTAAATAATTAATCATGAGGTACATAAAATAAACATTAGGAAAAAATAATTAATCTTCATATTTGTTGCAGAGCTAAAACAAAAAAAAAAAAACCACAAAATAGTTCATGTTATTTTCTTGTTGATTAGGAATTAATTTTTAAAACTCAATACCTTGTGTTTAAATTTTTTTATTGAATTTTTTTTATGTTGTCTGATTAAGGAATGGATGTATAATTATGATTTATAGAGTAATTAATTCATTGAATTAATTAAGTTTTTATTTTAAAAATAATAGTTTGTTTGCAAATTATATGAGTGAGGTTATTTGAGGAAATTTAATGAGGTTTAGTGAGTAAATTTAGTATTAAAAAATTTGATAGGAGGTATAAAAAACATAGGAGGTCAAGTGAATAAAATTAAGGTTCCAATAGAAAAACTCTAAATATTAAAGCTCATAAACAAATCAAATTAACTCAATCTCTCTTACGGGCTTTTTTGACACCATCGTACACAAAGGGAGCAGCACACTTCTTATCATGGTCCAAAACTCCAAACCCTAAAACACCCATGTCTAGTCAAGGTTGATCCTCGGTAACAGATTAATACTCACTACCCAACTGTTGTTGCCAACAACAACCAAGTTCATTTAACAACCATCTCGCTTAATAAATCTCAAGAATGTATTGAATGAAAGTACTCATGTCGTTATGATCAATCCACCATCAATGCATGCCATAAACTCTATCAAGCAAATAACATTGACTACATCCAAGGCGATACATTGGAAAACACTCTTTGTAATATGTTGTTGTCTTTAAAATTAGCACTGCAGTGAAGCATCCTGACATGTTTATCCTAATCTCGTTATTAAAATAGTCACAATTATTGAATCATAAAGTTTCACCAATGTGAAGTCAAACGTTTTAGAGCGTGCACCTAAACTCAATTGCAACATACATGGAACGCTCGATCAATCTCTTTTTATGTGAACTCACCCAATAACCAGCCCCTAAATATAAAGACTTACAAATAAACGAAAAAGTACCTGAAATCCATCGATGCTAGAGAAAGCTTAACGAGACAACCCACATATGCCTCTCTGGTAGGAATTGGGAGAGAAATGAGAGCCACCTCCATGACCCGAAAGTGCATAAAGACCGCTAAACCCTAGTAGCCGCCTATAGAGAAAAACCATTAATACGTAATCCTTTTACTTGTTTTTACATGACCCGAAAGCAATCACAAAATGTTCAACACAATTTGAGAAAAAAGAAATAATAAAAATTGGATCCAATGTGTAAGATTAAAAATCATTGGACTTGGAGATTAAATTGAAGAAGAAGAAGCGTGAGACGCACCCTACGGCATAAGGTAGGCACCAAAGCGTGGGTCAAGGGGAGGAGGGTGAGGTTGAGGCATCAAGTCATCAACCCTCTGCGTGGCGAGGCACTCCGTCTCCGTCACCTGTTGTTCGCCCTTTAATTAATTTGTTAAGCGCGCATTAGCCTCCCCTCTATTTTATTTATTTATTTATTTATTAATTCCCCCAAGCCCGAGCTAATTATAAAATCACCAAACAACGAAAATCCAACCTTCAAATCGAAAATAAAAATCGAACGAACGTGGCTGTCTCTAGAGAGACGGAGAGAAACGCAGAGCCAGAGAGAGAGAGAGAGAGAGAGAATGGGCAAGACTATGGCGGTGGGAGTACCAGTCATCATCGCCTTTCTGATCCTGTGCGGCGCTGCAGATCTGGTTACCTCCGACGCCTCCAATCATCGTTACAAAGAAGGAGATGCAGTCCCGCTCTACGCCAACAAGGTCGGACCCTTTCACAACCCCAGGTAACTTCGATCTCACAGTTTCACGCCTTTTTCAGCTCAATTCAGCTGCTCTGTCTCTCTATTTTGCTCTGATTCGAACCGGATCTGAGTTTACTTGAGAAATTTGCTCGAATTACGAGCTTTCCAGCTTAGCTGAATGGAGTGATGTTTTGTTCTAGGTTGAGCTAGACATTAGTTTTCCGGAATCGAATCGGGATTCATTAGATTACAGTACAGAGAATTGTTGGATCTGACCTTTAAAGATTGTATTGAATCCTGTACAGACTCATTTCCAGAGAATTTTGACCTAAACAACAAGAAATGTGTTGGAAATTTGGTGTTCCAGTTGGCCCTAATTAGTTTCTTTTGTATGATTGCAGTGAAACCTACAGGTACTTTGATCTCCCATTCTGCTCACCAGGTTTGTATTAATCCGATTCGTTTCCTTCTTATTTTTGCTCGCGACATGGTATCTGTTCATATATATGTATATATTTTTTTACTGTGTTATTGCTGGATCTTAATTGCAGATGCGGTTAAAGAGAAAAAGGAAGCTCTTGGTGAAGTATTGAATGGGGATCGCTTAGTCAGCGCCCCTTACAAGCTTGAGTTCCTGAAACATAAAGATTCGGAACTGGTTTGCAAAAGGACTCTCAAGAAGGAAGAAGTGGCCAAGTTCAGATCTGCTGTGAACAAGGACTATTACTTTCAAATGTATTATGATGACTTGCCCATCTGGGGTTTCATTGGGAAGGTCGACAAGGAAAACAAGGACCCAAGCGAGTACAAGACCTACCTCTATAAGCACATTCATTTTGATATCTTGTACAACAAGGACCGTGTGATCGAAATCAATGTTCAAACAGATCCTCATGCTCTTGTGGACCTTACTGAGGACAAAGAAGTCGATGTTGAGTTTTTGTATACAGTAAAATGGAGGGAAACAAACACTCCTTTTGATAAGAGGATGGATAAGTATTCTCAGTCCTCATCGCTGCCTCATCATTTGGAGATCCATTGGTTCTCCATTATTAATTCATGTGTCACAGTTCTGCTCTTGACTGGGTTTCTTGCCACAATTCTTATGCGAGTGCTTAAGAACGATTTTGTCAAGTAAGATTATTTGGTAATCCTTACTCCCTATGTCTGCCGGTTCATTCATTCTTTCTTAACTTTGACTTGTATTTTTCCCTTTAAAAGATATGCCCATGATGAGGAAGCAGCTGAAGACCAAGAAGAGACTGGATGGAAATACATTCACGGAGATGTATTTAGGTTTCCCAAATACAAGTCTCTGTTTGCAGCAGCTCTTGGTTCCGGCACCCAACTTTTTACACTGTAAGTGCCTATTCTTACAGCTATAAGTTCGGCCCTGAGTCTCCGTTTTAGAAGTTTCTAATCTCTTTTCTTATTTATTCATTTGCGCGTTTTGCAGTACAATCTTCATCTTCGTACTCGCTCTTGTCGGTGTCTTTTATCCATACAACCGAGGTGCTTTATTTACCGCTCTAGTTGTAATTTATGCGCTCACGTCGGGAATTGCAGGCTATACTGCTACTTCATTTTATTGCCAGCTAGAGGGGACAAACTGGGTATGTGCTGATGAATTCTATTTGATACTGTTTTGCGACTGCACCACTATTGTCACATTTATTCATCCGATATTTTGTTAATAAATTGTTCAAAAATTCTGGCTTGACAGGTTCGAAATCTGTTGTTGACGGGATGCCTCTTCTGTGGACCTTTGTTTCTCACATTCTGCTTTTTGAATACTGTCGCAATTGCTTACACAGCCACTGCAGCACTTCCATTTGGCACAATTGTGGTTATAGTTCTAATATGGACACTTGTTACATCACCTTTATTGGTGTTGGGTGGGATTGCCGGGAAGAACAGTAAAGCTGAGTTCCAAGCTCCTGTTCGCACCACTAAGTATCCCAGAGAGATTCCGCCTTTGCCTTGGTACCGGGCAACAGTCCCTCAAATGGCAATGGCTGGCTTTCTGCCATTCAGTGCCATATATATTGAACTGTACTACATCTTTGCCAGTGTCTGGGGTCACAGGATTTACACCATTTACAGCATCTTGTTTATCGTGTTTATCATTCTACTGATAGTCACCGCTTTCATTACCGTGGCATTGACATATTTCCAACTAGCTGCTGAGGACCATGAGTGGTGGTGGAGGTAAGCTACTTTTACTATGCATCCGTGCTAGTTTTGTTAAGAGTTTTTATGCAATTTGGTTACAAGGTTCCGACTATCTAGGCTTTGTGTGTCGACTCTTCATTTCTTTAAATAATTTGAGACAGATGTTGAATGAAACTGATTTTGAGGTTTTAGGAGCTGCTTTTTAATCAAGAGGTGGGATAAATTAGTTTCTTATAGGTTTATATTGTTGAGAAAAGGTAGATAATAGGTTATAAATGGGGATGTTGTCTGGATCTGGATATATGAAAACTAATTGAAAAGCCCATACTGAAAAATTAAAGTCCTGAAACTGAGACTATAATTTGTGTTATTCACATAAAATTTTATAATAATGTTGTATGTTTCTTTACCCTCTATGGATCTGATGATTTTCTTTGACTGATATATATGCTTGGTTTTGATTACAGATCTTTTCTCTGTGGTGGGTCGACTGGCATATTCATCTATGCCTACTGTTTGTATTACTACTACGCACGCTCGGATATGTCCGGGTTTATGCAAACATCATTCTTCTTTGGTTACATGGCATGCATCTGCTATGGTTTCTTCCTCATGCTCGGATCTGTGGGCTTCCGGGCAGCTTTGCTATTTGTCCGTCACATATACCGATCCATTAAGTGCGAGTAACCTAGTTGTTCTCCAAGAATCAAAGAAATGTTTCTTGTGTTTTCCACCTCATAGGCACCTTGTAGGGGAGTTTCATCAAATTAATTTTGTAGTGCCTCATGTATTAAAGCAAGTCCTGAGATATCTTTGCTTTGAGCGCAATATATTAGATCACTATATGGCAACTATTCATAGAGACAGTTTGTATCATCACTTTCCAAAACTTTGCAATACATTCTTTAAATATTTTCTGTCGTCATACCCATTTTCCTCTCCTCTTGGATCTGGAGTTGATGGTTTGGTTTGTTCTTGGTGTTCCGTGAGGACCGTGACCAAGAATTTCAAGTCTCTCCATAAGTTTTCAGAACTTGTGGAAGGCTGAAAGGATTGGAGCCTGTGAATGTATCAGAGAGCTCTTTGCAAAGTTTGCTCAATCCCACTCCATTGAACTTGTGGGGTTGGTGTTTCCAGTGTGGAGACATCAAAATGACCAATAACAAACAAAATTTGGGTAAACTAAAAATTCCAATTATGGCAAGTATGAGAGCAATTGAGAGAAAATCACTACAGAAATCCACGGTATGAAAGAATCCGCTGTGATTTTAAACTTGCCTCGCAAGTCGGTAGTCACCATTCATTTTCTGTTCCTTGCGTTCATTTGTCGGCCCATGTTCTTACATTTATCATGAGCAGGTCCATGTCTAATTTATTACAAAAACTCGTTCAACCCAATTATAAGATTTGAACGGTCCATATGAACCCAATTATAAGATTTGAACGGTCCATATGCAATTTCTTTTTCTCAAAAAAAAAAAAAAAATTAGAAATAAAACAAAACACCCAGTTTGATCATGTTTTGCTTCAACCCCAAAGAGCAGTTGGAACTTGGAAGCACTTGATGCAAACCCTACGATCAAAATTAAAAGGGCATGAAACGATCACTATGAGGGAGACCCTTATTATCATCTGGGGCAAAAACCTTGAAGAAATCTTTCAGTCATGGCAGGAGAAACAATACTAATACTTGCACCAAGCACAGTTTCAGCCACAACATCAGAAATCAAGTACATAAACAGAACAGAGACTACACATTATGAACATGAACATGATCGTTGTGATAATGAGGATGATGATGACAAGGAAGCCGAGGAATAGTGGATGCCCGAGCCGAGGGAGTTTATAAAGGCGTTTTCGTCTCCATCTCAAAGCGGAGGAGTTTATACTACGCTTGAAAGTAGAGTATATATGAGGATGATCAATTTTCATAATTGAGGTTCTGGTAGTGGTACGTCATGGTCATTTTCATTCCTTTTTATGAATGAGGATGATCGATTAGACTGTCTTTACTCTTTAATTAATAAAATTACTCACTTTATTACGTTTGTTCTTTGGTTCTCAGTGTTTTTCCATCTCATCATTCTCATGTATGGTAGATAATTAAGTCTTCTGAAATTGATATCATTGATGTGTTGCCGGGTATATATCATAACAGTGTACCATTATTTCCTTCCAAATTTTTTGCAATACATTCTTCCAAACTAATAGCATCTCTAACAGTATGAATTATTTTGTAGTTAAATATAGCTAAAATTGTGAAATATAGTTATTAATTTAACAATGTTGCTCCAGCAGTAGTAGCTATTTATAAATAATAAACTATATTTTATCCAATCATAAACTGACATGTGGACAAAAGAGGAGAGAGGAATATAACTTTTGCTTTAGCTATGCATGATTCTCTAGCTAAATATAGCTAGCCAATTTAGCTAAAGCTAAATTTAACTTAGCAATAGCTAGTCTGTTGGAGTTCAATTTTGCTTTAAAAATAGTTATATTGTATATAGCTAAAATTTGAATTTAACTAGTCTGTTGGAGATGCCTTAAGTGGAGCAAAGAACAAAAACCAACTATTCAAAAAAAAAAAGAACAAAAACCAATACGATTACAAATAGAAAAGGTTGATGTTTGCTCGTGATTTAGATGATCGAGCTCTGATGTCTTCCTAAAAACTCTGAGCCATATAAATTAGGTTTTTTTTTTTTTTAGGATAAGTAACTTTATTCAAATGAAAACGATTACAAAATATGGGGATGACCGGCGGTGGACAAAGAGTCCCCACTCACTTCCCTACTACTACCATGAGTTACGGGTCTATCATCAACGACGACATCTATGAGCCAAAAGGGCCCAACCCCTAACCAACTAACACTACTATTTAATCAAGCTACAGACTTTGCAATCACATGAGCAGCACCATTCGCACTTCTGGGAACATGAAAAATACCTTGAGTACCAACAGAAGCCAATAGTACCCTGACTTTGTCAACCAAAACTCCCTCCGGAGCCAAACAATCATCACTTCTATTCACCAATTGAACAGCCTCTAGGCAATCAGTTTCAACCTTTTCCGGCCTCCATCCATTCTCTACCATTACCTCCAGTCCCATCATTAATGCCTACATCCATTCTCTAATCTTGAGGAATTATTCTCAAAGAAAGATTCAGAATTAATTTGGAAGATTTGGCTAAATTGAAAGAGAAGCTAGATGAATAGTTGTTTGAAGGCAAGCATCATACAAGACAATTGGGGATCGAAGATCATTGCAAGAAAATACTGTTCTACATTTGCAAATCTAAAACCATTAAATGGATGCACACAAATTTTCAACAAAGCACCAAAATTACAACATAAAATGGCCAAACTCCTTTTTATTATGAACATGACATGTGAATGTGCACATAATTGAAATCCTTCATGTTTTTTTTTTGGTTCAGAGACATGTAACACACTTTAAATATGGCTCGAAAATGAGATTTGATTGTTGATTATTAGCTATTTCATATAGTGTTTTTAGGAGAGAGCGAGTGATACTATGTTCTTTTTACTAAGAGTTTTGTCCAATTAAACTCTCACAACACAATCTTTTAAGACTGCATCAGTCACCTCCCCTTCTCATTTGTGCAAAACAGATATTTATGTACTCCACACATCTATCCAAACAAAAAAGGACAATTCGATTGAGAAGAAAAGATAAAAAGGAAAAAGATGTTTAAGGACAAACATAAAATAACTTTGGAATGAACATAAATTAACTTGAGAGGGAGAGAGATTTGATTCTGAGAATGGAGAGTAATGTGTGTTTATTCTTCTCACAATGGAGGGTTTATATAGGGATACAAAGTAGTGTGAATTACCCTACAAACAATAACATATTTGTTACCAAACTTCTCCACTTCTCAAGTGCTTGCCAAACATACTCCATGATGTAGACATTTATACATTTACTACAACAAGTGCTTACCAAACATACTCCATGATGTAGACATTTATACATTTACTACAACACTCCCCCTTGGATATTTCATGTTAAGAGTAATGTCTTGGTGGTGCGCTTCTAAGTTGCCTCGTCAAAAACCTTGCCAAGTAATAAAACCCTGTGGGAAAAAAACAACCTTGGTTGAAGGAGAAAAAGAGCACAACGCGCGTTGAGTGTGGAGTATGCAATATCATAGCTTCGGAGATGAGTTGGAGTCTTCTTATCAGCATCATAAGTAGGTAGTATATGTCTACGAGAGGGATGCATTTAGAGTTGCTACACCAAAACCTTGCCCGGTAAACCCAGTGGGAAAAACCCATGGTCAAAGGGAAAAGATGAGCAAATGCATATATGTTGAATCAAAACATCTTCAGGATGTAGTATAAGTGGGGCGACCATGCTAAAGATGTACCTCGTTAAAACCTTGCCAGGTAACAAAACCCAGTGGGACAAAATAATCCTGGTCGAAGGACAAAAAGAGTACACGATGGTTAAGTGAGTATGCTTCTGGATACTCCCCCTGATTTCAACTCTCGTTGATTAGACTCCTTATTGTGTCTCCCAAACGTGGTGCTTCTCTTGTTGCCTCATTAAAAACCTTGCCGAGTAACAAAAACCCAGTGGGACAAAAATTACCTCGGTCGAAAGGGAAAAAGAGCACAACACACTCTTCACGTTTCGAGACCATATATGTAGACATCTCCCCCTCTGATTGATCTTTTGAGGAGAGTCAGTTGTTGCTGATTTATGCTTGGTGTTGTCGCTTTGGATGTAGCCTTGCTTCATTTGTTCAAAATAAGCAGTATTATCCTAAATGCTTGTAGGCTCATCTGTGGTAGACTTCAAATTAACCACAACTATTCGAACATGCGTAACTATGGATTCAATCCATATACATTCACGATCTTCTTCGTGAAGAGCAATAATCTCTACATTGTTCGAAGATATAGCGACTAAGGTCTATTCTGTAGACCTCCAAGATATCGCGATCTTACCCATGGTGAACACTTTACCAGTTTGGTGGAAGACCTTTGTATGGGTCAAGAGATACCCAATATCAGCAAAACCTTCCAAAACGCTGATGTCGTTTTGGGGTAGAGATAGAAAACGCAGGTCAGCGTTTGGCGGCGTTTCTAGTGTGTGATGGGTCCGAATCCATCATCTTTCTATAGGGATAGAATAAGCCCATATCGATCGTACATCTCAAGTTATAGAAAGATATCTTTTACACCAATCTAATGGTATCGCGTTGGCGCAGAGCTATACCTTTAGCTAACAAGTTCATGGCAAAGTGAGATGTCTAGTCTTGTGTATTGAGTTAAGTACAATAATGCGCTTTATTGTACTTGAGTAAGGCATTTCAGCCTCTCTAGCACATCTTCGTCTGATCATCCATTCAGACGAAGAGGATCCTTTTCAGGATCAAGACTACGAATGATCATGGGGTGCTTGAAGGCTTGACCTTGTCAAAATGCCTAAGCATCTATCAACACGGTGCTCAAGTTCAAAAACCGAGGCTTAATCGTGTCCCCCCAAAAATCCTTCATCTCAAACTCGGATTTCAAGTGTTCAGCGGTTTCCCTTAACTATTTAAGGGCTTCTAATGAAGATCATGTCCAACATGAAAACCGCGATAGAATCCGAAACTTGTTATGGAAACGCGCGGGCATATCCCTTCCCAATCAAGTAGTCACTTTAGTGAGCGTTTCAACTCTATTGTAAACGCGCTCCGTGGCCTAGAGCCACTTGATGTAGATTTCGTATCTAGATCCCCATAGAGATACGTAGTGACCACATTTCTAAGCTGCATGTTCAGTTATTTGGAAACTACCAAACTGACAGGGTAGTGGATGTAATGTCATCCATTACGAGAGAATATGTCTCATCGTAGTTAATTCCAGTGCGTTTTGTGAGAAGCCTTGCGCCATAAGGCGAGATTGCCATCTCGTTTTCTCAACACGCTTTCTAACGAAGACCCATTAATCAATAGGTTTTATGTAAGGAGGTATTGGCATCACTGGCTCAAAAACCTTCCTCTTCGTTTAATCTGGATCGCATATTTCCATTTAGGCTAAATTTCTTTACGTTGGTATTCATGCTTCAACGGAGTGTGGTTCGATATCATCGGTCTCAACAAACTCATGCGCAACAGAATGCGCAACTATATCATCAATTATGATAGAGTTTCTTTTCCATGTCTCATGTACACTAGTGTAATTTCATAAAGCTCTATATTCTCAGGAATAGGTTCTGACGTTGAGGCGTCCCCCAACGATAACCATAATCTGGAAGATACTCATGAGACGGATGTTGAGTGTCGATGATCCAAGGATGCCAAAGTCTCCTTCGAATCCACGAGCTTCCCACGCATTCTAGCTGGGGCCATGGCCTATAACGCCAGAGTGCCACTTTCTATGGCGTTGGCGCCTTGCCTACCTCTGTGTAGGGTGGCGCTACGTCCTCTTTGTAGGGACGTCCTTCCTTGCAGGCATTTTTGCAGTAAATGTGTGATCTCGTCACTTTTAATAGGGATCGAGATGAGACATAGTGGGGATAGATCACGACAATTCATATCGTTCCTGTTGAACATTCGAGTTCTTATCTCCCCCTAACGATGGGAAGACTGTCTCATCAAAGTGACATCCGTAAATCAAACGGTAAGGAGATCGCCTGGCAAGGGCATTAAGTGGCGGACGTTTGTTGGAGTCTCAAATCCAACCAAGTTACTCACTTGTTTTTAAGGACCTACCATAGGCGTGGTGGCAGCGCATTTGGCACATAAATGGCTCACATTGGCACATAAATGACTCACTCAAATGTGCGTAAGTACAAAATATTTGTATCCAGTCACTAGCTGTAACGCAGGGATACATTGAGTGGCGGTAGGTCATAGAGGGATTAGCATAGTTGTATGCGATATTGCATCACCCCAAGCGGATATAAGGAGATTGGTGCGCATTGCCAATGTCTTAACTACCATCGTAGTTATTTCCGCGAGACCATTTAGGTGTGTATATGGGAATGTGATATCCAACATCACTCCCTTTGCAATAACCATCGAAAATCTTCGATGTATACTCACTAGCATAGTCAAAATACATTTGACTAAATAGGATGATCCGGGGAGTGAGCCCGTTGTCATATTATATGTGCTATGAGTATATCATAAGTAGCTTTTATAGATGGACAATGGCACAACACGTGATTAGTGTGTTTGCGTGTCAACCAACATCATGAGATATTCAAACGTCCGCAAGTTGGTTGAATAGGTCCATAAATATCACCTTGGATTCTTTGTAAGAATGGTATATTTTCTTTAGTGTCCTTTGCATAGGATGGTCTCGATCCTATCTTTGCTAAAGAGCAAGCTTTGCAAAACGAAGTAAGTCTTTGGACCAATCTTTGGTTCGTACTTCTTTTCGTTTTGAGGAATGGATGTCCGTGAAGTCTTTAATATACGGAACATCATATCATGACCTGGATATCCCAAACGGTCTTTCTAAAGCCTATATGTGTCAGAATCCCATAAGTCATCTCTTATGACATGGTTTGATTCAATGACTCGAATAGTGGTTGCATGCAACCCACTAAAGTGACACATAAGTTTCTCTAATACTCGTTTATGTCCGTAGTTATTAGAGGCGATGCAAAGGAACTCTTGTCCATTCTTACAATGTGTTTTCACATGAAAACCATTGGCTCTTATATCTTTAAAGTTCGAAATTTAACACATGTCCATGACATTGAATAATAATGCAACACTTTATTAATAGCCAATGATTACATCAAAGTTTCCAAAATCTATTCCAAAATAAAATCAAACTTATACAAATTGTAATTGCCAATCCGTTTGGTAATTCCAATGAAATATGACCAGGGAAGTAGAGAGATGTTGGTGGAGCGAGGCTCGCTTAAATACCCCCATCTCAATTACTTCCCTAGACATCATACTTCATTGGGTACGCCACATGAGAAAGAGTCAATACAATTGTCATTTGTTGACTAAGGCACATTTGCCGTTTTATTGGAAAATAGAAAATGACTATTCTAATCAAAGTCTGCGGCATCCTTGTGCTCTTTATTTGCAGCTTTGAAGTCCTCAGTGGTGAGAGTGATATCTTCACCATCTTCATCTTCAGCAAGATTGATATCTTCATCTTCAGCAAGATTGATATCTTCATCTTCAATTGCCTATACTCCTTGTAGCTTGCAGCTAGTTGGGTACTTGCATGGCATTGCTTGAACCAATGCTTCAATTGATCGATATCGATGACACATGTCATTTGTGGTTACCTCCTTTCATTTGAGGTGCAGGTTGTCCACATTGTGGATATTGCCAAAGCGCTCTTCTAGCGCTACCCATAGGTTTCTTGAATCCTTGATCGACATGTACTCTAATCTGAGAGATTTATCCATATGGCGTCACATCAAGATAATTACTTGAGCAGCATGCTTTGTGGGTGTTCGTTGGAACACAAGTGCATGGTCAGGTGCCTGTATTATGGGCAATATCCCTCTCGTAGTGAGATGGTTCTCAACGTCGGTTACCCAGTCATGGTAATCCGAGCCTGTTGAGTCAAGTGTTGGAAAGTCGAGTCTAGGTTCATTCGACATCCTGAAAAATAGGAAAATAAGATATATTGGTTTCGGAGTTTAAACTTCCACGAAAACTAAAATAATAAGATTTCTGAGCTATGCTACCAAGAAATCAATTTCCAAGAATATTTGGATTAGATGAAAACAATGATGTTTGCGGACGCTCTTAGTCCGATTATTATGAACACTCTTAGTTCATTGATTTACGAACACTCTTAGTTCGTTTAGAGTGAATCCCCACGATTCTACTTTTAGTCCATAAATTGATGTTTTGCGGACGCTTTTAGTCCGATTATTATGAACACTCTTAGTTCGTATAGCATGAATCCCCACGATTTCACTTTTAGTTGATAAATTGATACTTGCGGACGCTCTTAGTCCGAATATTATGAACACTCATAGTTCATAGATTACGAACGCTCTTAGTTCGTTTAGCGTGAATTTCTATAATTCCGCTTTTTTATTACAAGTCTCTGAAAAGAAGAGAAAAGGAATACAAACTCAAAAACAGGAACTTTAATCTTTAAAACTTACTTGTTGAAATTCGGAGCAAATTCTCTTCTGAACAGATCCCACTTCAAATGGTGTACAGGTCTCAAAACGACTCCAACATGGCTGAAATTTGGAGATCAGATATATGAGACATAGATGAACAACTTTTATGAAGAAAGGATTTTTATTATATGTCCCGAAAAGGACGTTTCTCGGCGTGCAAGCAGGCTGATCTGCACAGGAATGAGCGTGCTGGATAGCTCCCACTTCGGATGGTGTACAGGTCTCAAAACGACTCCAATAAGGCTGAAATTTGGAGGTAAAATAGAAGAAACATTGATAAACAACTTTTATGCAGAAAGTATTTTGATCAGAGGTTCTGAACAAGATGTTTCAGGGTGTGCAAACAGGCTGATCTGCACAGGAACGAGAGTGCTGAACAGCTCCCACTCCAAATGATGTACAGGTCTCAAAACCACTCCAATAAGGCTGAAATTTGGAGGTCAGATAGAAGAGACAGAGGCGAACAACTTTGTTGAAGGAAGAATTTTGATCTGAGGTCCCGATCAAGATGTTTCGGGGCGTGCAAGCAGGATGGAGTTAGAGCCTCGTGCTGATAACGTGTTTAAGGACAAACATAAAATAACTTTGGAATGAACATAAATTAACTTGAGAGGGAGAGAGATTTGATTCTGAGAATGGAGAGTAATGTGTGTTTATTCTTCTCACAATGGAGGGTTTATATAGGGATACAAAGTAGTGTGAATTACCCTACAAACAATAACATATTTGTTACCAAACTTCTCCACTTCTCAAGTGCTTGCCAAACATACTCCATGATGTAGACATTTATACATTTACTACAACAAGTGCTTACCAAACATACTCCATGATGTAGACATTTATACATTTACTACAACAAAAGAATATTTGATAAAAAAAAATAAAAATTTGAGTCGAGATTAGACTAGTTATAAGGCTTGAGCATCTCCCACTATCTGGATTTGAAGACCAAGACTTGAAAATTATGAGGCGTGAAATTCTATAGCCCAAATCTGTATTAGCAGTAACTGGGTTGGGTCAGTCTGAAACAACACAGAACATGTCCGCTGCCTCATCAGCTCTGACACTCCGCCTCCCCTTCGCTTCCTCAATCATCACCACCACCACTAAGCTCATTTATCCGGTAAAGCTTTAATCTTTTCGTCGCCAAATGTATATATTGCAACAAAAATCGTTGCTTTTACTAACACAAGCGCGTAATTCAACAGATATGCAGCTCACGTCGGTCTATAAGCAGTTTGAGGCTTGTGGGTTGCGCTCGTGCTGCCATTTCAAGCCAAGCGCAAGGTACCCTTTTTTTTTTATGGTTGTGGGTTTTAGGTTCTTGGCTAGTTTTGCATTATGGATATGGATTCGGAAATTGGTTGTTGTGAGCTTTCAGGTACATTTGATCCTGAACTCCGTTTAGTACTTGAACTTGCCACTGACTCTGAGTTATATGAGATTGAAAGAATCCTTTTTGGCCCTAGGTACTTCAAGCTCTATTCGTTTTTTCTTTTTTTTATGAACTTATATACCTTTTGTTTTGGTATATATGAAACTTTGTGACAAGCTGTAATGACAATGTGACTGATATAGCTAAACATGTAATAGTTAAGCTTTGACGATGGTGTAAATGTATGTCCAGCTACTTCAGCCCTTTGCTGAAATCCATAATGAGCAGAACCAACGTCGACTATGCAATGATTGAAGAGGATCTTGAGGAGCGAGATCAGTTTTTAGCAGCATTAGAGTCGCGATTCTTATTCCTCGCAGCGGATGCTCGGTCCACAATAAGGTTTTTCCTCAACTTACATTAGGCTGGATTAATGTGCATTCAGGCACTTTGTCTTGAAATACAACTCATTGTCAACTTGTTTGGAGTCAATATTACTTGAATCTTGGGCTAACTTGCCACTGTTTTGAGTATGTTATTGAAGGTAGTTTCAATTCTATTTCATCATGTTCAATATTTATTCTTCTTTTAATTAAACTAACTGCTAATGTCATATAGTTCTCGATGGAGTTTACATGTTGACTATGGTTTCTATGGGATTCTTGGTAGGGGTTGGAGGCCATCATATAGGAATGTCTTGCTTGCAGTTAGAAAAGAGTTGAACATTCCTTGCTCAAGCAAATTATCAACTGAAGACCTTGAAGCAGAGATTTTCCTTCATCTGTTGCGAGACTACTCAAGGCATGTGTTATGCATATTTCTCTATATTGGACCTTGGTTCTTGTTAGTTTCTGAAGTAGAAATAACATCATCCTAAAGGGATTAGAGATTAATAGAGAACTCTACCTTTAGGTATTGAAGAGTGAATTATGGGATGTGCTTGCCAAAAGTTATGCAGTAATCATTTTGATCCTTGATTTATGCCTTTACTAACCTTTTTCTCTATTTTGAATGTGTTTTAATGAATTAAAAAGAGTCACTTCCTCCATGTAGTGAAGAATCAGGAAGTTTCGAGGGCTTGCTAGAATTCTCTGAGCCGTCAGATGCTGAAAACAGTCTTGAACTTGGACTCAGTCAATGGAAGGTGCAGGCCCTCACTGCTTTAAAAGTTGGGGCAGCGGAACTCCGATCAATGTTTTTAAAGGTAATGCAACTTTAGTATGCCTGATTTCTTCAGTTCTCTGGAACTTACATCGATATTTATAATTTAATTGACCCTTCTTTCTTTTTGTTAGGGTGGTGGTATCCTTACTCTGGCAAAGATCTATCAATTGGTAAGAAACGATGGTCATACTATATTCTATTTGATTTTCTTTTCTGATAAATATCTTTATCTATTTTTCATTTTGTGGTAGTTAGCTAGGAAGTTATCTGGGAAGGTGTTCTTAGAAGCTGCCAACTATCAACTGAAAAGGGATGTTGTTAGAAAGGTGCTTTTTTGTCTTTATATGTGTGATCTTGTTCTAATTTTTGTTTCTATTTTGGAACATATACAGTTTGTACACGTGTGTAACACACTCCCCAGAATTTTGCAATAGCTTATGCTCTGTCGAAAATTTCTTCTCAGTACCAGGCTATTGAGAGAGGGACAGAAGGGATGAAAAGTAGGAAACCTATAGTCTGGGAGATGCACTAGTTTCAATTGTACATATAAATATCATCCTGCATACAACATCCATACTTTTGCGCACGCATTCCACTTTTCTGTTCCGTGCTCTAGGTTTTTCACATCTGCCTCTTAATTACATACGTGCATTCATATACGTTGCTTTTCCATCTGCGTCTTATCTTGAAGCTTAAGCTTATGCCACATGTCATTTCATTTTCCACGTCCATGTCTATTCCAACGTCTTCTAGCTTAAGCTTATGCTATTGTCATACGGAGTTTTCCTCTATAGGATGTTGGTGAGTAGTGACTATCCCATCAATTATCTAGCTACCCTTTTCTACCTAACATGAAATTCCATATCTTGATTTTCAGGGTGGACAATTAGCAGCTATTAATCTAGAATCCAGAGTGGCCTTGCTAGCTGCAAAACAAGTAATTACATTTGGGTGATGATTCAGTACAATATTGTTATATATTTTTCCCTCCGTCTTTTGATTCCGGGGTTTCTCATGTTTCTGAACAGGGTTTTGCAGGGGCTACATCAAGATATCTTGGCTTGAGAAGCATGATGTCGTTACTTGGCCCAGTGTATTGACTCTTCCTGCAGTTCTTATATTTCCTAAACTTGGTCTATTTGTTTGTAACTTCATTTCATACTCCATATATTTAGGACTACTTGGTGGTGGAAGAGTGGTTTAGTAGTAATGAGAGATTGAGAACCCATACAAATCTGTTATGGGTGCGGATAGGCTTTTTAGCTATGCATGGGTAGTCACTTCTCAGTGACCAACAATCCTTTGGGTGAATAAGGAGTCACATAGCTGTCCCAATTAGTTGAAATTTAGGTTTAGTTGAGGTGTCTTATCTATCCTCACTCCCTTCTTTGTTTTAGTTAATATCATCTCAAAACTAGCTCATATGTTACACTGCATCTATTGAGATGACATAGAAGAGATTATTCACTCTCCTGTTTTTGTTTGGACTAGAACTGACTTGGAATAGCTTTGAGGATGTAAGTGAACATGTACCTTCTGAAGTTTTAGAAGTTTCAAATTTGGTCTAGTCTTGGTTGGATAACCCTACGTGAATATAAATTTGACAACCTTTTGCTTCAAATGTTGACAAATCCAACCATGATCAAGTATCGACTGTAACAGCTTATGACAAAAATCTCTTGATATTAGCTTTTTTAGTTTTTTGCCAAGTTTTTTCATTTATGATTATCAGCTTATCTTGGCATTTTATGCAGGCTTTGGGGAACATTTCTGGCGGATGTTGTCATTCAAATGCTAGGAACCGATTATGCAAGAATTTTGCGAGCAATTTATGCTTTTGCTCAGGTAATTTTCTTGCTTTTGCCTTCTCTACATATTTGCCCTTGTTTTGGCATTGGCTGCAATCTCTTGAGACATTAATAAACTACTATAGATGGACATGTTAAGGATGATAAACAAACATCTTACTCTTGAGAAGCAAAATTTAGATGACCATTAAGTTCTTTTTCTTCTTTTTCGTTTTCATGGAAACAATTAAGTTCTTCTCAAACTAAATTGCTGTTGCTACAGATACGCATCACTCGCACTTATGGGTCACCGGTTGATGACTGAAAAGCTTTGCATTTTAAACGATGCTCGAGTAGTTTCAGAGCTTCAAACGAGCAGCATTGGGGATTTAAGTTCATTCCGGAAGGTCAGCATTTAACAAGAGGTGTGCTGTCAAAAGTAATTACACTGTACATATTGTTTCCCAGTTAAATCACCTCTCTGCTTCGATCAGTTAATAATTTTTGCACGTGTAACTAGTGACGGTAAAAGCTGAAATAGCTTATCCGCTTTGTTGGACGAAGTTAATTCAAGTTTCTTATGTATAACTTTCATCTATAAGTTGAAACCTGTAGTTGTGATGGTAAATATGCGTTTGATTGGCCAATAGTATAGTCAAACATGTTTGAATCAGCGTTATTACAATAATACACTTCTGGAAATAAACACGTATTGCTCTTTAAAGAGTCTCAGAGAGGACATAACTTGCTTATTTAAAGATCAAAGTCTTGCCATTGCTCGGATTAGGATCCTCTGAACATTTCTTGACGAATGCATATATGGAAGAAATGTTTAGGGGTTGCCATCCCAAAGGTCGTCGACGGATTTGTATTGACCTTCTTCGGAAACGAAGAAGTCTCCTACAGCCAACCTGCGCTGGGGAATTTCCTTGATCTTGTTCATTTCATCCTCACTTAGCTCCCAATCAAATATTTGAGCATTATCCATCATCCTCTCCTTGTTGAAACTCCTCGAAATTGCACTCACCTCTCCTTGTTGGATGATGGATCTCAGTATAACCTGTGCTACACTCTTCCCCTTTGCAGCAGCGATGTCCTTAATGATGCCATAGTCTATCCAGGGTTTTGGAGCCCAGCTGGTAGCTCCATAAAACCCCAGGGGAGACCATGCAGTCACATGAATTCCTTTCCCTTTACAGAAGTCTCGCAGATTTCCTTGCTGCCAGGACGGGTTCATTTCCACCTGATCGATCCATGATTATTATCACCATCAAATTCACGAGACATGCTATGATACTGTGATGTTTATCATACATTGATTTTACATTTATTTAAACAAAAATTACAATATTGAGAACAAAGTTACCATATTCGTTTACAGTATTTACATGTAGTTAAACTAAAATTACAACATTGACAACAAATTTATTCAAAAATTTGTAACAAGGTCGTAGGTTGTGTAATTACCATTAATAGAACTATGATCACACAAAATAGGACTCACGTTACTACATTGACAACAAATTTGTTGTCACATTTATAAACGTGAGTATGACATACTGGTATGTACTATAGAACTTTCCCAAATTCACATTCATCATCGATTATCATATAGAATCATGGATAGATGGAGTTACCTGATTGACCGCTGGAGGGATGGTCCCGTTGTCAAGAATTTGAGAGAGCTTTTTGGTACCAAAGTTGCTGACGCCAATAGACTTGGCCAATCCCAGCCTGTAGCACTCTTCCATCGCCTCCCATGTCCCCATTATATCAAAGGGAAGCAAGTCCTCTTTCGAATTTGGTATTGCCGGAGTTCCTTGTTTCAGCCTCGCCGGCCAATGAATCAGGTATAGATCCACATACTCCAATCCCAGCCTCCTTAATTAATTAATTAGTTCATGCATGATATATATATATATATATATATATATATATATATATATATCATATTAATTGCATATATAATTAATTAGTTAATTAATGGTCTTTAATTCAGGCACTTACTGTAGTGTCAATTTAAGAGCTGGGAGAACAAGATCGTGATGGGCGTCAGTGCACCAGAGCTTGGAAGTGATGAACAACTCATCGCGAGTCTTGATGAGACCTCGGTCTAGGGCTTGGGTGATGGCGAGACCTACGGCTTCTTCGGTTCCATAGAGAGCAGCAGTGTCAAAGTGACGGTAGCCAAGCTCAATGGCGTCGAGGAGAATAAGAGCCAGGGTTTGAGCGGGTGGAGGACTCCCGAGAACTCCGGTGCCAAAGCCTAGCACCGGCATCTTCTTCCCGGAATTCAGTACTACTTCCGGGATAACAACTACTTTCTTGCCTCTCTCATCCATTTCTAATCAGTTCTGATCGATGACCAAGTAATTTTGCACAGTTTAACTTTGGGGTCTTAATTCGAACTATTCTTCTATATCTGGTACGATATTATCTACATATATATATTTTTTATTATATATACTGTTGACCAGATCTCGAATGCGAATATGATATGATATGATATGATAAACCATTAAACCGAGACCAGCATCCAACAACGCAAGCAATGACGTATACAAATTCCAAGGGCTCCTCTTTAATCTGGGCTGGAGGGGAGCAGTAAATATTGGAGGATTGTCAATTTGGGGGCCGGCAGCAAAGATGGTGGTCCCGCCCGCGTGATTTGTAATGGGCCGAATTGAATTAGCTGGGCTCGCAAAAGCATATATAGCTCAAAAGAGCCACTACCCGCACCGCTAGCTAGCTCGACTATGAATGCACCACCATCGATCACTTGTACGTACGTCTCAAATACAAATTGGTACGTACTTAAATAGCATTTACCGCATTTAGCAAAAGTTGAATAAGATCGAAGAAATCAGCTGGTTTCCCTTTTTTGTTTCAATCGGAACTAGTTTATATATTAATTTACAGCTTGAATTGGTCGTAGGAATGATAATAATTAAGCGAGGCAAAATATGCTATTTCCAAAGGCGGCCAATTTGCTGATCCATCATAAATACAAAGCATTCAAAGTATATATTGACGTTAACGAACGAGAAAGGGACAGACGGCGCTTGTTTCCTATAAATTATAGCAGAACATAGTGCATTACTCACGTACCAAAAGAGAGTACGTGCAAGTTCTTCGATAAGTTGCTCCAACAGAAACTAAATTATAGAACAGGAGCTAGCTCTGTCAACTGTACGTTGAGTATTTGAAGTATGTCTAAAGCTATTCCTGCCCTAGTTCTTGTATTCAGGATCCTTACCCTTGCAGCCTGTGTTGCTTCTGGGCTGCTTCTCGTTCTCGACAACTTTAAAGATGAGGATGGTGATAGACTACATTTTTATGACATCATTACATTCAGGTACCTTTTTCTTAATCTATCAAGTGAAACATCTTTGTTTTTTTTTTTTTTTAGACATATTCATGCATTGAAAAATATGGATTAATATTTGAATTTGGTGTACGTAGGCATGTGCTTTCTGCAGCAGCAATTGGAGCAGCATACAGCCTACTACAGCTACCATTTAACATATACTATGCTTGCACCAATAAGCGCTTGATACGCAACAGGTCCATGCCGGAGTTTGATTTCTATTCCGACAAGGTAGTGACCTTGGTTCTAGCTTCGGGTGTGGGAGCTGGTTTTGCAGCTGGATTTGAGCTCAAAAAGTTTTTCAAACTATTACTTCAAGTGGCGTCACTAGGAATTGACTACAACAACTTCGATCAAGAACTAGCCAAGTACAATGACTTCTTTGAGAAGGCAATTATTTCCAGCGGAATTCTCTTGGTTGGAGCTGTTTGCATGGCTGTGGTTTCGATTCTCACTTCCATCACTCGGACTTCAAATTCGGGTTTCTTCGGATAATTGATTCCAGAGTTCAGCTGCATGAGTAATAAAGATGTAAATGATCGATGATCAACTCTATTCTTAATTTGTTTTCTTTCCTATTTGGGATGTGTTCATTCATATCAAATTAATTGTTTTTCCGGTACAAACTTGAATTGTACAAAGTTTAAAAAAGGTCACACACACACCCACACACACACATAGATGCTCATTCTAGAGATGATCTCTTTACTTTAAGAATTTGAGAATTTTTACTATTTTAATTACACTAGTTCATGACCTAATTTAATGATTTCAACCGTTGATCCTCTAAAATCTTATGCAATAATTGTGTCTATAAAAAGTCAACCAAATCCATAATCATTTAGTTATTCAAAATTGTGTAAACAAATGTAATCCGTTAGATAAAATTAAAACGAACATCGTTCTAATCAAATAGTTAAATGTTTTCCGATTCGGCTAATTTTTTGTAAGATTTATATGTGTATATGTAAAAACATCATAATAAAAACATCAAATAGTTAAACTAGACAATGAATTGTTTAGGTTATTAAACGACATGATAAAAATAAAAACATCATCACATTTCAAATTTAAGAAGGTCCTCTCTAAATTTTTCATATATATATATATATATATATATATGTATGTATGTATGTATTCCCTTCAATCTCTCAAAGTTCAGAGACCTTGAAAAAGTGAGAACCTCAAATAAAAAAAGTGAAGATAATTGTCTCATGATGAAAAATGAAACCTGCCACATGTGTCAAACTAAAATACCAAATAAACCTTGCTAATTGGCTTTTATTGTGAAGGTACTTTATCATTTTCAACTAAAAATGCTAGAGGCCGTCAGTTTGTTCCAAAATATAATTATGTACGTGTATGCACGCCAACACCCATTTGGACAATTCTTAGGGTGAGGGGTGAACAAGCATACTCACCTCATTGTCGATTAACATACTTTTACGTAATAAATTTATAATCCAACGGTTCATATCTTAAATTAGCATTTAAAGATCATCTCTGTAAAAAAACAATCGAATCGGAAAATGTTTAATTATCTAATTGAATCAAACAAATGGATGATTCTAACAACACTTACTACTATTATGATGAACCGTCAATATATTTCATAGAAATGATTAACTAAAATGTCTTCAATTTGATTGATTTTTTACAGAGCTAATCTTTATATTACATTATACAACATGAATAGTTGGATTAAAAAATTATAGAGTTATTTATGCATTAATCGCAAGAGATTGTGAATATGCTTATTCACTCTAGGGGTGAACTTAAGAATTGTCTCATCTATATTGACATCATCGAACAAGGAAAGGACAGACGACTGTTGTTTCCTTATAAACTATAAGAGAATTAATCCACTGCTGCATTCCTTGGTGACCAAAACAAGAGCTAGTACAAGGGAACTGAATTGTAGAAGGAGCTATTGTTTGCCTCAAAAACAACGTATATATCTAGCTGGCTAACTGTGTAACCGTGGAGATCGAAATTGAAGCGATGGACTTATGGCATCTGAAGCTATTCCTTGCGCAGTTCTGGTATTCAGGATATTTACCCTTGCGGCATGCGTTGCTTCTGGCTGGTTACTTGTTCTCGACCACTTTACAATTTCTAATCAGAAATTACGCTTTCAGGATCTGGTTACGTTCAGGTACAGCACACATTAATTTTTCGATCTTAATCTAGCTAGCTTTTTCGATCATTCACTTTTTTGTTTAATTACTATATTGATCGAAAAAAATGATTAAGTAGGATATTTGAATATGTTGCAGGTATGTGCTTTCTGCAGCAGTAATTGGAGCAGCATACAGCATACTACAGCTACCTTTTAATATATACTATGCTTCCACCCAAAAGCGTTTGATACGCAACGGATGCATGCCGGAGTTTGATTTCTTTGCCGACAAGGTAGTGAGCTTGATTCTATCTTCGGCTGTGGGAGCTGGTTTTGGAGCGGGAGTTGAGCTCAAAAAGTTTATCGAAGCGTTACTTCCTCTGCTCGGCCTTGACAACTTGAGGGAAGCACAAACGAAGAACGATGACTTCTATGAGAAGGCTATTGTCGCTACCGGAATTCTCTTGGTTGGAGCTGTTTGCATGGCTGTGGTTTCAATCCTCACTTCCATTGCTCGAACTCCCGGTTTCTTCGGGTACCGGTAATTGATTCACGCCTCTTTGTTCAGCTGCATGCCCACTCACAAATTCACAATAAAGACGCATGCATGTAAATGATGATCAGCTCTAGCTTTTCTTTGCCTTTTCTTTTTGTCCTACTTGGGGTGTGTTTAAATAAATATGCGTCTGTATGCAGCCATATTATGTTTTAAAAAAAAAAAAGTTAGTTTGTTTCTTGCTTTAATCTTCGTAGTCACTCTGCTGCTATCGCGGCCCATATATAGACAATTCTTAGATTCATCTTTACATGAACGAGCATTTTTTTTTTTTTTATCGGAAGTAACTTCATTCAAATAAACTGCAATTACATCACCATCACACCACCCAACCATGGATTATAACAAAGGACAAATAAATAAGGACTAACACCACATATCTTCACTCCGACAAAGAGAGACTGGCGCGTCAATAGATCCAACAACGAAGACCGAATGGAGTAGCTAATCACGCTAAATTGACCAAAATAAGTAGCAATAACTGGGACAAAATCTGACCACAATAGAAAACTATTGGGTGGGCCATCCCAGAATCTCCCAGAAACCTCAACATAGACTGATAACGAAACAACCACAACATAGGCTGTTAACGAAACACACGGCACTAAGCCAGCATAAGACTGGGTTCTATTAGCAACGAACCAGGTACTCAAATCAAACCATTCGCCGAAATCCACGACGACAACCGTAACTCGAAAAAGAATGGACTTATTTGAGATCTGACGAACAAATCTAAGAACTAACAACAACGACAACAGACTAAACAATAAACTAAACAACAACCACTGCAAAACTGGCGAAAAGAGCTTAGGCCTCGCCCTCTGGAATCCAAGTTCACACCCCCATGCTTCACCAAGTTGGAAGAAAGATGGGCCCCACAACAACAGACGCATCATCGCCAAGACCCTGCCGTCATGAGGCCAAACCGAACCGACCTAGTCAACACTTCGAGCAATAGCCGCCTCCTTCCCAACAACCATTTCAAGGAAGGTTTGACAAACCACTCACTATCTTGTGACCACGACCCAGCCCGATCACCTTCAATCTCCACCATCCAAAAACTCACCCACCGCCGCCCGTGCAACCACCACAGTCAAGCCCAACCTGGCTCCCACCTATTCCACCACCGAAACGCCGCACAGCATCACGCCACCACTGATTGAGTCCGATAGTCAACGGCAGCTGGATCCCCAAGCAGAATAGATCCAGATCTGGATCAACTATGCCCAGAACACCAAATCGCCGCCTTCACCCAGAACTCAGATGCATAGATGACACCAGATTTTGCCGTTGCTCAACCACGCTCCTCATCTGCAGTCGTCTACAAGCTGCGAAGGACAGATCGAGATCTCTCTTTCCGACCCAGAAAACCAACGCCCTGCCACCTTCCCACGGCCACGTCTCAGCCTGAACCCCCCGCCGGAATGCGTAAAACCAACAAAGACCCGTCCGACGACGACGCCCAAAGGACGCGCCGCCGGATGGAGCATCACTCTCTCTCGGGTGAACGAGCATATTCACCCTTAACATACTTTTACTTAATAAATTTATAATCCAACTGTTTATATCTTAAATTAGCCTTTAAAGATCATCTATGTAAAAAATCAATCAAATAGGAAATCATTTAATTATCTAATTGTATCAAATAAATGGATGGTTCTAACATCACTTACTACTACTATAAAAAGTTAGTTTGTTTCTTGCTTTAATCTTCGTAATCACTCTGCTGCTATCACGGCCCCATATATATGGACAATTCTTAGATTCACCCCTAGGGTGAACGAGCATATTCACCCTTAACATACTTTTACTTAATAAATTTATAATCCAACGGTCTATATTTTAAATTAGCCTTTAAAGATAATCTCTGTAAAAAATCAATCAAATAGGAAATCATTTAATCATCTAATTGTATCAAATAAATGGATGGTTCTAACAGCACTTACTACTACTATTATGATGAACCGTCCATGTATTTCATAAAAATAAATAACTAAAAGGTCTTCAATTTGATTGATTTTTTACGGAGCTAATATTTTATTACTTTATACAACATAATGGTTGGATTAGAAAATTATAAAGTTGTTATGTGTTAATTACAAAAAATGGTAAATATACACATTCACCTAAAACGTGAACTTAAGAATTGTCCCACATATATGGCCTTTATAGACTCTATAGTCTATAGCGTCTATAGCCAGCATCAGTTTGACCATGTACAAACACGAGAAAGAAAAATAATAGCATCAAATATCACTCCAATTTGGGCCTAGGCTGTGGATTTCAAAGGTTGTCCTTTTCCCTTAGCAAGTATAGAAGCCCAGATTTGTGTATAATATTCATATTGAGCAAATGGTATTTGTGGGGAGTAGACATGATTAGCAAAAGGCCGAAAGCAAATATTTTTTTTTTTTGGGCATATGGACGCCTAATGGCCCAAGCAACAAGAAAAACAAAAGAAACTCAAGAAGCAACAACTACATTCCTAACTCCAGCAGTTTCACACAAATCATCCACGTGTGAAGCATCACACATAGAAAGCTTAATCTGAAAAAACTTGCACTTATTTATCACATCATATATGCAATGGATTAAGATCATCTACCCCTTGATTAAGCATTCAGACTAGAATTTTTTTGAGTCACATTCAATGAGAACAGAGGAACATTGAAGGGACATGGAAAGATTTAAACCCAGCAATAAATCCCAGCTTCTGCCTCAAGAACAAACCACTGTCCTAGCTAGCAAAGAACCCAGAAATTCAGTTACCATCACAATCTCTTATTAAAATGTACAGAATTTTGTGTAAGCATACAAAAGAACTTTTTGGTTATGGCAACTCCTAGCTTAATATTGCAATTAATATAGAATTGGAGTTCTGATCGACTAATGAAGAAATTAAATCCTTTTCCTGACTTGTGTGTTTGAATGCAATTGTTTTTTAATTCAATTTGTGAACATTAAAAAAATGATATATTAGACTTGTTTTTATTACGCAACGACAGAAAATTCAAAAAAAATTCGTCCATAACGTTATTGATCATACTTGGTCTATGAATTTGTGATGCACATGTAAGATGTAAGATTATTCCAACAAGATCAAAGTCTCCCTGATTGAGACATAGGACCATGCACTCCCAACTTAATTGATTCACTGCTTGCTTTCGTGAAATGAAGGCTACACTATATGCGCAATTACACTCGTTGTGTTTATAAAGAAATAAGTGATCGAACTTTGATTTCCTGGATTTGATGCTTTGACTTTTGGAATTGCACCATCAGACTTCTCTTTTTGGATTTAAAGATTAAGTCTTCCCCACCCACATGGTTTGTTTCTTGAGTTATCACTAAAATATAATTCAAGTTTGTATAATAAGAGATCAAATTCTAATGGGGTAAAGGAAAGGTATGGTATGGATCAGAAAGATGCCCGAATTAAGGGGTCCCTACACCCTACTTGAAAATTGATGATTAGGGTTTGTTGGGCCAACTTTTTTTCACCATTAAATAGAAATTGATAACTTCAAATGGAAATGAGAAAAACATAAGAAAGAAATTAAACCATGGGCTTCAATCCGATCCTTCCCTGCAAAGCATATGTCAATTCATTCATTCATGGAAGCTTTTTGGTTGTAAATACCAGCTTTGTTAATTGCTATCCATGCCATCTTTATTCCCTTTCGAGTGTGTGTGACAGTTTACCACTTACAGCTTCTATTTGGGTCACTTTATGTTTTGCTTCGCTTTCTTACAAATGCTACACAACCCACCAAAGCATCCAAACCCTATTCTTTTCTTTCTTTTTCCCGCATGATGATGACACGTGCAGGATGCCGGAACACGTGTCACGTGGTCTAGCTTTGATTCTGTGAGACTTTGGTCCACTGCAATGTGAGTATATCCCCATACTTTTTGGATATTTGTCTTGCATGTGAGAGAGGGAATAGTGGTTCTGTTCATGGTCGAAGAAGGCTGGCTCTGGCTTTGGCTTTGAAGAAGAAGAAGAAGAAGAAGAAGAAAAGCTCGAAGGTGATGGCGAGGCACATGGAGACTAAAAGGTCATCTTCCTATGAAAGGCTACACATCACGACCCAAAAAGATAATAAAGAGAAAGGAGATGAAAAGAAGAAGAGAAAAAGAAGAAGCTGAGAAAAGGAAAAGCGAGAAAGAACAACCCACGCTCGCATGTCCTACTTACCCCCATCTCTATCTTCATTATATATTCATTATTGTACTTCAACCCAGGCTAAGCCTCAATATTAACCAACTAGTTTTTGGTTTTGGGTATTCGTTCGCAACAATATTAAAAGGAATCGTACGTTTACATTTGTTTTCAAGGGAAGCTTCGTGATCACCTTGGTTAGGGTTAACCGAAACGTACCAGTTTGGTTAGGTTGGGGAAAGAAAGGGTCGCCAGCTTTTTGTGAAGGAAGTGACAAAGGGCCTTCGGAAAGAATTCACTGGAAATTTGATTGATTTATGTCTGTCTCTTTCCCGTTTGGCTCATGTCCATTATGAGTACTGAAGTCTGAAACTGCTCTTTAGCTTTTTCCATTGGCGATTGCAACACCATTTCCCCCAACCCACCCGCCATCACTCCCTGTCTGCTATGCTCTGTGTTTCGATCAGTACTCTGTGGGCAGGGAACATATGCATGCATCATAAACATGATCGATCAACCTTATCACAATTCAATTATGGATCTACAATTTTCAAAAGAAAAATAAAATTTAAACTGTAATGATCATTAACATTTGACCAAGCAACTAAAATCTAAAATGCAGAAAATTACCGCTTCAATTAGTTTACCGCTAGTTCGATAAAAAAAATCAGTAAAACTTCTCTAGCGATAATATCTTTGAGGTTTAACCCTAAAAATACAGACAAGGAGTAGATGGCATTAATATATACCCAACATCCCACGTACACCTTCCTTCTTTAATCTTTACTGATTGATACGTACCATTAAGTGAAGATGAACAAGATGTGTTTGTCTGGAGGAAATTAAAACAGTATGACAAAATCGACATATCATGTTTTAAAGTCTCGAACATTAAACTCTTATGTTTGTCCATATATCTACGTATTAATTAGTACAAATAAGAAGATAACAAATTGAAGAAGGAAAAAAGAGGAAGCTACATTTTTAGGCAGGCACTAGCTAGCTGTGCAACACATCGAGGATCTTAATCAACATGACAACTTGATCCACCGTTCCATCGATTAATCCAGCTAGGTATAAGACATGGATATAATATGTGGCCTCCAAGATAATCAATGAAAAATTCCTGTAGTTCATAATATATAGTTATTATATATTATATAGATATGATTACTTGATCAGCAAATAAACCCTACTCTATAAGCTAGTAATATTCCATGTGAAATATATATATATATATATATATATATATATATATCCACAATCATCCTAAACCTAAGCCCTTGTATAAATTCATCGTGTGGGTAAATTAATTAGAAGATGCATACATTTATTTAATTAATTTAGTGGTAGTAGTACGAACGTAGAGTACAAAAATGACAAGGGAAAGTTCAGAAAGGAATAAGAACAAGCCAAGGAAGTAGAGTGTGAGAGAATGATCGAGGTGATCCAGTGGCACGTAACAACAAGAGCTAGCTGGTAACTGAGAGATATATGATGCCAAGAGAGGAAACTATTAAGAAATTTAATATCCCGCCTTTGCCGACGTCAGTGAGTCACTGGCCTGGCCTAGCTATAGGTGCTTCATATTCATTCTGTACATATATGCTTCATATATTATCGATCAATGCCATCAAAGCCGACCAATAGAATCCTAAGACCCCAACTCGGAATGTCCATTTCCGTCTCTATCAGAATATCACTTATATGTTTGATGCTGACAGCTAGCCACATACACCTCTATTCTCCCCTCTTCTCCATTCTCTACTCATACCATAGTATCATACACACACAGACATCAGCGTATATCTATATATCTATATATTGGTGCTCCTCTTAATTCATATATATCGACGTGCGCAGTAACATTGAGTTTGACGGCTGCTGCTGTACGTGTTGTTACACGTGTAAGGCGTCTAATGTTTTGTCTTCATCTTTAGAAATGGGACAATCCAAGTCCACCAGTAAATCAGTGATCATGCAACTGCACATTGGACCAGCGTCGAATATTATTCTCATCCAATCCAAATTGCTAGCTGTAGCTCTGCACTAGCTAGCTGCAGCTGCACAATCTATACGGATGATTTAGTGGATTCTCTCATCCAAAGCGTCACTAGTTTCCTCTTATAAGTATATTGCTAGCTACTAGTTTAATTAGGCAGTAGTAAGTATGTATATGTGTGTGTGTGTGTGTCTGCACATAAAATAATTACTACATGCATAAAGATCCATCAAGAATATATATTGGTGAAAGTACTGATGCATACTTTACTTTACAACCATGCCAGAAATTAATTTATTAAGCTCCTCTCATGTTAATTTACAGACCTATTTGTAGTTAATACATGGTAGCGGGTAACGTGATATGCAATGATCGATTTGATTACATACGAACTAAGCATATCTTTGTGCAATCAAGTAGTTCAGAGCAGGTGTGAGAAAGCTGCAGGCAAGTAGTGACTCTGCAACTCGCTAGTTTAATCCGCTCTGGTGTCGGTAATCAACGGTGCACGAGCACGTGGACATGAACTCTGTGTTTGATCTGATTCTTAATTTAACTCAAGTAACCAAGCTCTTTTTCTGCATTTTAGCTAGTATGAAAGACTTTTATCCAAGGAGAACATGCTCGATCATCGCAAAGCTCCTTTAAAGTGAACTAACGAGTCATCTCTCTTTCATTTTGATCTTCATATACACACACATACGTACATATACTTCAACTTACACACAGCCTTGTTTAGATCTTTAGTTATACTTGTGGACAACGTTGGCTAGTTTGATGCTTATAGCCGATACACAGTGCAAGAATATTTCCCATAATGCAAGCATATTTTAGTAGAGCTAGCTGCACAGAATGCAATTAAGCATCAAAACTCTAAGATGCCCTAATTCCCAGTGCACAAAGTGATGACTAATCAATGCCTCCAGAAATATATATCCGATGCTAAGACGGTGGCTAGATGAGAGAGTAGCTGTAGCTGGAAAGTTGCTAAATGCAAACACGAATAATTACAGTACGTAATGCTTGTGGAATCGGCATATATAACTGGCCGGATTAATTAAAAAGTGCTGTTTCTAAATTATCATACTGTCAAGTGTAATCTTGTAACATCCTGTTAAGTCATTTACTATTTTACTATAAAAGATAAAAGAATAAACACATGTACCAAATTTATCAGTTACAAAATTTGGATTTGATACCTAAAATACAATGAAGAATAAAATAGTATAAATGAAAGATGTGAATAGATTTTTGGTCGGGTATATTGTCAGCTGGGTCAGGAGAGTTGGGGTTATATATATATATACACAATAGAAACAAATACAAAAGGGACAAGGGCATCGGGAAACAGTACTGGTACTTGTGTGGTGGTGGTGGTGAACTGGTGATAGTAGTAGGGACTGTAGGGTCTCTTGCCTGAGTTGCCTCTGCCTACCCATCATGAAATTATCAGACGTCGAGACCATTATTCACCCAACATTCATACCCTCTCCACATATTCGTATATTTGATCTAATTTTTCATTTGATTTATAATATATAGTCTTCAACTCTTCCCCATTTTAAACATGCATTTGCCTAGCCATATCTAATTAATATTTATTATGGGATGGTTTCATCAGACAATTTTGTGAAATATTAATAGCTGGGTTACTTCTCCCCCCTGTGTGTGTGTATTAAACGAGATATATATATATATATATATATATATATATATATATCTGCAACCTAAACCAATCACCGACTTCCATAATGTTATGTAGTTCTCCCCCTGTACTAATAAGAATGGTACGTACTTGTTTCAATCTATGATGTATCCCACTCTACATGTATATCCAATATATATATTAGTTTTCATTTTCTTACTTTGCAATCTACTGCCCATGTACTTGATACGTAATCCACGAAGTGAGAAATAATTATATGTAGATTTGAACATATATGAAGGTGTTGAGAATGTTCACACTCTTATATTGGAAAAATATAACTTTGTTTATGGGTTTATAAGGATTTGGGTCACTCTATTCATTGACAATTGGTTTTAGATGTGAACCCCAGATTACTTTATGTGAAAAATATAACTCCCACATTGGAAAAATATAAATTTGTTTATGAGTTTATAACATTGGAAAAATATAATTTTGCATATGAGTTTATAAGGGTTTAGGCCGCTCTATCAATTACCAATTGATTTTGGATGTGAACCTTATATTACTTTATCATCAAAGCGGGTTTACCCACGTGCTCACCGACACCTAATGCGGGGATATGAATCCCAAATTACTTTATCATAAGACATCTTTTATGTGCAAAAAGCTCAAACATTTTATATGAAATATTATCGGGGGGACGGGTCAGGACTCTTGGATCTATACTAGTATTGTTTATCTTGGACTCTTGGGTCGAGACTGGGATTATGCTATAAGTTAATCAAGCACAGAATATTGCTTGTTAATTGCCATATAGATTTGCAAAGTAATCCAAAACTTAGAAAAAGCACTGTATATGTTAATTAGTAGTATGTAAACTGAGATTTGGAGGAGATATTCTTGTTTGTATTAGTTTCTTTTTTTGTTTTATAAATTGTATGCATGAATTAGTAGAGGAGATGGGGGGGGGGGGGGGGGGGGAGAAAGAGTGAGGATATGCGTGTGACATAGATCCATATGTTTTTGTGGATATTATATATGTACAAGTAGAACACTGATATACTTTTGGAATTAAAAACTACACTATTCATGTATAATAATGTAGGAGGGAATGGAGGGATGATGGGATTCAGATTCTTAACACATGCAGCCTCACTAGAGAATGTCCTTTGCAATCATCCTCCCCAAGTGTTCTCGATCCCGAATCTAATCATACTTTCCTTAATCAATAAACTATTACTTAATATAACTCTAATCCATGTCATCTATCCATGTATATAAATTATAAAGAAACAAAACCAACCTAATTATGCATATTAAGCCTAACAAACAAGACTCCATCATCTGATATCTTCACTTTCCCAATCCACTTTACTGAACATGATACATATAATAAGGCACTTAATTAAGGCCGAGCAAGTTAATTAGCCGCTCATGCGTCTGAATATTGGTTTACCAAGTTTCCATATGTAGTATGACTTTGTTAGCTTTCATTATAATTAACCCATAAATAGCTCAGATTAAGCTAATAAGCTAGGTCGATTTCTCGATTAAGGGTGGTGGTAGAGAGGTCGAAGTTCGACGCGAGGTGGTGAAAGTTATGGTCGAGTATTGAGATGGGCCCCCCTTGCTTTTTTTGGGCCCGGCAGCAACCACCAAACAGGAGGCCAGATTTCTGGTGTCTTCACTTTCTTAGATTCTTTAATGTGTCTCTTAATCGAGAGAGATGTGCATGATGCTATCATGTTATCTATTTTTCTATGCATATATATCTTTATCGATGAATAACAAGAATAAAATTATACATATCGATATTGTTAAGGTCAATTTTACTCAGGTGATTAGTTAGGATCGGGATTAGTTGAGCTCAATTATCGTTAGATTTAGACTTAATGATGAAAAATAATTAAATTATTGAAATGCTCAATATATTTTAGCATTTAATATAAATTCAATGACAATTATACACAATTGAATATCAGTTAATTGACCACCAAAATGTGACTCTTAGTTAATGGTACGACAAAAAAAAATTTATTTAAATAATTCAATTTTATCCTACTATTATAAGCTATTATTATAAGCATGAAATACAAAAGATATCAACTCTCTCAGTGAGAAATATGCATCATAATATACAAAAGATAACAAAGGACCCCAAGATATATTCCCCTGTCAATCCATCCATGTTCTTTCATCTTTTCATCTAACGTCCATATTAATTCAATGTGATATGATAGCTCATGTACTTCTGCCAATTACAACATCAATTCATGGGCCTGCTGTCGGAATATGTTACACAATTACTTAAGAGTTATATACTAGCTAGCTACTACTGCATGCATCGTTTAATTACTTGTGTTCTTTTTTATTTTTCGCGATGTTTAATTTGTACCACGTCATGCATAAACCTAAGATTGAGGAACAACCACAAGACCTTGCTAGCTAGTTCCTCCATTTAGGACTGGTATTTTGCTTATAATCAGAAAACGATAGTGATTTTTATTCTTCCTTATCATTCTATACATGCATCAACCTATACCATCCACTTCATAGCCCTCGACAAGTTTTAATCTCTCAACCCCTTGAAGACAATAGATCATTGTGTTTCTCCACATCAAAACTGCCCACAAGTCATTTTCTTAATTAATTGAATCTGGACATGATTTCAACCATAATATATATATATATATATATATATATATATATATATTGTGTGTGCTTTTGGAAATCATACTATTGTAACTATATGACTAAATAATTTTCAATATTTATGTAATAACAAATTTGCCATTAACAAGATAAATGAATAAAAGGCAGAAAAAGTGAATTGGACATGTAGATTGTGAAGGTGTGTTTCAAGAATATACGGTTAATCTTTTAACTGCGTGTGTTTTTTTCCTTCCAATTTAGGTACTTAATCTAACTGCAACAGAGGTCATAGAGTGTTACTTTTTAAAGAATTAACATGGATTTATGATTTGAAGTTCAAGTTCGTATATATTATTGGAAGCGTCTTCTTCACTTGTTTTAAGTTTATTTCAATATCCTCACCTTGTATAGCGTTAAATATGCATTGAATGTGACAATTGTGCATCGTACTCTTAAATGTACGTAATTGTTTCTTATTCACATTTTACATAGCAACTGAAACTATACCGGGACTTCAGAACTATATGTTGTCTTATTTAAGAAAATTTTGTTGCAGTTTTCATTCCTAATTTTTATAAGCGAGACCAAATTACTGCATATTCTTTATTTTTATTTCCAAAACATTACATGCGTCTTTGAGTAGTCTCATTTTGTATCAGTTCTTTTTATTTGAAATAATCGATCATCGTAACTTGGAGTTTCATCAAAATTTTCTTTTGAAATTAAGGCAGAGAACTGTTGAATTCAATTTAAAAAGCCAATGCTGCCAATTTTATAAGTCACTGTTTTACTGATGCACTCAGTTTACCGAAAAGCAAGCATGTTGCACAGAGAGAATTATGACTTAATTTGACTAGTATAACCTTGACGGTGACATCATATCCGCAGCAACACCTTTGCAAAAGCCGCTTCAAATTGAATAAGTCAGAATTTACATGAATGGATCTGCAGGGGCATTTTAGTCAAAGAACATATTACTACTATGCTTTACCATGATGTTGCTGTTCTAATATTTAACATTTCAACTGTATATAGATTATAGAAGATAGGGAAGTTGCCTACGTGTATATATCTGGAGCTTGGCTGGTATTAATGCATGCAAATTAAGCTCCCAGAAATTACTGTCTGAAACTGAATTATGAGTGTGTTTTGTTTCTTTGTGGGGATGTTTTTTTCTTTCCTGGAGCCCATTTCTGCTTGTGGGATCGAGCTTTGAGTTCTGTGATTGGCTCTCTTTCTCTCCCTATCTCTGTCTTTCTCACTTTCTCTCTCCCTCTCCTTCCTTTTGAAGGAGCTTATTTAGGAGAGAAAACTCTACATCTTCAGCAATATTATTATTAGCTAGATAGATACAGCAGAAGAAGAAGGTGAGAGTTGGAAGAAACAAAGAAAGTGAAGAGAAAGCTATTTGTTGAAAAAGCCCGAGAGACTTCATCAAAAGATAAACAAAAGCAAAGCTGATGAGGTAACCGAAAGGAAAAAAAGACCTTTTAATTTGCTTCCTCTCCTACCTAGCGTTGTAGCTTGATCTTTATCTTCTCTCTCCTCCACCCACCTCTTCCTCAATACCATCTTCCTTAATTACAGAGATATCACTTCGCATCTTCATCGATCGTTGCACTTCACCTATGTTAGCCAACAACTCATCTTCCTCAGTTCCTTGTTCCGAGCCTTTTTCTTGCTTGGAAAATGGTAACAACAATAAAAGGAAAAGAAGGCCAGCAGGAACTCCAGGTATAAATCTAATTTTCGATCACTTCTCTTATATAACCTGTTAATCATGTTTTGCCCTTACCTAGTTTTCTTTGATTCGATTATGATATTTTGTTACAGATCCAGATGCGGAGGTAGTGTCGCTTTCACCGAAAACGTTACTGGAATCGGATCGTTATGTATGCGAGATCTGCAACCAGGGGTTTCAGAGGGACCAGAATCTGCAGATGCACCGGAGACGTCACAAGGTGCCCTGGAAGCTTCTGAAGAGAGAGACTCCGGTGGTGAGGAAACGGGTATTCGTGTGCCCCGAACCGAGTTGCCTGCACCACGACCCGTGCCACGCGCTGGGTGATCTGGTTGGGATAAAAAAGCACTTCAGAAGGAAGCACAGCAACCACAAGCAATGGGTTTGTGAGAAATGCTCGAAAGGCTACGCAGTTCAATCTGACTACAAAGCCCATCTCAAGACCTGCGGCACCCGAGGCCATTCTTGCGACTGTGGCCGTGTTTTCTCAAGGTTAAATTCATTTTCATATCATTCTCTATTGCTTTTCTTTCTTTTACATGCTAAAGATCATCAATATTATTCGAGAGGGCAAAGGAAAAGAGATTTATATTAATTATTACGAATTCAAAATGCATCATCATGATCATGTACACGGAGCTTTTTGTTAATTGGGGTTTGACTTTGAAAAAGCCGGGGAAAGAGAAAAACAAAAAGGGTGTCTGGTCTTTGAGTACTCTTGACTGACGACGGGACCTTGAATGGAATTCTTAACTATGTTTTTCTCAGCATTGTTGAGACACATTTCCCGAAGGATCAGTTTCCTTAGGTTATAGATATATTAGAGAATATATTAGACTCATAGATATGTTTGCTTTCGGTTTTTTTTTTTCCTTTCTTTTAATTAGCATCGCGAGACGTAAAACGGCTATTATTAAGCTAGTATGTTATCGCCATTGAAATTCCTGACTATCTTCAGCTGTGCGCCTGTGCATAATAGGATTAATCTCAATTAAGAAATATTATCCTCAACTGCTATTTGAAAGGAAAATTAAATAGTTAGTATTTAAATATTTTTTTGTTCGTCCTTTTATATTTTTTTTATGTGTTATTGATCTTTTTTGTGCCTTGTTTTCAACACCTACATCAGATCTTTAATGCAATGCCACCCATATCAAACATGTTTTAACTTCCTTTATCTTCTTTTAAGCTAGTTAACCTCCCAAACTGTGGTAGTTCATAGTTCATACTTGAATAGTTTATTTCGTTTTGTTTTGTTTTTATCTGTACGTAGGGTTGAGAGTTTCATTGAACACCAAGATGCTTGCAACATGGATCGTCTAAGGCCGGAATCCCAAGCAGTAGTACTACAACCACCGGCATGCCTATCAAGAACGGCTTCAAGTCCAAGTCCGTCAAGCGAAACCAATTTCAGCAGCAGGACTACTCCTAACTGGCCTTCGGCTTCAGCTTTGGTGGTGCCAAAGCCGCTTCATGACAACACCAAATTGATCTTAAGTAGTCCTCCTGCTGGCCACGGTATTAGTGACCGTAATCGAAACTCATCCAAGAATATCAATGCAAACAGCTTGTACAATTTGGATCTTCAGCTTGCGACCACGTCAAATGACAACAATCCTAACCATATTGAAGTCTCGGTTTCCTCGTCTAAGAGAGACGTGGAAAACCATTCCACTCAGCTCCAGCTCTCAATTGGATCGTGTGACAATTTTGGCGATCATCATCATCCAAAGAATATTAATATTGAATCAAACAGAAACTCTCCGAGGGAAAGCAGCACTAGTACTAATGAACATCACCACCAACAGATGAAACCAGCAGGTGAATCAGCATCAACATCAAGGATAATTAAAGAAGAAGCACGAGAGCAGTTAAGGCTTGCCTTGGCGGAAAAGGCTTACGCAGAAGAGGCGAGACAGCAAGCGGAGCAGCAGATTGAGCTAGCCGAGCAGGAGTTTGCGAATGCCAAGAGAATAAGGCAGCAAGCACAAGCTGAATTGGACAAGGCGCAAGCTTTGAAAGAGCATGCCGTTAAGAAAATCAACTCTACCATTCTCCAAATCACCTGTCAGGCTTGCAAGCAACAATTTCAAGCTCGAACGAGGCAAGCAAACCCTCATGAGAACTCTCTGGCGTTCAGTTACATGTCATCGGCTTTAACAACAACAACATCTGAAGGTGGCCAGTTAGAGATCAATGCTAGTGCTACTCGAACGGATGATCGGGCAAATTCATCTGCTAAACCGTAATAGGTTTCCTCCATCTCAATGTAAACCTTTTCTTGTTTTCTTTTTATTGGATATTGATATTCTGTATTACATATAACAATAACAAGCTGGTTATTGTGATAATATTTGGCTGAGGAGACGAGTACGTGTTGTACGTATCTTGCAAGATGTGTGTTGTTATTTGTTGATTAATTTGGTAAATGAAGAGTATGGTGATGATAATGATTTTGCTGAATATATATCATGATCTTCAACATCCAGATAGTATTACTGTAACTTAATATGTCAATAACTTGGCCCTATTTTGAGTCATGTATTCATTCTTCCGTTGATGCAACAGCTTTCTTAATTTGCACTAAATACCTTACCTTTATATAATAAATCTTCTGGTATTTTCTTGTTTTCTTGAGGTCCGAAAGCATTAGGTCAATTCCCAGCTATAAGTACATGCATGATACTTCATCATATTCAAACAGCTACCCAGCCTAGCCTGTTGTTTAGTGTTTGGATTTTCTGTTTGGAGTATATGGAGATCATAATTAATGGAGGTCCTCACCCAGCTAGCCCAACCCAGGCATTAAAGCTAAGGACTGGGCCAAATTTATAACCTAGCTAAAAGCTTTTCATAAAATGATGTGTCTACTATCCATAGAAAGTGAGGGAGAGGGATCGTTGAGGTGATAGTTCTTCGTTGGTGGCGATGCAGAGAGTGGTGGTGTGATCTGGTGACACATAAATGCGAACAAATTAAAAGCTCAAGATATATATGATGATGATGATGGGAGCAGCGAGATAGCAGAGAGAGCACCATGTTTTTCAGTTCCACTGTCACACCGTCGTGAAGAAGATGGTTAATGACAGATTCAAAAGTCACTCTCAGCGTCCCCATGCCAAGCACGCAGACACAAACAAACTCCGTTCATTATTCGTAATTATTATTCATCAACACATATAATGACCTGACCTGAAGTGAGCACTACTCATTCACTCACTCGCATAAGAATCAGCGCCCAGTTCTGCAGAGCAAAAGCACAGCATCTTTCCAAATATGCAGAGACCATTCAAAGCTTTTTTGAGTTGAAAGATAACTTTACTTGCGCTTGGAAAAGAAACTGCTTCTGCTACGCTGCCATTCAAAACTAGCGAGCTAAGTTTCTCTCCTCGATCTTATACTTTTAATAAAATGTTTTGTAACCAAACGCGAATACACTACTGAAGCAGACAAAGGCCAAGCAATGGCCAAAGTCATGAGTCATCAGGCAGAGGCAGAAGCAGCTAAAAGCCTAAAAAGGGGTGGTTACTTCGCTTTTTCTTGGACCCTGTGCTCTCCTCACCTTCAACGCCACTGCTAGCTGACCCTCCCAGTTCCCAGTGAGTGATCCCCACTCATCAACTTTTATCTTATTCACCTAATTAATTCATCTTCCAGGCACTTTTTCCTTTTTCTTTTACGTACTGCTATTATTAATGTAATCTGTAACAAAACTTTTCGAATCTATATTATGTGGTAATGTTGCAAAACCATTCAAAAATCATACTACTTGAAATTGGAAAGACGTCCCTCAATTGTTTACATTCTACACCACTTAAAGCTTGTTATAAATTTATGAGATAATGTTTTCTTTTCTTTCTTTTAGAAGAAAACAAAAAGTAAAACAATGTAACTGTATAGAGCATGTTAATTTGTTAAAAAAATAAAAATAAAAATAAAAATAAAACATAAAACATAAAACATAAAACATGTGAGGTATTAGATAGGCAAAATAAACTTTTTTCCAATGAAAGTGACTAGTGGGCAAACCAACTTGGACATAGCATGGTAACATGGTAATCTACATGAAACTCCTTGCCAGGGTTTGCACTTAACAAATTAAAGACCTCATATGATTATTTGGTCTACGACGTGTATAAAATGTAAGAGACTTGGACAATTAAAGAACCAAATCTGAAAATATCTGACTCTTGATTTAATGAATTGACAATAATTAACTGAGATAAAAATACCCTTCATATTTGCCGTTAAAGTAATCACTGAAAACAATGAAATAAACCCATTTTAGATCATTGCTAGCACTTGAGCCCTCCCACTCTTAGCTAGCTACTTTCAACATTGCAATGGATATGTGATTTTAGCACCGGCTATCGTTCGTTTTGTATTCCTGACATTTCATCTGCTCTGCGTAAAAGTTGGGTAAAATTAAAGAAAACGTAATTAGTACGAAGCCCATCCCTTCCCTTTGCGAGTGAAATGAACCATACTTGAACTGAGTTGAACTTACTACTTAAAAACAGCAGACTTGATTGTGTACGGTTGTCTTCATATGGGGCTCACATAGAAATCCAAACAGACTAAAACAGATGTCATAATGAGTATCATGAATCGAATATAATATATTACATAATATTTTGAGTGTTTCTATTAGTAAGTACTACTGCTCACTTGACCTCACTTTATTATAAATTATTAAATTACATATATAATCTCAAATAAAATGACGAATAAGGATAATCATTATACCAAAAAAATATTTTATTTACTTTCTCTAGATCGACTTTCCAATTCCATAATATTAGATTGCATTCTTTATTAGATTTCTTATCTATTTTAATTTTTCAATTGCACTACATATTGATTAAAACATTTATATATATTTAACAAGAATTATAACTATGATTAAGATCATGTGACATAAAAATTTCTATCATCATACATGATGAACGCATATTGATGAGGGAGAACAAAAGAAATCCTATTATGACATAAATCTAAGTCTATCCGTTATATTTAAAAAAACAAAAAAAAAACAAATAGCTAGCAATTAAATAAAAAGAAAAACTAAAAAACTATTGAATAATTAATCATAAGGTACAGAAAATAGAGAAAAAAAATAAACATTAAGAAAAAATGATTACTTTTTTTTTGCACAGCTAAAAGAGAGAGGAAAAAAAACTATTCTTCTTGATTAGAAATTAATTTTTGAAACCCAATACCTTGTGTTTGATATTTTTTTTATTGGATAAGATATTTATGTTGTCTGATTAAGAAATGGATATGTAATTAAGAATTAGAGAGTAATTAAATCATTGAAATGACTAATTTTCATTTTATTTAAAAGATAATAGTTTGTTGAGAAATTTTGTTCACACACCTCTAAATACTAAATACACATCCCTTTTTTCATACACCTAGCATCACATTTTATGGGTAACTGAAATTACCAAAAGAGATATTTATATTAATAATAGAGAAACATAGTTGAGTGATATTTCACCGGGTGGTTCTGATTGGACCTCCAAATTTGATATTTGGACCTCCAAATTTTTTTCAATTATTTTAGACTTTGTCAAGTGATATGAAAAGACAAATAAGGACAAAGTGAGGAAAATGAAAAAAAAAAATTACACTTCTTACCTTCCTAAATATAACATTCAATTAAATTGTTTTTTTCTTTTTCCTGAATTTCCTTATATTGCCATATAGTTTTATAATTTACCTAAAACAATTAAGTAAAAATAATAATTTATATATATGGCCCATCATTTAATACAAAAATAAATTCAAAACAATCTGATTTGAAATTTTCTTAAACTAAATTAATTGAATATTATGATATAGTTATTACTCAATCTTCCAACCCAAAACCCTTGAAATCCTTCTATTAGCAAATTTAAAAGGATTCTAGCAATATATCAAGATCAAGAACTAACCCTCTGATTAATTTTGGTGGAGGAGAGACATACTCATAAGAGAGCAATATCATGTGATTTTGATTCATTTTTCTTATCGTGGTTGAAGATAGAGATAAAAAGTAGGGTAACAGATTATTGTTTCACATATTCAAGGGTGTTTTGGTAAAAATAAGGAGGTCTAATTAGCTTTTCAAGTATTCTAAAAAGTAAATTAGAAGTGTACTAAATATAGGAGGTCCAAATAGCAAATTTAGAGGTCCGACTAAAATAGGGTGATTACACCTGATAAAAAAAAAACAATAAAGAAACATAATTGGAATCAAGAAACATCTGCATTTTTTTTTTCCAAGTCAACCGCAGATGGATATCATGAATTTGATTCTCAATAATTTAGTATGCATGGGATCAAGCCTTCTTATCAATCTAGTTTCAAAAATGTATTAATTGTCCAAATGATATGGACAAACAAGAGCAAGTGAAAACTGTTGAAAAATTCCTCAAGAACTCTTGTGATGTATTGTTTTGTTTCGCTCCAATTTTGTCATTAGTAGTTCACAAATGTCAACAATTGGCATCTAAGTATTGTCTTGGTCAAGTCCTCAATGACAAGCAATTCCCCATTGGCATCTGAGCATGTTCAATCCAACAAGTGAAAAGCAATTAAAACATTTTTTTGGTATTATTGTATTAACTTTAGTGATGACCATGTGATTTACTGAAACTCTCATATTGAGCCATTAAGGAATTGATGCTGAGTCTTCTAGTGTAATATGTCTATCGTTTTTTTTTTTCAACTGCAGCAATGCAATAGGTAGTCTCTCTTGTATAAAAAAAAAAAAGGTAGTCTCTTACTAGATATTTATATCAATTTATTTCAGCAAAAAAAAAAACGATATGTATTTAGTGAAAAGATATTGTGTATTGTGAATGAGGATAGTTTAGGAAGTTTGGTGTTGTGTTTCTAGTAAAATATTAAAATAAAAAAGTTAATAGGTTGTGTATTAAGTAGGAGATGTGTATCTATCATTTAGCAATTTGTGTATAAAATTTCTCTAGTTTGCAAATTATATGAGTGAGGTTAATTAAGGAACTTGGGTGAGATTTAGTAAGTAAATTTAGTATTTAAAAATTTAGTAAGAAATGTAAAAAGTAGAGGAGGTCCGTGAGTAAAATTTGGATATTCTATTAGAAAAACTCTAATATTTTACATTTCTAAACGGAAACAATTATTTTTGGCGAAGTGATTGACCCATTTATTATCAATTTATCATGACATAGTTGCTGGTTTTTGAGAAATGAGAATAACTACAAATGGATTTCAAAACTGTGATACGAGATATGTAGGAGCTATAACAAGGCCCATACCAAAAGTACCTTGCAGCCCAAACTAAGGAGAAACTTCTTGTTTTTTCTTATTTTGTTGGGGATGATTTCACAGCCCAATCCATTTTGATATGTTCTATAAAAAATGAGTGCAAGTGTGAGAAGAAAAATGTGAAAGTTCCCATATAATCTCTCACATAGCTACTATATATCCTACCTTAATTAGTTATGAAGAAACCTATTGGGCATGTCTTCCCTTACTATTTTCCTTACTATATCCACCCCTGCCAATAGAGGTATGCGGATATAGGGAGTTCAATCGAACTTAGATCTCGAGCGTAAGGATGTAATCTTAATTGCCATTAGATGAGTTACGAGTCTCACTCGCATCTAGATTACAGATTGACAATATCCAAACCGCGCGCCAGTAGTATACTCAATATCGAGAAATTTGATATGTAGAAAATGTTTATAATATGTACATACACGTGAATAACAAGTAAGTAACTAATTATAAAAAATTAGAACGAGTCTTAAAATGTTTATAACAGGGGCGGAGGGAGGTAGAGGCACACTCGGTCATGTGCCCCAGTTATGATTTTTAGGTTTATATATATCATGTAGTATGGGATGAGTGAAGGAAAGATGGTTTTGTTCAGTTGGTAGAGCACAAGGCTCTCAACTTCATTTTTGTGAGTTCAATTCCCGCATTGGGCAAAACCAAAGAAAGAAGGCAGATCAGTTTTGTCTTAGACCCAAGTTTTGAACTTTGATAATCTAATACTCTAATTCCTGAACTCTTTTGATATGGATCATATAATTAATTTTAGTTAATCATTTATAATTTTTTTTATTTACAGATTTTCAAGTTTAATACGAAAATTATTAAAAAATATTTTATTAACATTAATAATGATTATCAGCCAATTCTTTTGTTAATTATAAATCGGTTTTTTTTTTACAGAGATGTTAAAATACTGGAAAAGAAAATTAAAATTAAATTATGTTGCAAAAATTGTGCATATAAGTTGTTCATTAGAGTTATTTTGATATTATTATTTCCATTTTGTGCCCCAGTACACTTAATTTTCTGACTCCGCCACTGATTTATAATATGTAGAATGAGTGTGTATCTAATTATATGCACCTAATAGCATACGTGAGTCATTTTATTAGCATGTTTTCTTGACTCATGAGGTGATGATCTAGTTATACACACACACACACACTAAATTAAGTGATTGCCAAAGGCAGTTTGAAGGGGTAAACGTCACATGCAACGGGGAAAAGCTAACTATTCATAGTTCATAAAACTTTAACCGAGCAAAAGCATAAAATAGTAGCACTGGGGTCATGCATGGAACATAATCAAACCAGTTTAATCTTTGTCTGGATATGTAGCGACACATTACACGCATGTTAATTACAGAGTAGAAACTTATAAATTAAGACTCGGTATATAGATCAAGTGCAATGTAACATGCTACATACATATTCATTTCTGCTGGCTATTATCAGAAACTTTAAACTTTTGGATTAATTTAATGGAAATCTTTTCTGGATTAATTTTGAACTCATAGAAGTACGTAGCTTATTTGGAATATTAATTTCTAATCACACTTAATTATAAACTCGTAGTTTGTCGGGTTCATGAACTTAGATTTGGTCCATCCATCTGTACGTACTTAGAACACAAAACATATATTATATAGGTTATATCATTGACCGAATTATTATGTGAGATATTCGAGCTTGAGGGGAGGACTGAGGACATGAGGATTATCACGCAGATATGAAATACAGAGATGTTTATTTTTAATAATTCTAAATTCAATGCATAGTCCATGGAGTATTAGCCATTATATATAACAGTAACCTAAACCCTAATCGTATGAAACTCACTGTTATTTCGGAACATATATATTTTTTTAATTGAAATTGATATAATTAGGATCAATAGCCGGCATTCAGCCAATTCTTAGAGTCTAGCTGCACTTAGAAAAAGATAGCGGCAAGAAAATCCAGAAATCCAAATCTAAGTGAAGCAAACTCATTACAAGTGGATGATAAGACAAAGAAACTCCAAGTCTTCTAGGGCAAAATCATAGTCTAGCCTCCCATTAGCCAATCACGCAATTGTGGAACCAATAGAAAACCACTTCCTAGCCAACAAATATGAGCAACACCTTATCCATAAGCCGCTTGAAATCCAATCTTATTCCAGATAATTACCAACTCCTGCATAAGTTATGATCTGAAACGATTGGGGTCCTGGACCATACACTGACCCATTTGCCCAAGAATGTCCACCTCTTAGGCTAGGCCCACCCTCATCACTAAGTGACAAGTGAAGTGGCAAGACACCCTCCTTACAAACCCACAAAATAAGGCCCAACAACCCGGAATTGAGCTAAGGCCCAAAGACCCCAGCCCAAACCCGAGAAAATTGGGCATAAGCCCTAGGCCGCCCCATTGCTACTGCCATCACCAATCTATCAGGTGGCCGGCCTTACTAGCTTCCCATTAAGCACTGAAAAGCTGCAAGTACTATGCTGCTAATCGGAATCAGAATCGCGTGGCCTCCGGTTGCAAGATCGAGTCGACGACCACCAACCCAAAGGCCACGACAATCGACTGAAATCAAGGATTGAATTGCCTCAATTCCCATCGCCAAAAAACTTGATCCCTGACCTCTAGACGTCAAGCCACCCAGCTGGTTAGCTCCGACCAAACCCATCAACCACTTATCGAGATCGACCGAGAAAGCCACCAGACTTGTCAAACCGTCTCCTACCTGTGAAACCCATCAGACTTGTCACCGACGCTGCACACAGATGACCGCCGACGCCGCTGCCTAAACTTGAAACCCTACGGTAGGGTTTCTCTTGAAAAAAAGTTATATAATTTCTTTCGGAACAGATTGGTTAGTAGTAGAGTATCTATTAATTATCGAGTAGCATTATGATCGATTTTGTATGCATCAACACCAATTGCTACTGCTGGCAGACTTGGAAACATTTAGTACCAAAAAAAAAAAAAAAACTAGGTACGTACATCAAATATTTAAGAATTCAAGGTGTAGCAACGTATGAACGGCACTGGGTTATAGCCCATTAGCTCACCTCAAATTTTGAAAAACAAAAAAAGTTTATAGCTCAATTTTAGATTTTTAGTTCAAAAAATTAAATATTAAAAAGTAATTATTTCAACTTTTTAAACTTAGTCCATATATAATCAAAATATTCTAATTCCGCCCTTGTTAAAGATATAAAAGCTAGGATCTGTGCGACGGCTGAGATCTCGATCATCTTGATCTCAGGGCAGAGATGAGCCCGGCGAAGGTTCAGTTCGGTTTTGGATCTGGTTTCGAATGTTGATCGGGTTGTTGGGTGGCATGCGAAGGGTTGTGGTGGTGCGACGGCTCAAGGATGCGGCGCGGCAGTGTAGTGCTCCAAGGAGGCGGCCTGGTGCAGAAGGAAGACGTTGGGTGCAAGCTTGGTAGGCTACAATGTTGGGTCCTCGGGGGAGATGGTGGTTGGGTCGAGCTTTGGCTTATGGGCCTTGCTGGTGGTTTTTAATTATTAGTTGTTTTGTTTCCTGTTATTTGCTTACGGGTGTTGTTCTGTTGAAAATAAGTCCTTACAGTAGTGTAGGGCTAGTCGGGCTGTGTGCCCGTGTGTGCACTCAAAGTGTCTTGTCTGCTCTAGGTAGGAGGCGAGTTCCTTGCATTTGCAAATGGTCGCAACCTCTTAGTGGCAGTAACCTGTTTGCCCTAGGCAGGCGGCGAGTTCCTTGCTTGGTCAAATGGTCGCTGCCTCCTAATGGTAGGGTGAAACTTAGTGTCACTGGATGTATTTTTCAGTGGCAACATGATGGGAAAGCTGTGAGTATGGAAACTATGTTATGTTGTAATCGAGTTGCAGATCGAGTTATCCGTTGTGTCACCGCTGTATAGCAAATAGAGTCGCCTGTAGAGCGCTCTTTGCTAGTCGGTGCGTATTTGAATACAATTGTTTAGTAGAGAGTCATGATATTATTTCAGGATATTCTTTAGGTGTCTATTGTGATCAGGGGTTTAAGCTCAATGTCTCCCCCTTATATTCAACAGTTTCATTAATCAAGGCTTGAGGGCAGCCGCACCAGCACTTTATTCAAAATATATATATATATATATATATATATATATATATAAAAGCTAAGAGTATAAATTGTTCTTTGTTTTTTTTTTTTTGGAATAGAAGTATAAATTGTTTCTGTTGTGTGCGAAAATTGTAAACAATTATATATTAATCTAATTATTGTTAGATCTGGAACTTCAACACTTCCGAATACTATGAATCTTTGGCCAATGAAGTGATGCACGAGATTACGAGAGAGTTTCAAATTAAGCTAGTCCCCTGCGACCATGCATATGCGAGCTTGTACAATGCAGGAGTACTCATGCATTTTATAATTACAGTGACTTCACAGTAGGAAAAGGCAGATGGGAAAGCCAGAAGCCAGAAGCCAGAAGCCAAAGATATTATTAATATTCTCACGACAATCACCACACATCGAACAAGAGTGAACCGTGAACAGAAGACCGTTGCCACTCATTTCCCCACCTAATTTCACATCAAATGATCAATTGTATGCATGTTACAGGGTATAGACACCATTCCTATCCAGCTCATGCCATTATCCCCATATCGATCTATATCGATCTTTCCCGTCAAAGTCAATACTTCATGATTGCTACTAATTAAACTTAATTTCCCATCAAATCCTAATTAAACTAGATACCCAGTAATGAGGCCTTTATCATGAAGAAAAATATTTGCACATTTCTGTGATGAAGCTCCCACACTCGCTCCTCATTGGAGTCATATTCTTAATTTCGTTTCAAACACGCATTTACTCTCATCACTTTTGCAGATTTCTTTGTAGAAACTCCAAAGTCGATTTCCATTTTCAACAGCAAGTAGACTCACTCTACCGAAGATTGAAACTATTCCCGTTGAACCTACTTCTTCTCCTCGGCGTTCATACGTATGATCACCTCTCTGTTTGTCTCTCCAACTTTCAACAACTAACACCTGTGCTATTCAATCATAGAACGGATCCCTAGAAGAGTTACTTAAAGACGCGAATAATTTGAAATTTGCTTCCGTACGTACCTTGTAAGTACCTACTAATTAATTGATAATCAATTGAAGTTAACACTTAAACAGATAAATTGACAAGTCCATCATGTACAAATGTATAATGATCGAGAAGAAAAACAAAATTGAAGCTGCTGATTGCAATGTTGTCAAGAGCAGTGACATATAATAGACATAGATTTTCTTAACCCCATTAATGCAAAAGTACAAAACATCATGGATGAGAGTGGCACTACACTTTTCTTTACTCTTTCCCGATCACACACACACTTAATTTTCCAACGTCAATTATTGGTTGGATTCGATCTAGCCCATACCCTTCGTGGGACCCTCTCTCCTTCTAGCCTCAAGTCTGATCATCATCATCAACTCTGACTCCGAGAAGCATAGCCTGAGTATTATTATCCAAGACTAGGAGCGATCATCGGTATCTCTATGACGGTTTCACCCATTCCTCTTGCTGCGAATTACTAAAAACATTGAGTCGGAGTCGGACCTCGACTGGATTAATTATTTCCATTGCATGATCAATGCCATGATCATCCTTATAATGTATTTAATTAATCGAGGAATAATGTACTTTTCAGTTCATGAACCTAGACAATCTAACCACACGCTTTATACATGTCATTGTGGCATGCATGTCTTGCTCATTGAGTTTTCATGTGTAATGATTATACTACAAATTATCCAACTTAACTACACTTTATAAATTTACAATTGATCAACGTACTTCTATAATATTTCGGCTCCAAAGTCTGTACTTGAGTATGTAATATATTGGATATCGAAATTCTTAGGGTGACGAGTAATCCTTATGTGTATTGAAATACAAAACAATTAATTTTTAAGGTGTTGAGAGATATTCATACAAGGTTGCAATAAATTTGTTATTTTCTATGATTCTTCTTACCGTAAACTTGAATACGATATTTTTTATAACTTTAATAATATATCCGGCAAAAAAAAAAGGAAAAAGGGAAAGAAAAGAATGTGTCTAGCAATAGGTGTAACTATATCCTTGAGACCAACGAAGGTTTATAACTATATATGCTCAACTAAAGGCCACCGATCGATGGTGAACTTAATGTGCCAACTGCTTGCATTGAATAGCTTTTGCGAAGCATGCCGTGCTTGTTCTATATGAAACATTATTGTAGATCGGACACAGGTGTATTTGATGGAGATCGAATTTTTGTTTGAAGGAGGTAGCTAGTCAAACTTCCACTACCTAAAAACAATTCTAAACCCCAACAATATCCATGTATCAAACAAAACCTTAGTCTATTGGTTTTATCAGATCGATCAGGATAAACATAACCGATTTTGGGTGATCATTTTCCTCATCATTTCAGTTGCAAAAAGACTCTAGAAGAGCTAGAGCTATATAAAGGGTTGTGTCCAAATGCCACCGCTGAATCCCCCCACACATTATGTATACATAGACTGCGTCAGCTAATTAATCAGCTTCTTCCTTTTTCATTTTCCAATATGAACATATTATAATACCAAGGACAAATTAAGTTACAAGTACGGCCAACATGGGCACTAGTGTAATTATTCCAACCAAACAGTACCATATTCAAAACCCCTATCTATGCGCCTCTGCTTCTGTACACTGGTATATCATCAAGCACATAGCTATCTGAGGCTGAGAGAACCAGAGAAAAGAGAGATGGAAGGAGAGAACTCATCAAACGATGTATACAGAGAGTGCCTCAGAAACCATGCAGCCAGCCTCGGCAGCTATGCCACCGACGGGTGTGGAGAGTTTACACTCGACGACACCTCGTCCCCAGGCGGACTACAATGCGCCGCCTGCGGCTGCCACCGTAACTTCCACCGCCGAGTCACCTACGCACCCGGCGTAGGCAGATCATCCGGCGGCGGCACTGCTCATCATCGCGTCATCAGCTGCAGCAGCCGAGGAGATCTTCACCACGAGATGATGACGTCACAGGAACTGATTGACTACAATGTCGGAGGTGGAGGGGGAGCAGCGGCGCGGCAGATGATGGTGGTAGAGTCACCGGACAGCGGGGACAGGAGCGGCAGCGGGAGGAAGCGGTTCAGGTCCAAGTTCACGGTGGAGCAGAAGGAGAAGATGCTGGCGTTTGCGGAGAAGCTGGGGTGGAAGCTGCAGAGGAAAGATCTAGAAGATGAGATTGAGAGGTTCTGCAGAAGTATTGGGGTCAGCAGACAGGTTTTCAAAGTGTGGATGCATAACCACAAGAACCTCTCCTCTTCTTCTTCTGCATCTACAACTGCCAATGCCTCCTCTCTCACAACCCAGTAACCAAGTCGATTAACTAGCTAGCTAGCATCTCTCTGTTTCTATCTAGGGTAAGTAGAATAATTAATCAGCGTCGATTTTCCCTCTATGTTCTCTCTCTTTCCCCGATCCTCTATCTCAGCATTTGATTGAGCTCTTAGGTCTGAACTTCATGGTAATTAATTTGATTGTAATCTACTGGATAAAATGCCATTTTCTTCACTTTCCCAGAACTTAATTTTACTTGCATATTCCTAGCTACACAAAATGGTCTCTTATATACTCGATCTTATGCGTACAGAAAATGATGATTTTCCTAGATCCTATAAAGTAATGCATAATTCTATTGTCGGATTGTAACTTTGCTAAGTTAGAAGTTAACATAGATATAGGATTTAAGCTTTAATTAACACTGTTAATTACACTATCAAAAGTCTTTGGGGTTATCCCAATTAAGCAGCACTTAAGCTGTATTGTGGAAAGGTAGATTAAGATTAGGTCAAAAAATGGTTCAATCCCTTTCACCAGAACAAAAAACTGACCTAACTAGCTGTTAGAAATTTCTCATTTTCTAGGCATATATTCAATCTGGATTTCATAATGAAATCCAACCATAACTTCCAATGGCTCTAAAGCCTTGGCATGGGGCAGTTGTAGGTGTAAAAGGGCTTTTGTTTTGATTATGATAACTAACTAAGAGACCCCTTACCTAGCTTTCACGTGTTTAATAAGTTTTATTAGCATGAAAAATATTAGATATTCCATAATATTGAAGGATCTTAAACCTTGAGATACTATATAATTAAGGATAGTAGAACCCGAGGTTATCATTTTGCTTTATGCTTAATTTGATTAATCAATATATTTTGAAGTAGTAAAACTTTTCTTTCCTCCTGTTTCTATATATTGCTGTATACTCTGCTGTTGTATTCGCTGCACAGCATAACCTGCAGATAATTGATCACATTGGAAACTTACAAAGCTGCAACAGTCTGATTCTGACTCTACATACTCAATCTATGGCCTACCCGATCAATGTCCCCCATCCCCTAGTAGCTACCTAGTTTTATTACATTAATTAACATTATAAGATTATGTTATGAATACAGACATGATAAGCTGGGTTTCCATTTTGTTGTTGAAGCTAGCCATGTTGCTATGTTCAACGTTTTGATGATTAAGTGTTAAAAAAAAAAAAAAAAAAAAAAACATTTTCATCAATCATGGCCCATTGGAAAATCAGTACAGAATACTCACAAGAAAATTTTAAGAAAAAGTTGGGAGCCATATCTCTGAAATCAGATTCGGTAGCTATATGGTTTACTTTTACAGGTAGCTGGTTATAGGCTTGGCTAGCTCTACCTCCAGTCCTCCATGTATATTTTTGTTTTGTTTTGTATGTGTATGTGTATGTGGTGGAAAATGACGCAACAAAAAAGTAGAATGCGAGTCCGACAGACATGCTTACCTTACGTTGCTCTCGATCGCCATCTCCATTGCTACCAATCGTGAAGACATATATTATCCATGCCTGCCTGATGCGCTTCATGTCTTGTCAAAATCAACCATCTTATATATATATATATATATATATATATATATGTGTGTGTGTGTGTGTGTGTGCTGGCTGGCATGCCCACTCCATCGTCGAGCTAGTTACCTGGCTTCAGTATATAGGAGACTTAGAAAACAGTAAGATATATAAGCACCGTATAAGAAGTTAAGAACAATAAAGGGATTGATGCGGAGCTTCCAATACCTAGGGTTTCTGGCTTGTTTAGGTCATTTTGTTTAGGGTTTAGGTCATTCTTTCCCTGGCTGAAACGACATTGTGGGCTAGCTTTCTATGTTCTTCTGCGTGGGTCTTTCCCTGTTGGGTTTGTCTAGAAAGGGCGGCCTTTGGGCCTCTTTAATTATGTAGACAAAAAGAAATCTGAAAATCGTGCATTTCTCATTTTTCACACATATCTAGTCTCAAATGACTATGCCGATTACTCAATTTGAACCGGGGGGATCATTTGTTGCCACTTGAAGTCTAGACCAGACATAAAGATGACAAAGATCGTCATTATACATTGAGTATGATTCTAATACATTCAAAATCGACCAATCTCATCCGCCTTGATCAACGACATCATTCTTTAGATAAACCCCAACCAGACATGATGATGCAACATCACAGATTAAAATCAACTAAAAATGCTGGAAATTTGTCAAAACTCGATTCTACTACTCGAACTGTATCGCAAAATCCAATTCAGTGCCTCAGCAGCTTGACTTGACTTGAGAGTAGAGGGGGGCAAAAAAAAAAAAAATTATATAGTAGCACATAACCAAAGATGTAAACACAGAAAACTCACTTTCAAAAAGATTTATACAAATAAGGACATGAGTCCAGGCCCAAAAGCCAAATGATACAGGTCTGACTCCTATTTTTAATGTAAAATGACTAAAATGTTCAGTTTGATGAAATATTTACGAGTATTCCACTGACCAAATGCTTAGGATAACGTACAATTACAACAGGGCAAATACCCTGCCAAGCCTACCATCACTCCCACGTCCCAAAGCCTCGGCTTCCCATGATGACGGCACTGAGCCCTGACCTCTCGACCTCGAGGCAGAGCCGCTCCTTCATACCGTGGTCCTTGATGATGTGGATTTTGTAGAGAATCTGAGCCTCCTTCAATGGGCGGGCGAGATCGCCTACCTTGGCGGTGGTGGAGGCATCGAAATAGTGCCAGGGCGGATGTAGTGATCGACAACCCAACGGAGAGGTAGGCACTCTCGTCCGAGAGGTCGACGGCGACGCCGAGCTTGCGGTGGGGGTGACACCGGCGGGGGAGGAGCGGTGGCAGGGAGAGTTGGGGTGGGGGATTCTGATTTGGGGGAGTTAGGGGTCAGCGGGGTCTTGGGGGTTGTGGATGATTCATTTGCGGAGGGTTATTGGTTCAGAGACTTTGAGAGTTGACGGAAGAAATGGTGAAGGTTGAGAATAGAAGAGAAAGAAAGAAAGAAAGAAAGAGGTTTTTGATTGAGCGTCCAGCCAAGGCAAAATACATCAGAGGTAGGTTGTCTATTAAGAAGATGTCTGCATATTGTAGTACTCGTGATCTGTGACTAGAGGAAAGAGTTGGTGAATCTGAACTGATGTAGAGTCCTCTTGTTTTTTTTCCCTTCTTTTTGAAGCTATATTCTCTGCTGTTTCTGCAACAAGACCTCGGGCTGATGTTGCATATTGCATCCATGGTCTTGCTATGAGGTCAGCGAAGACACATAACTGGGTAGTAAGTGCATTTTGTACTTAATCTTCATCTTGATCGTTATTCTTACCCAAACTTAATAAGTGAAAAGAAAAGAAAAATAGAAGAAGACACTATAGATTTGATTTTCAAGGTTCGCTATCCATGGTGGGAAATATTCTATGTATATGATGAGTATTCACTGGCGCAAATGCTCATCAATCAGATCAGTTCTTTTGTTATACCATCTTACAATAAGCTTGTTTTCATTGAAATTCGACTAATTGATTATTGGTTGGTGTGTTTAGGTTGCATTGAAAACTCTAATTGTTCTTCATCATGCTTTGAGGGAAGTGAACCCCACCTTTCATGAAGAAATCATGAATTATGGTAGAAGTAGAAACCATATGCTTAACTTGTCTCATTTCAAAGATGATTCATGTCCAAATGGTGTGGTCTTATATTGCATCCATCACACGCTGCAAAGTCTTATATTGCATTCAAATGGTGTAGTCTTATATTTGACAGATCTAATTGCTCCTGCTCTTACTATTGCTATTGCTACTGCAAATGAAGCTGCTACTAAATCGATGACCCATTTCAGCTGCTTCTGCTATTGCTACTACAAATGAAGCTGCTACTAAACCGAAGACGAGTATGATTGCAGTAGCAAGATTGGATGAGTGCAGTAGCAGAACACAAGTACAAGAGCAGTAACATAACTAGATGAGCATGATTTGCAGCGAGTACAATAGCAGGATTGGACGAGTGCAATAGCAAGATTAGGCGATGACGAGTGCAGTAGTAGAACATAAGTACAAGTGCAATAGCAGAACTGGACGAGTATGAGTGTAGTAGCAGGATTGGACGAGTGTAGTAGCAGAACACGAATACAAGTGCAGTAGCATGCTGCAGGATTTGAACCAAAAAGAGTTTTGATTAAAGAAAATAATTAAGATTTAGTTATCCATGCATAAATGTTAGAATTGTAAATGTTTTATTGACACATGGCAATAAAGTAACATAAATAGATTAGGGTCCTTGACCCAAAGCACCAAAATTGACAAAAATTATCTCACTTACCCCAACAACAGTTTTTTATTCCCACTAACCCAATTATAAATGAAATAACAGCTTTGCCCTTAGCATAATTAAGAAATCACAACCACTGCCACTCATCTCTTTCTTCTGCAGATGCGATCTCCTCTCTCTCTCTCTCTCTCTCTCTCTCTCTCTCTCCCCTCCAGAAGGCGCCGACCCGTAGAACTCCATCATCGCCGGCGAGGCCACCAACGGCTTCCTCTCACCGGGTCCACCACTCTCACCGGATCCTTCCTTGGAGGATATGACAAGGCTCAGCCCCGATCCGAACCCGACACCTCCGATTCCGATCTAGATCAGAAGCTCAATCTCCGTCTCTGTTGAGATCGAGCTTGTCCTTGCTTACTTAATTGGCTTCTGTCATCTTTTCCAAACACTGTTTAGTTGCAGAAAGGTGAAAACCAACGTTTTATATCTATCTATGTCCTATAATGTACAAGCAAGAAGAAGAAGAACGAGATCGAAAGTAGATGAATTACTGTATTCTTTTCTCTAGTGTTCGAAATAGGGGAAGAGGCTGGAAGTGTAGTCGTGGGCTACAAATTCAGAGTGATTTGGAGACTTCTGAGCTTGGTGTTGGATTTTCTGCATCTATCTCAGCGAGATTCCCATATAGTAAAGAAGTTGTAGGGCCTTTGATGCCTTGCATTTGGAGCGTCCTTCGGAGCCTCACGGACTTCAACCAGACTATGTTGTAGAGATGAAGAAAGAAGCCAACCAATCTCAAAAGAACTAGGGAAGAAACGATTCTGAAATGAAGAGAGAGCTCCATTATTTTCTCTCTCTGAGCATTGGGTTTCTAGCTACCCAGGTAGGGTAGTTGTAATAACCCGAAAATTAGTGTCAACTATAGAACACTATATTATTAACTATATTTGAAAAATCTTTGTTATTGAGCTCAAGACTCTCATCTATGTTATTTTTGTGATGCATGTCATTTTAGTACTAATTATTGTAATTTTTTTTTACTAAAGTTCTTTACTTATTAATTGGGTAAATGTGCATATGGATGTGTATGTGAACATACATACATATATATATATATATATGCATATATATATATATATATATATTTAGCAAGTGGATTTATGCTTTCTTTCTTTTTTTTTTTTTTTAATTTTATCTTATCATTTTAATCATTTAACCTAAATAGTAATTAGTCACTCACCTTATAATAATTTGCCACTTACTTATTTTATGCTTAATTCTAGCCTATTTAAGCATATGATCTGAACATACTTCTTACAAGCTTGAAGATCAAATGCAAAATTGATCAAACACTCCCTTAGTTGTAGAGAAAACTCAAGTTCCCACACAAATCCTTCATCCTTTCTTCTCTTTAGAAGCTCCCTTTGTTTTTCTTAAAGAAGTCCAAGCTTGAATTCAAGACCAAAATCTTCACCTCACCCCTGAGTTTCTTAAGTAAGTACATGAATACATTTTTATGTTCTTTTGTCTTTAAGATTTATCAAACTACATAATCAATGATAAAATGGAAAAGGATCTGCTTTGCTGCAAACCAGTATTTTCGTATATAACAAAATCTGTTTTGTCAAAACTATTTACAGTATTAAATTCCTCATCAAAAGTTCTTCAATTTAGGCTTTTGAATCACTAAAAAAGGTTAAGAAATGAAGAAGTTATGGCTAATCAAAGTTTTCAACTTTTAAACTTGCTGGAAATCTCATACAGCCATCACAACTTCAAAAATTCATATCTCCCTCATTTCTTATCCATTTTCTACAAACTTTATATCAATTTGAAGCTTAGGACCTCTACTTGTGATCTGGAAAGTTTGAGAAGTAATGGTAATTTTATACTGTACGTAAAGGCTTAGATATCAAAGGACAGTATCAAAAATATCGGTTTCTGCATTGTTATAGTTCTTCACCATTTCTGGACTATGTGACTTCGAACTGGATTACACGACTTATACCATTGCATTCCTTGTGAGAAACCCTTTGAATTGGTATACTCATTTGACTAATTCGGACTTGTGATGGACAACATAACATATGTTGAAGTTTGATGACTCTAATCGGAGAAACATGAACATGGTTGATGAACTTCAATAAATTTGGACATAAGGACTGAAATACTAACTATAATATAATTTTGTTAAATTATTTATAGTTACTTATTTAATGCTTGTGCTTTATTATTACCTATTTTACTTAATTTCAATTATGTATAAGCTTCTTTTTAATGTTTATACTAACTATAATTTAATTTTGTTAAATTGTTTATAGTTACTTATTTAATGCTTGTGCTTTATTATTACCTATTTTACTTGATTTCAATTATGTATAAGCTTCTTTTTAATGTTTATACTAACTATAATTTAATTTTGTTAAATTGTTTATAGTTACTTATTTAATGTTTGTGCTTTATTATTATCTGTTTTACTTGATTTCAATTATGTATAAGCTTCTTTTTAATTATGTTGTTTGCTAGTGAATTTACTTATTTGTGATATACAATTATGTTATACATGGTTTCATATGAGATTATTCCTAAGTATATGTATCTATATGTGTGTGTACATATACATATATTACGATCTATAATTCATAAAGATTGTATGTTGTGAATTTGATTATGTCTAAAAAGTATAATTGTGAAGCCGGGTGATTACAACAACCCCGTGCTTAAGTGAATTACTGGTAAATGTGCTTCGTGGTTATGCTTCGTGGTTGTGTTTCGTGGTTGTTAAGCTGTGGGCTCTAGTCCCTTCAGATAGTGCACTATTATACTCTTAGGAAGTGTGCTTACTTTGAGTATACATGCCTTAGTTGTGTCTTTGGTATGCTGCGGCTTACCCGTACTTTGGGAATATTACGTCGGTCCCTAGTACGTGGATTTGTGATTTGATACCAGTCAACCTGGTTGTCCGGTGTTTTGGGAATAGTACGTCGGTCCCTAACACGTGGATTTGTGATTTGTTACCAGTTAATCTGAAAATTCACTAAAAAGAGATGTGTACTTGTGTTATTTTGATTAAATATCTATCTATGATATATTTTGAATATGTGAAGGTGTTTGTGAAAAGAAAATCAAGCATGTGTTGCTTTAATGTTATTTCACATATTAATGTTGCAATATTTGTTGGTTGTGATCAAGCATGTATTGCTTTAATGTTATTTCACATATTAATACTACAATATTTGTTGGTTTGATAAGAAGATGTGACTATGTGATTTATTACCAAACCATTCACACGAATGAATATATTTGTATATATATGTGTGTGTGTGTATTGTGTGTGTATATATTCATATTTAAGAATTCGTATGAACATATAAATGGTTCTTGGTACATTTTAATTGGTTGTTCAGTTTTGATTTCTTATAAGACACATTAATATAAGAATGTAAGTTGTGTACTTACTGGGCTTGTGTTGCTCATGATGCTACACCTTCTTGTTTTCAGGTATTGAGTAGATGCTTGGGGAAACGGGATGAACCTACTAGATAAATTAATATTTTTCTACTACTATTTCTAGTGAATACCTGTACTGATTCGAATTTTGCTTAACTTTGGTTTTGTAAATATATTACCGATATTTGTTTTCTAATAAACTATTCAAACATGTATATAATTTCTTTTACTTCCTGTTGATTTATTCAAGAAGAAAATTTTATTTGTTTTGACTCACGTCACAAATTCACGAGCCATATTTCAGTACAATATTGGCCTTGGATTTGGGGGCGTGACAGTAGTGATATTTAATTATTTATAGCAACTGAACAAGAGTGGCTTTATATTCATATATAATATTGTAGTGTAAAAGTTACTCCGGGTTATAATGTTATCTATATAAGACTTCCCGCAACTTTTAAAATGTTGTGTTTCGGACTATAAATTGGTATATATTAGTTAGGTAACCCATAACAAGTTAATTAAAGGTCTATTGGAGGGCAATAAACGTCTATTAGGGGATAATAAATGTTTTGAATTGATGTAAACTCCTCTTTTTTTCCTTAATTAAAATTTTATTTGTCTAATTTTAGAGAGATTAGTTCTCATTTCGGAGACCGAAAGTTCTATTGGGGGGCAATAGATGTCTATTGGGGGGCAATAAACGTCTATTAGGACGCAATACATGGCTGATAGTCGTCTATTGGAGGGCAATAGACCAAAAGTTCTATTGGGGGGCAATAGAGGTGTATTGGGAGGCAATACATGGTTGATAGACGTCTATTGGGGGGCAATAGAGGTCTATTGCCCATTTATTGGTGGGCAATAGCTGTCTATTGGGGTAATAAACATTTCCGGTGAGGTTTTCTGAAATGTCCGATGGGCGGCAGCCGGTGACCGGTGATCGGATTCGGGCGGCCGGTGACCGGATTCCAGCGGCCGGTGACGGGCTCCTGCGAAGTCTCCTATGATTTCTCTCTCTTCCATTTTCTCTCTCTCTCTCTCTCTCTCTCTCTTTAAGTAACAAATGAGTGAGGGGTAAAATTGTATTAAAAAAAAAAAATCTTAATGGGGTATTAGGGAAGACTCATTTAGAGTGTATTAGGTAAGAGGGAATTAAAAAAACTTAATGGGGAAAGTGGGAAAAAAATCCCTATAAATGGGGTAAATAGACAAAATCCCAAGAGATTATTTTCAGGAAAAAAAAAGTAATATAAAGTGATTAGAAGTAAAAAGAAGTAGTGAAGGGTAAAAAAATAAATTAACTCATGACATGTGACAAGTGGAGGATATATTGTCCTTATTTGTAAGATTTAATCCTTATGAATGGATTAGAAGTCAAAAAAAGTAGTTAAGAGTAAAAAAGTAAATTAACTCATGACATGTGGCAAATGGAGAGCAAATTGTCCTTATTTGTAAGATTTAGTCCTTATATGTTTGGGTTTTTTGTCCATTTACCCATTTTTAGAGATTTTTTTCCCACTTACCCCATTAAATTTTTTTAATTCTCTCTTACCCAAAACACTCTAAGGTGGTATTCCCTAATACCCCATTAAGATTTTTTTTTTTGTTTTTATTTTCTTTTTAATACCATTTTACCCTCACCTTTGTTACTTAGAGAGAGAGAGAGAGAGAAATCATAGGAGACTTTGCCGGAGCCGGATCACCTGTCGCCGGAATCCGGTCACCATTCCCCGGTCGCAGGAATTCTGTCACCGACCGCCGGATTCCGGCCAACTTTCATCGGAATTCGGTCACCGGTTGCCGCCCATCGGAATTTCTAAAAACCTCATCGGAAAGGTTTATTACCCCCCAATAGAACTTTTGTTTGCCGGAATGAAAACTAATCTTCCTAAAATTAGACAAATAAAACTTTAATTAACGAAAAAAAAAGGAAAAAATTACATCAATTTAAAACATCTATTGCCCCCCAATAGTCGTCTATTGGCTCTCAATAAAACCTTTTTTTCTTTCTTTTTTCTTTCTTAAAAAAACTCATCTTGGGCACCCAGAGAATAGCTCTGGGCACCCAATCACCAATCTCACTGGCAGAGATGCTCGACTCAGGCCACAACCCATTTTCACCGTCGTCTCAACCCGGACGTCGTCGTCAAGCGAGTCACCTATGAGCAGACCTGCGACCACGCGTCGCCCTACCTCATCTACGTCGACTACGACCACCGCGATATAGTCCTCGCCATCCGGGGGCTCAATCTGGTAAAGGAGAGCGACTACAAGTTGCTGTTGGATAACAAGCTCGGAATGCAAATGTTCGACGGCGGCTACGTCCACCATGGCCTCTTGAAGTCCGCCATTTGGTTGCTTAACGAGGAAGGCGAGACTCTGAAGAGACTTTGGTTTTGATCTTTGGCTGTCGAAGGCGAAACCATCTGAAACCGGAATCGGAATCTTCCGATGATAGATGCTATGCTTCTGCCCGTGTTTCGACGACAACCACTAGTCCACCACCGGACTTCAGACGAAATGGACAGGTCTTGCTCATCTCCTCGACCTAAATCCTATTTCGACGCCGCGCCGGAGTTAGAGATCAGAGAGAGAGAGAGAGAGAGAGAGACAAAAGGTGGAGATCGAGGAAAGAGAGAGAGAGATCTGAGGCAGAGATCGGGGAAGAGAGAGGAGAGGAGGGAGAGACATAAAATGTAATTCATTAATTAGATTGAGGGCAGAATAATCATTTTTCTTTAAATTGGGTTAGTGGAAATAAAAATATGTTGCTGGGGTAAGTGGGATAATTTTTGCTCATTTTGGGGCTTTTGGTCAAGGACCCTATATGTTTAATTCAATCGTTAAATGATGTTTTTGTTAAGTAATTTTTTATTAATAACTTATATGTAATTTGTTAAATAAAAAAAACAAATACTGTTTGACAAATGGGGCAGATGGACGGATAGAGGCTATGTTTGGTAGGGCTGGGCTTTTCAGAAAAGCTGGCTTCTGCTTATTTCTGAGAATAAGTGGCTGAAAAGCAAAACTGCTGAGTGTTTGGTAAACTGGCTTTTTAGAAGTGTTGTCAGTGGCAAAAGCAGTGACAAAGTGTTTGGTAAACTAAACTGGCTTGTGCTTTTTATTTGTGGAATGACCAAATTGGACATTAGAGATTATTTTGCATTAATTATTTGGTAAATGATTAATATTTGTATAAATTTCATTAGAGCAATCCTGGCCATCCATTTCCTCCACCGCTTGATCAGGATCGTCCATTGTTAATTGCACCAATCTATATATATGAGCCTTGATCAGTGGCAACACCAGAAGGATCGAGAGAGGGAGAGAACCAGAGTTCTCTGGCCCGAGACGCACCGCGACCCGGCTGGCGCTCCACCGTCAGGTCACCTCCGGTCGGCCCTCATACACCATCTTCTTCCTCTCGCCGTCGCCAACAGCCCCATGTCCTTAGATCGTCCATGCATTGAACGGAGACGGAGAATCGACGACGAGAAGCCCCGAACTTTCTCTGGCCACCACTGCAACTTCCGGCGACCGATTAAGCTGAATTTGATATGGAAACCCACCTCCTCATCATGCTCAACACCCCAGTATGATTAGTTTTCCGATTTAATCAAGTTTTCACGAATTTGTTTCTGGGTTGCTTCTGCCTCCGTCGCGGTTCCTCGATGCCGGCAGCTTTCTGAGCTCTTCCCGGCTTCATTTTGGCTTGGTTGCATCAGTAGGAGGAAGCTGGCCACAATTGGAGTAGAAAGCCACGTACCTGCTGGGTTGCAAACGTCAAACTCCATTACCGGTCGAGCTTGTAGGATGGAGTTGATCAACTCGGCGTCGACTAGGCTATCTCCGGCAATTGTGTTCTTCGTCATCGAGGTTTCATCTGCAAATTCTACCCCAGAAGGTAAAATTGAGGTTATGTACTTCTAGGTACCCTTGATAGATTTGTTGAACTGTGATGAGGGAGAGAGATGGGGGAGCAGGGGAGCTGTGATGCTGCGGGTGTGATGAGGGAGAAAGATGAGGAACAGTGACGAAAATGGTTGAGCTGAAATTGTTTCAGCTTGAAAGGGCAATTTTCGGCATTTTGGAGGTTTCATTAATCTACAGTAACTACCGCTATAGTATTTCGGTGGCTTCTGCCTTTTGGAAGCTGCATTCGTCAGCTTTTGCTTATCTAAGGAAGCCACATCAGCTTCTGAAAAAAACTGCCAGGAAGCTCATTTACCAAACGCCATTTTGAACTGGGCTTATAAGCACAGGAGCTGAAAAGCTCCCCCAAACACAGCCAGAGAATCCAATCATCTTGTTATATAAGGAGGCCCACCCCACGGCACTTTCCCATCACTTAGGTTGTTCGTTGTTGAAAGACTTTTGGGCCTTTAACTCGGCGTCTGTAATGGATTTGGTCTTTGGGCTTTTGATGAAGCCAGCCAGTGGGTAGAGTGGGGAATATGGGATAACAAGCAAGGACAAAATGATAAAAACACAAGGAAAGAAATTTGTGCTCGGACAAGCAGCCATCCCAATTCGCACATCCCACTATTTTCTCCTCTCCTCCTCTTGTTAGGCGCAGGTTTCACACGCGTATATATAGAGAGAGAGAGAGACTCCACCACCACCTAGGCACCTACTACTCTTCTCTCTCTCTCTCTCTCTCTCTCACCTTGGCTTGGTTCATGCAAACCAGTGTCGCTCCCCCCCTAGGGTTTAATTCTCCATCATCCATCGCCATGGCTTTCCAGGACAAGAAGCTCATCAACAACCCCAATGGTACGCAATTCGCCTTTTGCATTTTCCTTTTTCCGATCATCCTTTTTCGATTTTCCGTCATGCATGTATTCAAATTCGCGCCGATTTTGCCGTCTCTTTGGTTAGCCGCGAAAATGTAAAGACTAGGACTCTTAAGTGAAACTCTGCTGAGGGACTTGTGGCTACTAATGGTTGCAGATGTGGTGACTGAGTTCATTGAAGGTCTGATTGAAACATATCCTGGGCTCCAGTACTTGGATGGTTTCCCTCAGGTATTTGTTTTTAATTTCTATCTGCAATGGCATGGCATAGATAGAACGAACATGTACCGAAAATAATAGGACCCCTGATCTCTGTGTCATTTCCTTTCCGATATGGGTGGGTGGGGTGTACAGGTGAAGGTTGTGTTGCGCGCTGATGTTTCCGGTGGTACATATGACAAAGTTGCAATTATATCAGGTTGAGACCTTGCACATTTTCAATTTTTTTTTTTTTATGCATATAGACGTGCTCTAGGCTATAACTAGATTCTATCTATTCAAGTTGTTCATGTAGATTAACATTTACAAGTGATCTGGAGTTGGTGTATTAAATGGAATGGAATTATTGTGTAACGGAGTTGTTCTCTTCATTCGATTCAATAATCGGATGGTATAGGAGGTGGGAGTGGGCATGAACCTGCGCATGCTGGATTTGTGGGCGAAGGCATGTTGACAGCAGCTATCTGTGGGGATGTCTTTGCCTCTCCACCTGTTGATTCAATTCTAGCAGTATGGGTTCCTGAATTGTATTACTTGTTGGATGGAATCTAGGCCATGTCAATTTTATGCACAAGCGTGTTTTCTTAGTTGATTCTGATCTAGTGTACTTGAAAAATTAGGGCATCCGAGCTGTAACTGGTCCTATGGGTTGTCTCCTGATTGTCAAGGTATTGTTTTCTACTTCTCTTCAGCTGTATGTCGCTATGGCTTGGGTGATCAGCATGTTAGATGATCTTTTCAAGCATTCTCAAAAACCACTACTTGTAACAAGTGAAACAAAAAAAGACTAACAGCAAAGATGGGGTGAAGTGGCACCTTTTGTTTATTTGACAAGTATATGGCCAGATTCTGAGAATGTGCCTTTTGTTTTTGTGTTGAACAGAATTATACTGGGGACCGTCTGAATTTTGGTTTGGCTGCAGAGCAAGCAAAATCTGAAGGTTACAAAGTAGAGGTAAGATGTGATCTGAATCTCATTCTCTCTTTTCAATTGCACTTCTATAATGCATGGTTACATTAAATATAAACAAAGGAACTGGGTTTTGATGTTGCAGACTGTAATTGTTGGAGATGATTGTGCATTGCCTCCGCCTCGAGGAATAGCTGGTCGAAGGGGTTTGGCCGGCACCATTCTTGTTCATAAGGTTCTCTGCCTCCCTCCTTCTCTCTCCCCCCCTCTCCTTGTGTATGAGTTCCACCCCACCCCACCCTACAATTTTCGGCACAACATTTCCATTTCTAATGTGCTTTCTTCAGTTGTTGTATTCAGTCAATTAAAAAGCAGAAAATAATAAAAATTGTCCTCACTTTAAATTGTTTTGTCACTTCATATATGCATGAAGGGTTATAGGGGAGAACGTTAAGAACAGGGTGTTTTATTCTTGAAGAGTTGGAAAGTGAAAACTTTTCACAGTATCAAGTGTAATAACCTCTGGCCCCTTTATTATATAAACAGATTGCTGGGGCTGCAGCTGCTACTGGAATTTCGCTTGCTGCTGTTGCAACAGAAGCCAGACATGCAGCTGAAATGGTTGGAACAATGGGTGTTGCATTATCTGTTTGCACACTGCCTGGTCAGGTTACACCAGACCGTTTGGGACCTGGAAAGATGGAACTTGGTCTTGGAATTGTAAGTTATATTCAGTGAGAAACCTTGTCCTTGAAACAAGAAGTTCTATGTATTTTTGTCTAATCATGTTGACACATTACTTTTTCTAGTTTGAATACCATAAACTGCAATTCATGTTTCTGCTCAGATACGTCAAAAGTCAAAACACATCCTGAGTTGATTTTTTTGAACCTATAGGATTTTTATCTGGCTATGATTATATGCATTCTCCACAAATGAAAAGGCACTTCTATTAATACTTTGACTACCTGACTAAAACTGGATTACTTTACAGCACGGAGAACCGGGTGCTGCTGTTGCTGACCTTCAACCTGTGGATGTTATAGTCTCTCATGTTCTCAAGCAGATATTGTCTCCAGTATAGCCCTATACTTTTCAATCTTTTTAATGTCAAATATTATTGCTTATTAAATGTATTTAACTATGCCACAACAGTAGTATCTAGTAATGTGTAAACCGTCTCATGAAGATAGGCAATGGATGGTTGTTTATGATATACATAGGATGACATGAATGTTTCATGCATCGAGTCAGAATTTGTTGAATTCTAGAGTGCATTAATAGATCTTGAACATAGCTTTTCACAGTGCATAAATTGTACTATATTGTAACAATATTACAAATAGTGTTTATATTTCTTTTCTACCTATGGAATCAAGTTTGGAATTTCTAATAGATCCCATATCTTATACATGCAGGAAACCAACTATGTTCCGATTACTCGCGGTAGTAGAGTGGTTCTTATGGTCAACGGGTATGTTAGATTTATTTTATCAATTGGATGAGAACATCAATCAATGGGAACTTAAAATTACTAATGTAAAGTGCATTGCCAAATACATCTGATAGAACAAGAGCTGATTATCTGTGAGTAAATGAGCTTGCTAGGTAGAGTATTGCTTGTCCATGAGAGGATTGCATGCCATTTATTATGTACTTGGCATCATCAAATGAATAATCCAGAATTCAGTTACTCTCTCGCTCTCTCTCTCTCTCCTCTCTCTCTTTATAACCATTTGTAGTTATAAATTTGTGGCATTGCCTCTTCTCTCACCATTATTTCTATCCAAAAAAAGGAGGAAAATTATATAGTATCTTAAGAGTAATGTTTGTGTGTTTTTTCTCCTGTCAATAGTTATAGCCTTTTCAAATTCGGAACATTTGCCAATTGGAACTTATGTTAGGAAAATCGAAGTGTGAATAAATGGAGGTTTCTCAACTTTGTCTAATTGTTTGTTTTTATTCCTGGTTGTTAAGCCTACCGTTTTTGGTCTTTCAATCGTAGGTTAGGTGCAACTCCTGCAATGGAACTGATGATCACATCTGGTAAAGCAGTACCTAAGTTGCAGCTGGAACATGGATTAGCTGTTGATAGAGTGTATACTGGATCATTCATGACCTCTCTTGATATGGCAGGTTTGTTGTCTACCACATGGCAACATTGCTTTCTTAATAATATGCAAAGGTCTTGACATTGTTTTTTCAGGTTTTTCCATTTCTATCATGAAGGCTGATCAAGCTATTTTACAACGTCTGGATGCTCCAACAAAGGCTCCATATTGGCCTGTCGGCGTGGATGGTCTCTGTTCACAAAAAATGTTTCTTCTTTATTCGTGCTTACATCAGTTTTGCTATATATTGCCACCATGAAGGTCCAGTAAAAGTAGTGGTAGAACAAGTATATTTCTGTTAATAGTCTATGCTTAGGTAAGCAATTGTCCTTGCTTGCAGGCAATCACCCACCTGCAAAGATTCCTGTTCCATTGCCTCCTTCTCATTCAACAAAGATTGATGAGGTAAGGTCATAAAATTGTTGGATATCTTTTGGACAATCATGGATGGAATAGCTTATAATTGTTCTAATTGAAGACTTGATGCAATCTCTGGTAAAGTTCCTCGAGTAGATGTTAATGAGGGTGTAGGACCTTAGGATTCTCCTGCTTGATCAACCGTCTTGCATCCTTTGATACTTGTGAGCTGATGTTATTTATCTTGTGCTAGATAACAATGATAATGTCTGGCCTTTTTGGGTGCACTTCTGTGATGTCCTGACACAGTGTGAATTTTTTATCCCTTTGATTAGCTATTAGGTCGGCCGGCACAACTGAATGAACAAGGCCATATTCTCGAGGTGGCTATTGAAGCAGCTGCAAATGCAGTTCAAAACCTCAGGGATGAATTGAATGATTGGGATAGCAAAGTAGGTGATGGTGATTGTGGGTCAACAGTAAGTCCTAGCTACAATCTTTATTCACTTTCATTCACTTCTTGAGTCATGTTGTGTTTATTCTATATCCTCTTCTGTCGCTATTCTCTTACCATTTCCTGCTTGCATCAGGAAGTGTCACATGCTAAATCTTATGTTTGCTATGTCAGATGTATAGAGGTGCAGCGGCAATTTTGGAAGACATGAAGAAGTAAGTTTGATTTTCATTTTTGGAATTTGTACTATTGTTGAAACATTTGTTTTAATTTGGAAGTTATACTATGGTTGAAACATTTGTTATCTTGTTCTGCATAATTCTTTTACTGAGAGGAAAATATATGCACATGGTTGACTTATGGTGTTGTGTGGTAACCCCCCCCCCACCCCACCACCACAAACACACATTAGAATTTTGTACCTCTTATTACTTTTGACTGCTCATTTTAATATTGAAGATGATGCCAATTATATGGGATAATCACGATGGAAGATGATGTAGTGTTACTCAGGTTTGGTGAAAATCATCACTGATGGCAATTAGATGTGGGAAATCTATGCCAAGAGGTATTTGCATCATATTCTGAGAGGGGCCAAAAACAAAGTATTGGTTACTTAGGATGACAGTAATTTAGGAGGGTAAGCTATTGCAGTGAAAGTGGTGTCTGGGGTGGATTTAAGGCTTTGTCTGGTTGTCGATTGTTAATCTCTTTTTTCATTCTGTCCTGGGTTAAAGCCTGGGCCATGTGCTGGTTTGTTGCTTTCATATTTTCAACAATTCCATAAGTAGCATAAAGGATTAACTGTTAATTCTCAGTGATTATAGTCCAAATTAGCTTTTAATCACGGACATATAAATTCTGTATTCCAGTTATCCTCTGAATGATGCAGCAGAAACAGTGAACGAAATCGGAGCATCTATTAGAAGAGTTATGGGAGGCACAAGTGGGATCCTGTATTGAACTTCTCCTCTGCTTGAACAAACTTTTTACAATTTTCTTAAACTTTCAAGTTTAATTTACATTTTTTGATGTTACATCTTTGTATCTGTATTCTTGAAACAGATATACCATATTTTGTAAGGCAGCCTATGCACAGTTGAAAGCGAGCACCCAATCTGTTGTCACGTCAAAAAATTGTGAGACAATTCCCCTCTAATGTGATAATGATTTCTGTTTAGACTCATTCATTGACTTAACATTCTCTTGATCTCTTGATTCAGGGGCCGAAGCACTTGAAGCCTCCATTGCTGCCGTCAGCAAATATGGTGGGGCTAGTGCTGGTTATCGCACATTGTTAGATGCCCTTATTCCAGCATCAGCAATTCTTCAAGAGGTCATCTATGATCATCGTTTTCTTTTTTCTTCATTGTTGATGTGGTCTGATAACTTGGTACTCATTATCCATCTGTTTTGACAAACAGAGGTTAAATGCTGGTGATGATCCTGCAACTGCTTTTATCCTCTCATCTGAAGCGGCAGTGGCTGGAGCTGAGTCAACTAAGCACATGCAGGCACAGGTAAACCTAAAGAATGATCCCAAAATGGGTATTGGTTCATTTTATTATAATCTATAAGTAGCATGGTTGTCGACTGATGATGACACTGTTATTCTTATTGATGTGTTTACTATTATGTAGGCTGGGCGTTCAAGCTATGTCTCTGGACAGATACTAGCATCAGTCCCAGACCCCGGTGCAGTGGCTGCAGCATCGTGGTACAAGGCAGCAGCCTTAGCTGTGAGGAACAAATATCAAGCTCCATGAATGAAAGACCGATCCATTACATTAGTTCTTGTTGCAATTCTGCAATTTTTAGCTGCAGAGACAACAAAGTGATTTTTGTTCATAATTTGGCACCACTACTAACAGGCTTTCCGCTTATGCTTTTCGTGCATAATGCTGAGAGAGCGATTTTCATCCTCATACATACAATACATGATATTCCTTTTAGAATACTGTAAATTTCAGATGGTGCATGGAGCGATATCTACGGATATGGTTGTAAGATTTTTATGACTCGACTTGGATTATCTTTTTACGAGTTTATCGTTTGAGGCCACTTCAAACTTCATTTATGGTGGTTTTTATTTACCAACCTCTTAAACTGAAATTTATGTGATGCAGTCTTTGTTATGAATTGTTAAAATCAACTAATTAAGCAGTCACAATAAATCTACTCAGTTAGGTTAACTTTCAGTAATCACTAGTATAATATATCGGCGAAAAAAGAAAGATAAGAAACCCCATGTCTTGCTAAATTGAAATTGGTTGCCGTCTATTGGTCGGGACCAAGGTTTAAAGAATCGTCCATTATAGATAAAGGGCCATTATAGATAAAGGGCTGGGCGTTTGGACCCGAAAGACCGAGGACCCGACCCGAACCGAGGAAAAAAGCCCGATTCAGTTCGGTTTTCATATAGGAATTTTCGGTTCGGTCTAAAGCCCGACCCGATTTCATATAATCAGTTCGGTTTCGGGCTTCATTTTTTCAGGGCCCGAAAGCCTGAACCGACCCGAACTGTAGCAGTTGCCACATGTCAGTCCTTGATTGGGTGATATAATAATATGTTAAATAAAAAATAACAAGTTAACAACCCTAAAACGCTAAAAGTCCTAAAATTGACCTCACTCACCTCAGCCTCCCTCTCTCTCGATGGTATCGAGTCGATACCATCTCAGTCTCAGATTCTCAGCCCTAGAGTCGAATCAGACCATCAGTCGATTACCATTTACCAATTTCTGAACACAGTGTAAGGCCCAATCTTACCGATCTTTGGAGGGGGAGTGGAGTCTCGGTTGATAGCCATCTGGCTGATCTGGGTGTGTTTGATTTGGAGCAGAAACTAGAGGAAAGTGGTTGGTGGGATCTCTGTGGATTTTGAGTTTGTGGGTTTGGAAGAGAAGAAGAAGAAAGTGGAGTATAGATAGAAGAAGTGAAGTACCTCGATCTCAGTCGATCACCCTTCTCTCTCTCTCTCTCCGTCCCTCGGTCCCTCCCTCTCAGTCGATCACAGAACTGCAGTTTGGAAAACAGGGAAAACATGCAAATCTTGTCGAACTGGAAATTGGGCCCGAAAAGCCTGAAAGACCGAACCGGCCCGAATGGGTTCGGTTTCTGTAGGTCTTCATTTCTAAAAAAGCCCGAACAGGCCCGAACCAAAAGTTTCGGTCTCGGTCGCGGTCTTACTGATTTTCGGGCCCGATCCGACCCGAGCCCAGCCCTAATAGATATATCGGCACATCCTAATATGTTGACAGATATATCAAAGGAAAAATCAGCAGTATAGTGCTTTTTTTCGGAAAAGATGATACCTACTCTTGAAAAAAAAGGAAGATATCGACAGTGTATTTAGAGATATTTATAACCTTGGCCGGGACGTAAGGGGACGTAAGATCAAACCTAGAACTAAAAAAGAAAAGAAGTAAACATTTGTTTACTTGAAAAGGGAAGAATATGAATAGAGGTGAAATTATATTGAAATTGCATAGATATAGGCTGGATAGCGCGTGAAAAAGACAGATCTGGACATCCGGTGTTGTATGGTCTTGGTCAATCTTCAGCAGAGCAAATCAGACCTTACCTTGTGGGCCCCTATATCCGCGTAAAATACGTACTTCACGCGAGTGATCACACGCCTCTCACAATATTAACGAAGTAGACAGCGCCACAATGACAGAAACGCGTTTTCAGCCGTCAGATTAGGTTCTGAAGATTTTATTTAACGAGGGGGGGGACTCCGCTTCTTCGAACCAAACTTCATATTTTGATCAAAATAATTTGTTAGTCCACATTTCTCCTCCAAAAACCAGAGCTGAGAACAAAATGGCCGAGCAGCTAACGGGGGAGCAGATCGCCGAGTTCAAGGAAGCCTTTTGCCTCTTTGACAAGGACGGCGATGGTATTTGAACTCTATGACCTTTTCTATATTTCACTCTGATCACACTCGTTTATCATTTTCATGCTTGTTTCTTGTTTCTCTTGCAAATTTGAGTTATATTCACTTCTTTTTTTTTTTACTTTATCGTCGTTATTGTTTTGGTAATGGATTTGTTGTTATTCCTACATTGATTTCTTTTCTCTGATTATTATTATTATTTCACTCTGTTTAATTTTGCGGTTTTGTGTGTTGCATATGAGATTTAGTTCTGTTTTGTTTTCCTGGCATAATAATAGGATCATGATAATCGATCCTTTAGGCTCATTCGGAACAAGCAGTTGATCTAGGTTAATACAAAAAAGTTGTGAAATCTGTATAATTAGATAGATTTGGTTTTCTGCAAGCTGCGAAAAGAATATGTGATCTCCACTTAATATTTGGATTTAATTTTGCATATGCATGAGTAACACGAAAGTGCACGCAAAATCATTCCTCTCTACATGACGATGAAACAAGTAGTTGAAAGTTTGCGAATCATGTTTGTGACCTACCCCTTTGCTTTTGAGAGCTTTGTTAAATTTTAGGCTGGAAAAGCCAGTGAGTTCTTCACAGCACTGAATATGCACGAGGGGAATGGTTTCTATGGAATGAATTTCTGACTGATCTGGAGATTTTGTTGTCATTAGCATGTTGTGCATTCTGTATTGTCTGATTAAGCTAATACTTCTAGTTTGTATGGTCCGAGTTTTGCACTAACATCTGTATTATGTTTGTTCACATTTAGGCTGCATCACCACCAAAGAATTGGGGACTGTGATGAGATCTCTGGGACAAAATCCCACTGAAGCTGAATTGCAAGACATGATCAATGAGGTTGATGCTGACCAGAATGGCACAATTGATTTTTCTGAATTCTTGAATTTGATGGCAAGGAAGATGAAGGTATATGAACCCACTTTTCCCCCTTGATTCTTAGCCTAGTGATGGATATTGCTTCCTTCATATCTATGTTGGGAACGTGATTGATTTCCTATGCGCTAGACTCATGCTTGGTTAGAACTTCACCCCAAGCATTTTTAATTTTAATTGTTGTGGTAACTAGTATGGTCTCATTGTCATGCTTTCACTGAATTTTATGTGCACGGGCATCCAATATGGGTTCTCATTGTGGCAGGGAGGAATTAGGGGTCTAGCCAGCTGTTAGTTCCTTAATCTTACAACTCATGGTCTATTATTGTACTTGTATATTTATAAGACATGACAATTTATAGATTACCAAGCAAGCATGTATACTTTCTATCTTAATTTTATTTTGACAACTGGCAACTAATGAATTCTAACGTCTGACTATAGATGGTAATGCTTTTCATCCTTAGAATATCATTTATTAATTTTCTCTTGAGCTCAATTTCCATATATCTAGGGATTATCTGAAAAAGTGGTCTCTTCGTTGTCTGCAGTTTGGATTCTATAATTGGAGCAGTTCTGAATATTTAGTGGCACTCATTAATTGCAAGTTTACTAATACTTTTAACTTCCACAGGATACTGATTCTGAGGAGGAACTAAGGGAAGCTTTCAAGGTGTTTGATAAGGATCAGAATGGCTATATTTCTGCTGCAGAGGTAAACCCCATAGCTAGTTATTTCTTTGGTGATCTTCCAAAATTGGGTATAACCAAAAAGTTGTATTGTAAACTGACCGCTAGCATATAATTTAATATCTGATGCAGCTTCGACATGTAATGGCAAACCTTGGAGAGAAACTGACCGATGAAGAAGTGGATGAGATGATTCGCGAAGCAGATGAAGATGGTGATGGCCAGGTGAACTATGACGAGTTTGTCAGGATGATGCTTAACAAATGAATGTATGTTTTGGATTCTGATCATGGTAGGGATTGGTTGTTGGAGAATCAGTTGTAGTATGTTGGCATTTGGACAAGATGGGATTTGCTTTTCTATTAGGTTGAAGTAACATGGCTTCACTGCAGAATTATGAAATGTTGTGATTGAAATTGATAGAATCAATGACAAAAGCAATGGCTTCATAGTTGCTTGTGATATAATGCGTTTGGGTTGTCCAAAACATCTTTTACATTCTATGAATGCCTTTCAATGAAGCCTAAAGGAGCTCCAAAGCAAAGCTATTTTACAGACCTAATTAAGTTTTTCTAACACAGATTTGTATAGCAAACGTACTTACCAAAATGGATAAACTGCTCGCCGAAATTATTAACCTCAGTGAATTACTGATACACAAAATGGAAGGGATAAATAAAGAATTATAGAAAGAGAAGTGCACGGTGCACCCAGACTAAATTGACTGTAATAAGCAAAAATTCTAACTTTACTGTAGCAGCCATAAGTCTGGGCCTAAACTGTCTGCACTCGATCCCGATATGTTCGGGATGAAGGATGAGGCCCACCGGGCCTGGGCCTCGCCTTTAATTTTTGAAATGGGAAGGAGAAATTTGTATTTTCCATATTTGTACCTGACTCTGAGAGCGGAGACCGGAGACCGGAGAGGGTAGTGAGCGGTGAAAATGGAGTCGAAGGGAAATGCCCCCCCCAAGATTAAGAATAAGATGAAGCGCAAAGAGGTACAATCAACCCCAATCTTGTTTGCTCAACTCTCTGAAACAATCCTAAATTCCTGATTGAATTTGCAACTAAATTCTCCATTTCTAGATACTTGAGAAGAAGAAGGCTAGGGATGAACTGATAAAGGTAGCTTGTGCGGAGAAAGACCATCTCTCTGCCTTTCATGCCTTTCGCCATTACCAAAGAAACGGTACCGCACTCTCTCACCTCATTTCTTTTGGAAGTCTTATCAGTTTGTATGACACACTCATGCGCACCGGTTTCGGATTGTTAGTGCAATCAAGTATGAACAATTTGGCAAAAGCATGTGTTTATATTGGAAAACCGATTAATGGGTTTATGAATTTTGTAGGCAAGTGATGCGTTTGTGCTCCTTAAACAACTTTTTGTTTGAAACTGAAGTAAAATGGTTGTGGTCATTTGGATGTTTAGGCTTGTCTGCATGTCTGGAATCAGGAAGGGGGGACAAGCTGTCATCTTCTCTTAAGCAGTACATTCAAAATCTCCTTAAGGTAATTCAAGCCCCACTAATAGTTGCTCCAAATTTTTCTCGTTTGCTTTCTTGGGTTCTTCTTCTTTTTGCGTCAATTTAACTTTTTTTTTTTTTTTAATGCACAGGCTAATATGGAGGGGCCATATGGAACCGAGTGGCCAGTGGAAGAGAAGGTGAAGCGTAGGGAGATGGTTGCATCAGAAGCACGTTATATATTTGTCTATGAGGCTTTGGATGCAAGTGCAAGTGAATTGTTGACAGTGTCTGAGCAGGAGAGGACTGAAGCTGGTTGTGTGGAGGGGAGGGGATCCATGCTCGGGTTTGTGCATTTTCGCTTTGTCATAGAGGAAGATTTGCCTGTTCTTTATGTGTATGAGTTACAACTTGAGCCTCGTGTGCAAGGGAAAGGTCTCGGGAAGTTCCTAATGCAACTAATTGAGCTAATTGCTCGCAAGGTGCTGAATTCCGTCTCTTCTCCCATTTTATGCTTTTATTTTATAGACATCTCAGTATTATGCAAAATGGAAAGGTAATGTCCGAGGACTTGATATGATTTTCTAACCTAATTCCTCGTGTTATGCAAAATGCATTTCTTGTCCACCCTCAATTTGATTGTATGAATATTCTTCTTCATTAGCACTATACATTGCATCTAGGTAAGGAAATTAATCTTGCACTTGCATCTTATGTAGAATCACATGGGTGCTGTTGTTCTAACTGTTCAAAAGGCAAACTTGGTAGCGATGAATTTCTATACAAGTAAGCTGAGGTAAACCCTCTTACTTTGAATCCACATCTAATCATATTGAAGGACTTCACATATATTAAAACAGTGGGAGAGTTTTCCTCCATGCTTGCTAGCAGGAAAAAAAAGGAGAAAACTATAAGGTCCAATGATTATCCCTAATGTATTATGCTGATTGGATTTCTTCTTCTATTAACAGATATATTATCTCAACTATATCACCATCCAAAGTTGATCCATGGGTATGTGGTTATTGCCAAATTAACTACAGTCTGTGTCATAAGACCTACATAATTTGTTTAGTACGTCTGAACTAGTTCATTATTGCTGCAGTTAGGAACTCAGAAAAGTTATGAAATTCTTTGCAAATCATTCAGTAATGATGCTAAAGCTATATTGGAGGTATGTTTCAAATTAGTGTTTCTGCAATGGTACAGTACTATTACATCAGTTGCTGCCTCATTACATGTTATCCTTGATATATGTACAAGCAAATCAGAATAGGCTCGATCATTCTTTCTTTCCTATCTTATAGTTCCAGAGTAGTGGAAACTTTATAGTTCCAGATGTGGGACTGATACTGTGGCAGTGGACAATATATTCAGAAGAGTTCCTTATAGGCTTTCTTTGTTTCCTTATTGATCTTGTTCTTTCAACTCTTATAGTTCCAGATGAGTAAAAACGATATAATTCCATATGTAGAATGAAGCTGCTGAAGATGATATATTTCCATAAGAGTCACTTCCAGTCATTGTTTCGTTGAGCTTCTCTACACAATTAGTTTGGCTTATCTTCTTCTTGTATATGTTGGCAGGGCCCAGGACATTGTGAGAAGAGACAGAAATGAGGACCCCAATACCATTAGCCAACGTATAAGTCAATCAGGTTGACCTTCTTGGTTCTTTTAGATTCAAAGTTGCATTATGTCAAACCAAGGATTTTTCTTTGAATTACATAAACTGTACCTATGCATCTATGTATGTGTGTATTTCTATCCACAGAGATACTACACAGTACACACATACAGACCTGAATAGGCAGCAACATGTAAATATATGCTGGTAGATATAAATAAGTCCTTGTGCATATATATAAATTGACAATTTGTGGTTCTTTAAGCTTTCAGATTGATCGGAAATTGGTGAAGCAGAGCTGAAGACGTGGGAATATGGTGTCATTATTTGTCCGTTTGCTTGTTTAATGAGGAAAATATTAGAAGCACATTGTATGTTTTAGAGTAATGAAAAAAAAGCGCATTCATGGCAAAGGATGGTTTGTTAAACATGATCAGTTTTCATTTATCATAGATTTAGTAGTAAACTATCTTTCTCGCAGTTTTTGTTTGTTTAACTTCTATAATTCTAGAAATTGTTATTTGATAAAATGCCTGAAAGAGTCCATTCCGAGGCCCTTTGGTTCTTGAAGCTCATTGGTTAAATGATACATAATTAGTAGACCACATATCCCCAAAATCAGAATTAAAACCAAATGGTTGAGCCACTAATAGAGAAGCAGATGATCACGATGCAAATTGCTCCACTTAAGCAATTCTCATTGACCCCAGAAAAATGAGGAAAAATACTCTTCTAAGAGATCCTGCAGAACTGCAGAAAAATTTCTTTAAAATACAGAGCAAGGCATATTGTCCGTTTTCAAGTTTCAACATAATATTCCGAATTTATTCAGCGGCGCATAAGCTTTGTCGTCAGCTTCACCGCCAAGCCTATAGAACTGATCCATAAAATTGGTCACTCACATTGAGGCCATCTATCCCAATTTTCCGTTGTTCATTGAACTTGTCAATTCTCTCAATGCACTACCTAGTAGTTTTCATATTCTATGATTCAACCAATCTATTATTTGCTTCGAAATAGCTTCTCGTTCTGGTTCAAAGAGGAGGTCATGCAATAACCCATCATACAATGTGATGGTTTTGTCAGTTGAGGAGGCTTCGTCGTACAGTTTCTGTGTGGCCCCAGGATCAGTAACAGTGTCAGCTGTGCCATGGAGAACCAGAAAGGGGACTTTCATCTTGCTAAGATTCTGCTGCAAGTAGGATGTGATTCGAAGAATTTCATAACCAGTCCTCACACGGATGGCTCCAGTGTACACTAAGGGGTCTGAATACTTGGCAGCCAGCGCTGCAGGGTCCCGAGAAACTGCAATGCCTGTCTTATTTGCCGCACTGAGTTGATATCTCGGCATCAAAAATGCAATGACTGGAGCAAGTATCTGTCAAGAAAAATGCAAGTCAAACATTGCATTTGAGAACTTATAACTCCTCACATATTTTTGAGAAAAAATAAAATTCAGATAGTAGATATGATTCTGACCACAAATATTGGGTGCGAAGGCTGAACCCCAACTGCAGGTGATGTAAGCACCACACCATCTATGCAGGCCTCAACTTTTGGGTCAAGCATTGCCTGTATCATTTTTGGAATAGTACACGTTATGATTAATTTCCCTGCTAATGAATCAGTGACCAAACACAAGACAAGTAAATCATGAATTCATGACTATTCACCACTGCCTATAATCAATACCTTAAGGATAATGGCTGCACCTGTGGAGTGTCCAAAACAAAAACAAGGTAAGCCAGGATTTTCGGCTACAACCTTTTCAATATATGATTTCTGCATGAAAGAGAGGCAAACACAGATAATTAATATAATTTCAGCCAAGTTCCTTTATCATTCGGTCAACAAAAATACTCTTCTGATTAAGATATTGTTAATCATCTTCAAAACATACCATATCAGCAACAGCAAAATCAAGAGAAGGAACATACGCATGAAGCCCATCACTCCCACCATGACCTAGATGAAAAAGAATAAATAATCATCAAAGTGAACAGTTATATAAGAAGAACAAAAACATTGAACTATAAATTGAAAAGGATAGAAGTTCATATCAAGGACGGTATAAAATTGATGATACGGTCAATACGGAGCACTAAGTCTTAATATTCTGACAATGGTAGTTCAGAGAAATGACATGTACAATCGTGTGCAGACTAGATGCCTGTGTTGGCATGCACTTAAAATGCAGGTTCACCATTAAACTTAGTGCAACACTGTTTGAAATTCACTTCATTGAGGCATCAGACTTTCTTCTTCATTTGAATGTTAAAACATGCATAGCTGGACACAAGCATACATATAATAAGCTTACTTATACATAGGAGCTTCACAGGTTTTCGCACCAATGGGCATCCAAATTACTCAGTCCTGCAACATACAAATATATATGCCATGTTGAAGAGACTGATCTCTAGTCTATGAAACAATATTCAAGAAAAAAGAAGATTTTCTCTAATGCAACGATGATGCTAAAAAAAAAAATTAAGATAAAATTTTTCATAAAATATGGAGATTCTTTTCTTCATAGAAAAAGATAGAAGTAAACACAGGGACAGATCTTGGAAATATAGAACTCTTTGATGGACTAAGGGAAGGTAGAGACATGGAATGAAGACTAAGTGAGAAAATTTGAAAATCTTGATTTCAATATAGTTTCCATGGGGAAAAGTTTCAATTTGTCTCCCTCTAAGCTAAAGATGCCAACTTTACACCGGAAAATGGAAAAATTATCGACTTAACACTACTGTTCTATATGGAATTCAAAATTCTTGTGTAAAGGAGTGATCATTGGGGATAATGTACAGGCATTTGCCACAAACACTACAAACATGCTCATGCAGGCACATATACAATTACAAGCAACAATAGGTTGTTGATAGAAGAGTCATTAGTACCTTAACTAGTTATCCACTTCCTAAAAACTTGGATATAAACCTCAAATTGCATCTTCCAGATGATTCCCACGACCAGAAACAGTTGTTATAGAGGCTTAATTCTTATAACCAGATAGACATACTTTCATACCCTTATCTAAACAAGGATATAGAAACCAATTGTCCCCAACTTTTTAAGGAAAGGAAACCAGCAAATGCATACAAATTGAAGACCAAGTTCTCTATGCACACTCACTTGTAGCTAACATTTTGGCGCCAAGATTTATATCACAACAGACAGTATAATATAATTATGAGCATACATTAATAACTTTAGTTCTCCACACTTTGGTCCAACAAAAGCATTGTGAAGTATATTTACTTCAAACAAAGAACTGCATCAGAAAGAGTTAAACATGACATACAACTGGTGAAATTGTCGTTAAATCTCACAGACTCAAGGTAGCATCACAAAAAAAAAAAAAAAAAAAAAAAAAAAACAGAAAGACAATGAGTGTACCTACAACTTACCAATCCAATCCATTCCGTAAACCTTGAAACCATTAGCATTCAGCTGCTTTGCAAAACCACTGTATCTGCCACTGTGATATGAAAAAAATATCTTAATAGAAATATCAAGACATACGACTCCTCTAGAAATCACATTTCAGTGTGTATTATGTACAAATAACAAACCTGTGTTCATTCAGGCCATGCATAAGAATGACAACACCCCTGCACATTGCAAATGATAACTTAGTAACTTAGTACTATAGCAAGATGAGAAAAAGAAATGTCATATACACGTCAAGATAGAATTCAAAGGAACTATGAACAGAAAGGAAAAACAATGTTATGGTATACATTTGGACTTGATGACCTGGAACATTCACACAGAACCACAAGTAGCGTATTTTATATCTGTGATGTAGCTAAAGGTAGTCTCAAATAAACAAAGTTTCTCAAACTCCACAAAATATAGATTCTCATTCAGCACTTCACTGTATCAATAATGAACATGAAAATCTGCAGAGAAAATTAAAGAAGAACATAGATTCAACCCATCATTTGTCAGGTAAAGCAATGGGCTTCAGTTGTGGTCCATAATAGTAGTTAAACTCCATAGCTGATTGGATACATTACAATGTCAAATAGAGGAAGCCAAGAACAGTAAGCAGAGCCAGTCAAACCAATCAAGGAATAATAGAAAGTCCCAATGGCATTGCAATTATATATCATGCACTTATCCTTCTCTTTTCCCTCATCAAAGGGATAAGTAGTCAAAAACAGCCAGCAAACTTCTCCCCATGAAAGGGAGAAGTAGTCAAAAACAGCCAGCAAAAAACTGGTGACTTTACTTGGGTATCACAATCCCAGGGGCACTCGGAATTACAGGACCAATAGCTGCAGAACAGTTTATTCCTTTCAGATATGGTCATAGTTTCCAAAGTCAGGACCAGGTTCATGAAATAAGGTATATGTTAGAGAGGTTCTCTCTCTCTCTCTCTCTCTCTCTATATATATATATATATATATATAGCTCAAATTGAGTTGGAAATCCAGTCAACACATTAACAGCATGTTAAGGCGATATAATCAAGAAGATAAAACCAAATTCGATGAGGATTAACACAGATGTCCTAGTCAAGTCCTAACAATGAAATTGCCACTCCCCTAAATCGAATAAAAAATTCAACCACATTCATTCATTAAACAGAAAAAGATAAAAACAAAAATTCAATCTCAGTAAAAAAAGAAAAGAAGATGAAATGGGAATTTGACCTGATGTTAACCGAAACGGGAGTCCAGGTTTGGGTGAAAAGAGTTTCCCCTCGGGTGGTGGCGAAAATCGAAAATTGCCTGACCGAATTCTGATCATCGTCCTGTCTGACTCTCAGCTTCGCCAACGCTCTCCTGGCCGCCACGTCATGATCGAGGGGGGGCGGCGAGCTGTTGCTGCTGCTCTTCCAGTGCACGATGGTAGCCGGCACGCGCACCACCGGCCCCCTCTGCTTATTCTCGTCCTCGGACAGTTTCTCCGACGAGGACAACGGCTTGCGGCCGCGGAAAGGCAGCAGGAGGAGCAGGAAGAAGGCGTTGATCAGCATCATCAGACTCCGCATTGCTCGGAGCGAGAACAAGGCGCTTATGCGGCCGCTGGCGCCGGAAGTCAAAAGCAGAGACGGCGGGGACGCCGTCGCCATAATGGAAACTTCCACGTGCCTCGTTCGGAAGCCTCCTCCGGTTGTCCTCCTCCTCCTCCTAGCTCGCAGCAATGCCGATGCCGGTGCCGGAGTCGGTGAATAGAATGCGAATTCCGCTCCTGCTGCTCTGAACCCTAATTTAGGTCTATTGCTGTTCTTAGCAGGGATTCCAGGCTCTAATAATATCCTCTCCGTCCCTGCTGTTCTCACACAGGCACAGCTCATAAAAAAATTGTGGGTCTTTACTCAATTCTCGCTCACAAAATCAACCCTTTTTCCAAATTTAGGCCCTTCTCCCAATCACTCTTTTCGCTCTCTCTCTCTCTCTCTCTCTCTCTGTTTGTGCGTGCAAAAATGAATTGCTGGATTATTCTTAAATGACCGAAACGGCGCACGGAATTTAATTTTAATTAATTAATTAATAAGAAATTAATTAGATTTCCGTTTATATATTTATGCGATAATTTGGATTAAACATGGAAGGGAAAGGAGTTTGATTCTTCTCTGGCTCCTTCTATATCTATCTGGACGGGATTTGTGTTAATCCAAATCCAATTTTTACTTGCTAACCAAGGAAGAAACAAAGCACGGCACTTATGGCGCAAAATGAGCCGTTGCCGCCCGCTCCCCTTTCTAATCTATTCTACATTTGCGACGCGTGTCATCTATGCGGCGACATGGCCTTTGAAAAGGTCGAATCGGAACGAGAGGAGGAAATTTCACGAGGGTAAGGTACGTGCTACGTGGCGGACGATGAAGACGGGTCGCTCAGTTGAGTCTTTTAGGTGTTGACACGTACAGGTTTAGTTGGGCTTTGTTTTGACTTGTGTGGTCAATGGGGCCGAGAAGTTTGGTTTGGGCTTGTTTTGACTCCCGTCAAATGTTCGGGATGTTTGTTTGTCTTCTTGTACCGCATTAAGATTGACACCAAACTATAAATCCTGGAGAACCTAAATAATTGCTTCAATGTCAACTAATAGGAACTAGGCAGGCTCATGTTTTCTAGAGCACCCGACATGAAAGCCCAAAGAAAACAGTAGGTTCCGCAAGGCCCAAGCCTTGATCTATGAAAAACTCAAAACTTTGTGACTAGGGTTTGGTGATGACCCTATGGGAAGGTCAAATTAATACCCTAAAAGCTAGGTGTAACGGGTTGTTCCTATGAAGAGAATTGGAAAGGTTTACGTATTGGTTGGAAGAAGCAGAAAAGTAAATGGATTTGGAATTGGATTTTTTGAAGATGCAATGCATTTGAAATGAACTTTAGGGTGGTTTTAACATTCATTTTAAGCACTCTTAACTTAATCAGTCCTCAGCAATGAAAAAGATAGGGGGTCCAGCGCTAGGGTTACAGTTTCTTGCTGCTTCTGTTGCCCCTTAAGATATAGTGGTTATTCGATCATAGATGAAGGCGGCCGTTCGGGATCAATTTAAGCAATATGTAGAACAGATAAATTGAAATTTCTGTTTTTCAACCTAAACTGTGTATAGATCAATGGATGAAATGCACGCTTTTAAACGATACACTGTGCTGGTCACAATATAGCAACACCATCTGTAGTTATCAGACAGAAAGTAGAATCAATTGTACTAAAAAGTAATCATTATTAATAATTAATTAGCCCCCAAATTTAAGATTTTGTTAAGGACGGAGGTGCATGCATGATTAACCTATCTGCATGAGATATATACTACAATCAATTCAATAATATTCCATTCTAAATTAACAGCTAGATACCAAGTGCTTTATAGCTTTTTTAGGGGGACAAAGTAATCAGGCTTCAAATCACAAATAATGAACGTACTATGCAATTGCAAAGTCCTGATTTCACACACTATTCAATTAGAATCAAATATCTCCCATTCAAAAGGCCATCAATCATTATGGGAAAAAAAAGGTTCTTTGCATTGAAAATCATATACATGCAATTGAGAAAGAGAGCGAGCAAAAGATAGAATATAAGCCACCATATAATGCACCACCAAAACTGATCGATTCCATCTCTCTTTTCTTTCTACTTTTAACTTTTGATTCATTCATTCATGACTTGTACGCAATGGCAAAACATCACAGATCATTATCAACAGCAACTTTTGTTCCCAAAATTAATCGAAAAGTATATACAGATCGAGATCGAGAGACATGCATGCAAAGCGCGCAACTATTAGAAGAAGATTGATCGATGGCTAAGCTTTCTCCTTCCTCAAAAATTCCCCCTAAAATTCTTATATATATGTCATGTGCTTCTTCTTCCTTCTTTTTTTTTCCCCTTTTTTTTTTCTTCTTTCATGAGAATAAATTAATGCATGGCAGTCAGCTGACCATTCCCTCTAGCTAGCTAATTAACTTAAAATGTAAAATTAGTCAAGTACTTCTTTGCTGTGCCAGTCCGGTCGCCCTAAGCTGAACTCCAAGCTTGGATTTTTGATGAGGTCCCCATTTGAGAGATCTACAAAGCTACTTCGTGATTGGGCAAAATCACTTCCCTGCAGCATGTGTTTGATGCAAATCATTAATTAACTCCGATAAATAAACTATATGTACGTCCAGCCTGATCTAAATTTAAGGGGAGTAATTAACACCTAAAATTTCAGGTCACTACCTCGTGATGATGAAATAGGTTTCCAGAAGGACTTCTATGTTGAGAGTGGCCATTTAGATCTCTTGAACTTGCTTGCACCCATGCTCCTCTACTGCAACCACGCATTTCATATATCAATAACCAGAAATTCTTCAATTGCATGTTCTGGTTTTAGCTACCTCATTAAATTCTTAATCAACTTCTACTCAAACTCACGCTTGAAGCATATCACAAATGAAGATCATACCTACAATAAAAGAATTGGAAGAAAGGATGCAACGAGTTGTCAGTAATGTAAACACCAGGATATAAGAATGAACAAAGCTTTTCAATTTGAGCAGTTTTTAATTAGAGATAATCATATAATTGTAGATTACTATTAGCAGATGCAATTGAGTGCAATGAGGAGTTAACGATTGCTATCTGGTCATGAATTTTCAGGAGCTTCTCTTTAATTTCTTAGTGTACGTATGATGCTAATGCATTGGTAACTTTTTGTACCCATGCTATTAGTACTACTGTCTTATTGGTCAACGTACTTAATTTCTTCCATGTACTGCTGTCTTATTGATCTACGTACTTAATTTCTTCCACGTGTTCATATATATCAAATTAGTTAAAAAATTAAGGCACTCCATGCATGCGTTTGTTTAATAGCACAAGTAAATTAACAATGGGCATTGAACTATATATAGGCAAATTAAGCTAATCTTGCTGAAGATATTATATTCATTAACATCTAAATCATCGATCCTTATACTCTTTTTTTATTATTATTAAACATGATCTTAGCTATCAGTCGTTATGACTGGCGAAATAATGCAATGATAGTTTGTATTTCTTACTTTCTTAGCCTTGAAATTCTAATTTAATTAACCAACCAAGTTTTGGAACTTAAACCCTAGGATCAGACACAATATATAAGTAAATGGCAGTTAATTAAGTCAATGGAGTTCAATAATGATTGTGGCCGGCCAAACATATGCCTACTATGTGCAAGTGTAAAGCTTAATTAATCAACATGCGATATTATATGGATCAAGAAGCACACACAAAGACGTATTCTGTAAGTACATTTTGATTTCAAAAACAATGGTCTAGATGAACAGCTAGTGCACAATGATTCTTTCATGCTGAGGTTTCAATTTTTAAAATTATTATTCTAAAAGGTGGTCTTGGTGCAACTGTGCAAGTTTAGTGATGCAAGAATTAAGGAGGACGGGCACGGAAAAAAGAAAGTAAATTGATGGAAAGCAAAAGCTGTAGAAAGAAGCACTTTCTAGTTTCAGAAAAGGGAAGACGTGTATTCTGATTTCCAAAGCTAAACCACCCATGCATTTGTATTTGCTTTTATATATAGCAGAACAAGGATGAATAAAACTCGAAAAGTAGGACCAACCAATGGTGAAAAATTTATGAAAACAACAGTATTACAGTAACAATCACTGGGAGGAAATTATAACTGACTTTCGTACTACTTAATCAATTATTATACCTGGAAGAGTTACCCCACAGATTGCTGGAAGGGTGTTCCGTATCTTGCTCTAAATTTAAACTTGCATTTGAGCCTCCTCTTTGGTTTAGTAAACCATTTGCTGAATTCTGATGATGCGTTGTCGTTGTTGTGGACATAAGATCTTCATCACCAGACCCATCTGGTGTTCATATACAGTAACCCGATTAATATCATTCATGATGTGCATATATAATTTACCTAACATGCGGCAAGTTTAATTGCCATGTGCTCTCTGAAGTCTGAAGTATATGCACATTTACATTTTACTACTGTTGAACTTGTACATCCAGATTCCAGAACAAGAGGCGCATGCAATATAAACTGTACGCAAGTGTGTATAAATACCAACAATGTACAAATGTACGATCTCCATATATATTAGGGTATATAGGCCCTAGCTGGATAGATAGATAGACAGTACATGCATGCACATTGAATGAGTAGTAGGATTTTCAATATTCAAATTAATGATGGAAATAAGTAACAAGTTATGAGTCAAATTAAGTGAAGCAAGTAGGGATTAAGTTAGCAATACGAATTACCTGAGGAAGCTACAGGTTTGTCAGTGTTCTTCACAGTTCTATACATCTGCAAAAGCAAAGAAGAAGGTAATTAATAAAAGAGATGAAATTAATGACAATAATATATAGTTCTTGATTAATAAACAAAATCTCAGTCAAAAAGCTCGGGGAAGAACCAAAGAAAAAAGAAAATTGGAAATGAGAGGAACTGAGAAAGATGCTTTGCTTGTGCGTGGATTTTATTGATTAGTTTAATAAGCACGAGGTAGATATTTGGTAAAGGGGGTGAGTAAATGACTTTGTATTATTGAGAAATGATGGCTCCTTTCTTTCAGACTTTATCACTCTCTCGAAAAGTAGAGCTTGTCCTGTTTCACAACAAGGCCAAGAAAGAACGGAGGACTCAAAGCGAGCTCTCAGGCTAGTACCACTACTGTTCATTCGTCCTAAACCATTTATTCATGAATCAGATTCAACAGTACAAATTCAAACTGCACAGCCCAGCCTTGGTTACTGTGCCACTTAGACAGCCAAAGTCTTCACCACACACACACACACCCACCCACACACCTCTCTGCACTGCACTGTACTGTACTACTCCTCAATCAGAGAGAGAGAGAGAAAGAGGTCTCTAGGTTTTTTGTTTTTATCTCTGGTCAAATTCAATTCAGAGCTCAATAGCTTGGCTAGGTTGAATCTGATCCCTATTTTCATTCACTTTTCTAACTTCATTAAGAGAGAGATAGAGAGAGAAAGCTGGTTATACCTGCAAATGGCTCTTAACATGAGCAAGTGTGAGATCTTTGACATCCATGAGCTCCAACACTGACTTTGGAGTCGCCCCTAAATAATATAAGATAAGACGAAAAGTTTCAGAGAAATTTCAATACATAACAAAAACTTGGTTGCACAATATAAGAAGAAAATTAATTAATAATTAATGAGAAAGAGATGGACTGACTTTCATGGCCGCCAAGGAGCTCGACGGCGTGAACAAAACGCGCGTGGAGGGAGCTGGTCCATCGCATTCTGGGTGCCCTCATGTTCCTCTTACTCTGATACGACTTGGGCGTAAATCTAGATCTCATGATGAACCCGTTAGTATTAGAGAAATCACCATGATGATGATGATGATGATGACCTCCAATCCCAATCCCAACCCCAACTCCACATTGGTGTTGATGCTGCAGCAGCTGCTGTTGTTGATGGTGATGATGATTCAGATACTGTAAGTGTTGTTGAGGCACTCTTAGACTGTCCATAGTTATCCCGTTAAACCTGGACTCAAACCCTCCTCCTACTCCTGCTCCCATAGCAGCACCACCACCGGGTCTGAAGGGTGCAGCAGGAGATAGATACGGCGGCGGCGTTTGGTAGAAGCAAAGCTTGGAATTAGCAGCTGCTGAAATATCCCTAGACGGATCCAAATTAGGTGGAGAAAACGGAAAGGAGCAATTAGCTGCTGCGGGAGTGGTGTTATAAACTGGAATTCCTTTGATGGGTTTGATTCCTAGCTCGGCCACATCAAGCATGGAAAGGCCGTGACTTATGTTGTTGTGCTTTTCGGCCGCTGCTTGCTGCTGATCTCTTGCGAAATAGCTCGATTTCATCATCTTCCATGAGTTGCTGTCACTCTCGGCCTCCGAAGCACTAGTGGGATTTGCAAGGGAAAGCTCAGTGTCTGCGGCGAGTGGAGTAGTAGCGCCATCGTCACTGTGAGATTTGACTAGACCGCCGTCGTGCACGTCGGTGTTGTCTCTGCACCGCCATATGTTGAAGGCCGCAGAGTCTGCAGGTTCGTTTGGAGCACTGTTTGGAGGACTTATATGAAGTGAAAGATCAGGAATCGGATTCAAAGACTCCAAAATCCCTTTATGAGGCATTTTATATATTCCTCACCGAATCAAGAAGCAACAGCTTCCTTCCTTCTGGCTAAAAATGAAAGTGTTGTCTCTGATCTCTCTCTCTCTCTCTCTCTCTCACAAGCTAAAGCTAAAGCTAAGCAGTTTTAGGTTCTGAAAACAAAGTGAAAACCCACTTCATCCATCTCCTTCTGACAGATTTCAGAGGCTAACCAATACTAATAGTAATATAGATGTGGATTATGAGGTGGGTTTCAGCTACCTTGCTTCAAAAATACACACACTCACAAGCATCTATGTATGAATATATATATAAAATAAATAAAATTACAGAATATTATCAATGGATCAGAGCTAGCTGCAGATGCGCAGTAGTACTAATCCCAGTGATTTTGCTGCTAACTAGTATGGATGAAAACGAGACCAGACCTTTAGTTTGCCTTAAAAAGAAAATTTAAAAAAAAAAAAAAAAGGAGGTGAGGAAGAAAGTGAGTGTGCTGTAAAGAAGGGAATTAAGGCTATCTGGCTAGCTAAATGGGAAAAGGAGAAGACTTTTCTCTTCCTCAAGAAACAGACATCCTCATCAGGAGAGAGAAAGCTGGGGGTGGGGGGGGGGGGGATGCAGTAGTAGTACTATTACTACTACTATATTTTGCGACTTAAAATAAAATTTAAACAAAAAAAGAAGGAAAGGATTGGAAGAAGGAAGGAAGGAATATATAAGAGATATGGGTCTGAGTTTCTAATGCCTCGAGAGTATATATAGGAAAATGACACTCCAACAAAGCCTGTCTCCCTTTCTCTTTCTCTAGTAGTAGTCAATGGCCAGGACTCTATTTATAAATGTACACGCAAAACTGGAAAAATAAAACAAGCTAGCTTTTGAAATATTCAGCTTCTTCCTACCTAGCCTTCAATTAAATTCCCCGGAGACGACGGGTTAAAAAGTAGATGAGAGAGAGAGAGAGAGAGAGAGAGAGAGAGAGAGAGAGAGAGAGGGACAAATCTAGAATTCTTTTTCCCCCACCCTCCTCGCTCCCTCGCTACCTCAAATTTTTACTGGTCTCTTCACATTTCTGTATGTATATGAATAAAGCTAGCAATGGATGGATCACTGAATAGTTACATAAACCCGATGTTGAATGGAGCTATAATGCTGACACAGATACATTGACCCACAGTCTTGTATTTACTATGCCATCTAGGTGACTGTGAGCTATATATGTGTTTATATATACACAACTTTTTAGTGTACTTGACTCCTTTATATGTAGCTGGTTCTTCATATGCCTTATATATATATAAATTCGCTGGCCGGCTTTTTACCACTGTATGGAGCTTTGCACATATGCAATGGTAAATGTCTCCATTGTCAACTTCAAGTACAATGTATACATATAGATATATAGATCTGCATTTTATGTTTCGAGTCCGTGCATGATCAAACCAAACACTATCTAATTCTGCCTTTAGTCTTCATCAAATTTTGAAGATCTGGCTAATTGATTGTAATACTGTTGGGGAAGAAATACAAGTCTCCCAAACTGGCCTTGTAAATTTGAGCAATTGAAACTGATATCTCTTGCCGAACTTTACAGTTTTTAACATACAAGAAAGTGCAGCAAATAATCATATAAGAACCCTAAGAATCTTTGAATCACAAGTCACATGAGAGCAAACGATCATTAACCATTCCTATTATTGTTTTGTGTGTGTGTGTGTAGAAACAGAAACCCTATGAATTGTTTCTCCTTTTATGGATGAAAATTTTGTGTCCAACCAAAAGAAAGCTACAGAACAGAATAAAACAAGCAAAAGAGCTGCAGACAGTAACACAACGTACAAAAATCCCATGGGTATAAATATATCCCCATCCTATATTCCTATATATTATTGTAGCTGTCCATACATATTCTCATAAAATTCTTTCAAACAAATTACTTAAGACTGCCTAGTATCTATTAGTTTAGTGGTATTAGTTTTTCATTTATTAGCATGAGAAATTATGAATTTCACTCATGACTTAGTTGTCATCTATTCTTAGTTGTTAACTAAACATTAATTAAGTTTTAAGTTTTATTCGGCTATGCCGAAGGCACGCGTCGGTGAACACTTTCCCATCAAAGAAATCAAAACCACAATCCATAAAAGTATGCATCTTATAATGCAGGTGATTGTATTATTCCATATTATGTAAAACATATTAAGACGTACAATATATCTTGTCCAATTGATGGATGAATGAATTGGGTGGGTGTAATAGTCAAGAAATATTGATTAATTAGGTGGACCCATTGACCTAAAATATTTGTGAGGCCACTCTAAAGTGTTGTTTGTTTGCTTTCATATGGTTGTCATCGTAAACTCTCTATTTCTTCCACATACATACATACCTTTGTTGATAGAGAGAAAGAGCTAGAGTTTCTTATTATTCCTTTTCATCATCCCAAATATTCCCTTCTAATCCTCCAACAACTTTGTCTACCATATTATTATGTCCACCCACATGACCCTAGCTCATTGACTAGTGCATCAATCTTCTTGATTATTTTCTAAAACCTAGGCCAAATCAACTTAATTAACTAAATCCTTCCTCCCAATTTGAATTTAGTTATTACCTGCAGCTGCAGGGAAATTATGCATTGATGGACTAGCTCGACTGGTGCTACATTTTTCTAATTGTGCCCTCTTTAATGCCTTCTTCACCACTCTCCACATGCATATATGTGTTAGATATAAACATGTCCTCGACTTCTACACTTACTTTTCGGGTGACAAGTGACAACGAGCCATAGAGCGAGTTACAAGGCCCTATATATGCCCATCATCTCTTAATCAAATTCTACTACTAAACTAATTAGTTTTTCAGCTCTGGCAAAGTATATTACATTGAAAAGGTAAATGCATTTATTGCTCGACAGTTTTTAACTACATCTCACTTATTTCTATATGCAAGAATTTAAAATCCGAGCAATTGAAGATCGAAAACTAGATAACGATGGCATGGAAGGACCAACTTTTTCATATTGATCAAAGGGATAAAGGGATTGAGCTGTCCTGAACTTACTAGTGAGTTATCATGGTTCTCCTCTAATCATTAGAATGTCTAGCTAATTTGTAAAACGATAAATCCACTGTTTTGCTAATCTATATGTTAAACCTATTGAGAATATATAAATATATCCCACATGTGAAAAATGGGACTTTGCCTATGGGTTTATAAGGGTTTGGGCAACTCTATCTATCGCCAATTGGCTTCGGATGTGAAAGATCATGGTATCAGAGTGGGTTATCCCACGTGTGCATGTCTCACGGCCACACAGGCTCCACGTCACCCAAAATTGTCCATGTGTATGGCTTGAAAATTCGTCACACGTGCGGGGGCGTGTTGAGAATATATACATCCCACATGAGAAAAATTGGACCTTGCCTATGGGTGTGTATGGCTTGAAAATTCATCACACGTGATGAGAAAAATGGGACCTTGCCTATGGATTTATAAGGCTTTGGGCAACTACATCCATCACCAAGTGGTTTTGAATGTGAACCCTAAATTAGTTTATCACCTGCTTCAATCTACCAAATAAAAAGATATTCTTGAATAGCTCCAAAACTACATTAAAGTTATAAAAAAAAGAAAGAAAAAAAGTGGTTTTAGGGTTTAGTACCTTCACCGGGCATGTACAACTAAGTTGGGTGTTTTAATTATCTGTTTTTTTTTTTTTTGGTAAGAATTAGGTGATGATCCTAGGGCTTAAAGTGTCTATATATATGTACCTAGGCATACATATTACATTATATATGTTTTGCACGCAAACAAACAAACTATAAACAATGAGTTTGTGTACTAGCATAACCCATTCTCTAGGGTTCTGAGCAGAACGTGGCGCCGCCTTTCCAGATCTAGCGAGGTTCTCGTCGTGGTATAGTTTGGCAGAGGCTCAAACTGGGTCTACCTGGTGACGGAGTAGATCTTGGAGGCTGCGAAGTCAGCTTGAGCGTAGCATGGTGGTGGAGTCTCCTTCCAGTTACCATATGTTTTAGCACCAGCGGAGCTTTTCGTCAAGGGTCGTAGACATCACAGGGTACCAGATCTCGTGCGAGAGTTGTAGAGGTTGAGGCAATTGGGATCATCGTCTAGCCGTCTGATCGACATTTAAAGCTCGCAATTGATGGTGGAGGTCGCGACGCAAGGGGGTTGATAGGTCGCTAGTGGTTTTTTATTAGAGCTCTGATGCAGTGGCAGATAGGCTGGCCGCCGGATGGCCTAACGGCGGCGGAGGCAGTGTGGCAACAGTGGCCGGAGGATTCTGCCCTATTAACTTGAATTTGGCTTGGGCTTTTGGGCCTGGGCTACACCTTAGGCTGATGTGGTAGAAAAGCCTTCATGTTAGGCAAGATTTCAGCTGGGCTTAGGCCTACGGGCTCAGGTCGAGGCAAGTTGGGCTCTAATGTATTAGGGTATTGAGCCTATGTGAGTTTGGATAAATTTCTATGAGTTTTCTATTACGTTTCTAGTTTTTGGCTTATATCACAATTGCGTGATTGGCAAGTGGGTGCTAGTTGAATGATTTCTTTACGTAGGAGGCAAGGTGTTTTCATTCTTGTATAAGCTCGCTTAATTGTGAGCGTCCCAGTGATCTTTAATGGATTGTTTTAGCTTAGGTAGGTTATTTCAAATTTTCTTTCTGGATTTCTTATGTAAGTTCTGGTAGATTACAACCTATTTGCTGTTGATCTTATGATATCAACTTCCTTTTCAAAAAAAAAAAAAAACAAACTATAAACAATGAAAGAAATTGGTATTAATTTAGAAGTTATGAATAAGAGAAACAAAAAGAAGCAATGAGCACATATAGGAGGTGGACTTTAATTTCTCTACAATATTCTCAACAAATCGTACATGTTATAATAATTATTACCGGGCATATCTGTGCTTGCCAATTCAATATGACAGTAGAGCCAAATTAATTATGCCCTACATAGACGAGATGAATAGCTCGATTTTTTATTTTTCCTTTGCCGATGAAATGATGGTACATTGTTAAAAACAAACGAAGTGATCAGGTTCTGACCAAGTTCTTTTGGCATTCATCAAAATTTTAATCTTTTGGTTGTTGCATTCGGGAGTGTATTCCATGCACCGTCAGTGCATGAGTACTTGTAATATGAATGGATGTAATTTTTTTGATATTAAAATATATAAAGGAATGGATTAGATGAGTGACTGTTATTTTTTTAGAGATTAAAATAACCTACAGTGCACTTGCACTGTCGGTGCATACAATCCTCTCCAATTGCATCCTATCACACAAATTAACAGTATATACCCATAAAAACAAAACTGTAAGTCGATGTCGGTAAGCAGGGCCTAATTCTAGATTAACATTTAGCTAGCTCCTTTGATTCACAGTGAAATATCTCTATCTTCATATCAATATATATAGACATTGTATTGACTATTGAGTATAGTTCATTTCCCACAAGGGCTGGATTGGTTATTAAAATGAATCCATTCAATAAATTCTGAACTATCTACCCCGGCTTTTGCATTAACTAGTTGCCAAGGTTCAAACTAATGCAACATGTATGCATATATATGGAAAAATATAGTACTGTTGATGAGGACTTTGCTTAGCATGTAATAACTAACAAAATAGACTAAACATGATTAATTCCTTTTACAGAAGTCAAAGGAGGACATCCCTATGTTGAGGAGGAATGATTATTATCTACTGGTCGATGCATTGAGCTATAGCAAGTAAGAATATATTCACTTTCCTAAAACCGACCCTCTTTACGACGCTATGGCAATTAATTTGGTCAACTATGTTGTGGAGTGAAAACCGTGAAGCACATTGTCCCAAAGAAAAAAAAAAAGAATGATGAAAAACAGTTCCAAATTCTTATCACTGTTTGTTGAGAATTTTACCAGATGGGATGTTGTTATCTCGTTCTCAATTAATACAACAGAAGGAAGGCATCAATCCCTCCAAGTACTGGGATATATCTTGGTGGGACTTGAAGAAGATTATATGAAGATCTTGTATAAGACAGAGTATATATTGAGAACAGTTTGTGCATTTCTCTTTCTTATAATTGGTGCCTGCATGGTTAGTTGGTGCGCGCAGCTTAGGGTTTGTTGACAGTGAGAAAGCTAGCCCTGCCTGTTGTTGGTGTGCTACGTATATACGTAACTCGTTGAGAACGATACCGCAGCATGGCCGGCCGGCCTAGCTAGCCACTACATACACAAGTCGTACATACAAACCGAGCTATTATGTAGCTTACACACACAGAATTAAGATAAGAAAATGTAGCAAAAAGGAGAAGAAGAGGAAGAAGTAATTAATCTCGATCGATCTGTACAACATGCAGCTGGGCTTATTTCCAGATTTCATTTTTCGATCTTCGTTACTCGTTAGCTTTGAACAAATTAAGGTTTCAGAATGCAACCACAATGACACAAGCTAGGTTAAGAACAAAGACAATTAACATGGATCGGATCGATCTGAGTAATTAAGTCGGTGGTGTGTGAATTGTGATGCAGTGGCCAAAAAGAGATCGAAAAGAAAAAGGAAGAAGAAAAAGAAGAGAGATGGAGGTCCTAATCTACCTTTTACAGTCTTTACTGTACATGCAACTCACCACACTAAGTCCAAATTTTTTTTTTTTTTCCTTTGTAATTTTCATTGGGAATTAAAAACTTTGCTCAACGGGGAGAGGACTGGAGGAGGGGTCAAGTCCAACTTCCAAGGCAAAGGTCTATGCATGCATACAAAAGCAAAAGCAGCCAAGAAAAAATAAAAGGAAAGGAAAAAAAAAGTTGCATGAGAAATGATTTTGCAATCGATTGCTTTATGATTGAATGAAAGAAAGAGAGAGAGAGAGAGAGAGAGAGAGAAAAGGTATTGCAGCAATTCCAACATGCACCTTTCTTTTTGACAATAAAGAAAAGAAAGAAAAAGGTAGGTCTACCTAGACTAGAAGCTTGCTTAGTAGCTAGGCTGGTGGCTAGTAGGCCTAAAGCTTTGAATGAAAATGAATGAGTCTTCTCTTCTCTTCTCTCCTCCTGTCTTGCTTTATGGTGAAAATGGAATGGGGTGTTTGCTTTGCCTTTGAATTAACTCTGTCTCTGTTTGGGATTTGAGTTTGTTTTGACTTTTGTGTTTCTCTTTCTTCTTCCTCATGCTATCACCCCGATCGAGGCAGCCACTGCCCGAGAGACCACACACACCCAGAGCCACTCAGGCTCAAGCTCAAGCTCAGACTCAGAAGAAAACCACCGCCCCGTCCTCCACGAGCCTGAGCCGAGCCGGTTGGTCCTCCTAGCTTAGCTAGGCTGTCTCAGAAATCATAACACCATCATAATTCAATGATTTCAAAAATATATATTTCCGTGGAGAGAGAGAGAGAGAGAGAGAGAGAGAGTTATGAGAGAGGCACAAACTGGACTGGGATGTCACTCAGCTTTCACATCGCATAGAATACCGAGAAAGATGTTGACGTTCCTAGGCATGTATGGCTTTCACCTTATAATAATAATAATAATAATAATAATAATAATAATAATAATACAGATACAGACATGAATCAACACTCCAAATGGCTTCACTTGAAAACACGAAGTCGAGGAATGGTGAGGAGACTGGAACAAGGCCTCAACAAGCTAGCAATGGCTATGGCGGGTAGGGGTGACTGGAGAGGGGGAGAGGAAGAGGCAGAGGCAGAGGCAGAGGCAGAGGCAGAGGGAGGTAACTGAGCATGAAGCCAGCCAGGGTTAAAGAGTGACCTACCTACTCGTTAATTCAATATCAAGTTAGGCTGCTTTCTTATCATCCTTATCCTTCTGTGGGTTTCTTCCAACTGACACCATGAATGAATGAATACAATTAATTTCCTTCCTTTCTTCATCGTAATTAATATTAATTCCATTCTCTCTTTTAATTTCTTCTTGTCACGTAATTATGTCCTCAGTCTATTAGAACAGGTTTCGTAGTAACGTGGATTCACTGCCACCAGCCACCTGCATCCATCACTTTGCCAGGGCTAGAGACCATCGCATATGTTTTTATCATAACTGAAACTCAGAAATAATTAATTGCATCATGCTTAAAATTATTGGACCATACATGTTTGATTTTCAAAAGATATATGTATAATTTGGATTGGACAAACGTGCATTTGATTCCACTTTAGCTAGCTAGAGTTAAATTTACAAGACGAAGTATTGTCTAATCAAATTATGAACAGGAGACAGGAAGCAAAGGAAACGAGATGAAGGACCAGATTAAGGTTATAAGAATATTACTTGAATTAAATATGAATAATACGGGGGTTCGGGTGGATTAGACGTGATTTGTGGACATGCAAACTTTGAGTAAAATAAAAACGTTTGTTCAAAGAGTGTTTTGTATTATTTGAAGTGTGCAACTCCAATAGGCGAGAGCTATATTGGAGCCAGAGCTATAATTTAGTCCCAAAAATATTATTCTTAATTCATGAATAAATGAACAATCTCAAGTAAGGTAGGGCTAAATTTTAGCTCTTTCAAGCTTTTTATGATTTTACATTATATTTTTCAATTTTATGATATTATTTTGTTATAATAATATTTTTGTTTAGACTCAAATTAATTATTGAGACAAGAGACAAGAGCCACTGTCTGCAGCTATATATGTTTAATTAAGCTTAATTGATGTTCGTTTTCTATGGGTCCTACAAGAGCCAAAGAGCTACCTTTAGAACTATTTTCAGCTCTCCCCACCCCTCTTTGGACGTGGTCCCATTTATACCTCGATCTTTAGACATTTTGTTGTTGGATTCATAATTTTAAAAAAAATGACTAGGGATCTTATTTTGGCCCTCTTATTGAAGATGGCCTAAGTAAGCACAATTCGTCCTAAAATTTTTCTCTATAACTCGATCTAAATACATGCCAACTATCATTTTCTTAATATGCAAAAATTGTTAGAGGTTTTAAATTTGAATTCTCATTTTCGATTTTTGAGGATAGAGAAAATAAATAAATTAATAAATGTTATGGTATATGTGGTACCGAGCGTATTAATATTCAGAGCATGGTATAGAAGTGTGATGCATACGCTACATTAATTGCCACCCGTGGGACATGGGGGGACATGAATGGCACAGTATAATCTCATCTTCATGATGACCTTATTATTGGGGACTGCTACTCGTCTACTCCAGTATTCCTACTACTGCTTTCTAGTTTCTGTTATACAAAATCGCAAACTAGTTTGTCTGCTCTTTTCGTGGGACTGCATCTATATTCTATATATAACCCGATAGGAACTATTTAAATAGGGACCTGGACCGGACTAGAGACATCTGTAATGGACCAGCTAGCTTCGTAATTAAACTCCATATACCGATGTCTAGCACTGGGCCAAGACCCACTGGACCTGACAACGCCATGTGAACCTTCTTAGTAGGACTAGTGATCCATCTCTCGCCTAACCGTCAAGCATCTACTCATGAAAGTTTTGAATGGCAAGTATAATTCATGCCACTTACTATTATCCTTCTTCTTGTTAATTTCAGTCTTAAGGCTGAGATTTAAAGAAAGATAGGAATATTATGTAAGGAGTGAGACAGAATTTTATTCACGTCAAATGATAAAATAAAGAAAGGGAAATTGGTCCACGAAGAAAAACTAAAAGGTATCACCAATAATCCAATATATGCAATACATTTTTGAAGCAGATGACTTAACTACCCTAAAGAGAAACTTACGGAGAAAGAATCATCTAATCGATTGGCCATACGAACAAGCCATTTTATTCACTGAGGATTAATCTAATGTGGGCTGGTCGAAAACAAACGACCATTACACGCTTCTTTATAGTTAAACACGCATACTTAAAACATATTGATATAAAGCATGGATTTGTTTATTGATTTATCCAATAAATCACTCAAACTTTTTAATCATTAATAGGTCATTCAACAATCTCTCAACGGCTTCATCATCATGCCCCCGTCCTTTGGTCTGCAGTTTGATAGAGTGCAGAGATATGATCAATCATTTGAACAAAGATAGATTACCAATTCTCATTCATGTGGACTTCTTTTTAATTTATATCAAAGACCTATGTATTCTTAGTCCTCCATTCGCAAGGTACATCTGTAGTTATCGATCTTCATTCCCTCGACAAGACTTCTTTTCAGTCTGAATTCTCTCAATAAGATTTGGTACTTACAGGAACCAATTCAAGCATCCATATGTGTAAATGCATTATACACATGTACTAGTGCAGTCTTTAAAGTAAAAGTAGATCAGTATAAACAGGTACGTACCTTGAGTGAGGGCACAATTGCCTTAGCCTCCTCCACAGTTTCAGGGCAAAGATTCCCGATCACAGCCAGCTGCAGACATGCATATATAGAATTATACAAAATAATATTACTAGCTAGACAATGAGAATAATTAAAAATAGTGTAACTTATTGTTCTGAGTGATTTACCTCAAATTCAGCCAACTGGTATCTACTGAGGACCCTGAATGGTACTTAGTTAAGGATTGATTATATACAAACAATGAATCAAAGCTTTTTCCAAGAATAGCTTGAAGTTGCCCACAATAAGTACTATAAAGAGGTATACTCAAAGGAAAGAGTATCTTCTTCTAAAGATCTCACCAAATCCGTCCATGTATTAACCAATTTTACAGGAGGTGGTATATCTGATCAAATTCTTTACACTATTCAATTACAAGGAAGGATGGAAGGATACTCTCGAACTTGCTTTACAGAGCCTTGATTCGTGAACCGACTGAAGCACTTGACATACTGCAGCGATTTCTCGAACACTCTGCACACAAAAACAACATAATTTGAAATGATTAAGCTCATTTCTTGCCAATTGAGAATTGTTTTTTATGTGATATTGATGATAAGAGTGCATATATAAATGAAATACAGCTTACTGGGGAAGTGGAGTTGAATCGCCAGACATTTGCTTCATCTGATCATATCTATGCTCAAGAAGAATGGCTACCTCACTATTCATCAGACATTTTGCCTTCAGAAAATCTGAAAATAAACCACAATTAACCTGAATGTCATTATTAACCGCTCATTGATTGAGTAGCAATTTCATTTTCTAATGAAATCAAATGACGTACATTTCCAAATCAATTTGGTAGGAAAATCAAATAACGCTGGCTAGGTCATGAAACTTGCATGGTTGTCATAGAACACATAATATATTGTAATGTCAATATCACATCTTAGGGTTGAGAGTTATACTGTCTCACATATGTAGGTTTTTATCTTTAGTGCAAAATTGATTGTTTTATGGATTTGCCTTTCTGATACACAACATTGTGCGCAGGTCCCTTTTTAAAGCGGTGTACGATCACATCAACCAAATTGCAATTCTGGAATACAATTTAGATATTTAATAACTTTGAGAGAGGAAAAACGAGAGAGAATATATAGACTAGATACCCTCTCCGATTTTGAGCTCTGAAGCGTCTTCATCTTCTCCTCTGAGCATTGTTGAGAATTGAATTGAGAGAACTAAGGAGGAGGATTTGTTTCCTGCGTTTCTTGGACGTAGATCCCTGATTAGTACTGCATAAGATTTGAACAATTCTATTACCGACCTGTAAGTCTAGGGCCACTGAAGAACCCAAAACATAGTTGGGTTGTAAAGGCCTACTTTAGCCCAATACGCTTTTTGAGCAAATCATTCTAGCCCCTTTTTTTTTTTTTCCTTAAACATGTTCCGTTAATATTCCGTCAATTTGAACAAATTCTAAATATTTTATCAATATTAGTTAAGAAACATAAAAATATGACTATAAATAACGTTTTACATGGTTTGCAATGGTATTAGGGCACTCGTGATTGAAACATGTGAAACCTTGTTACTAGTATTTTTTTACCATAAGCTCACCAACCCTGGAGCATGATTTTTAGAACGTGTTCCTCTTGACATAACAACAAAATCTTGAATGAATTATTTTTATGAATTTTATTGTTTTCTTACTATAAAAATTTGTAGAAAAGTTTTATATCGTGAATTTTGAGTTCCGTCAGTTCGAAAAATATTTAGAAATCATTATGAATGTAAAAATATTCTAGTGAGAAAATAAAAACATGCGATTTTGGCCAAAAATAACAATTGTGTGCATATAGTCCCACTGTTTTAGCCATGATTATAGTCTTGGACCTTTTTTTTTTGTCCTTTTTCTTTTTGAGTTTATGTTAGTTTCCACGAGTTTTTATTTAATATTATAAATCATTACTTAGAGACTAAGTAATATTTTAAAATTAGAGCCTTAAGATAACACAAATTGTTAAGATGATGTAATGTAAATTAAGTAAAGAATAAAGTATCCATACATCAAGGTTTTTTTTTTCGATAAAATGACATCCAAAGGGTGAAAACATACAACTGGGACATGAAACAAAGAAGCTAAAGTACAAATAAAGCCACTGACAAACAAGGAGAAAGCCCAATGTTAGCAAAGCGAGCAAAGGGCAAAAAATTCATACACCAAGTGGACGGTAGAATTTTCGTTTTCTTACACCCTTAGAATGGTGTTACTCTCTGGGAGAGGATCCTCTCATGAGTTAGAAAACTAGCCAAGCTTCCTAACCTTTTCACCATAAACTGCCACGTGTCCAAAAATAATCCAACGGCTCCTATTTTATATTATACTTATTTCATCTTTTGCAGCTTAATCCAATGGTTGTAACAAGACCAAAACATTCTCCTTCTCTCACTGCCTGCTCTCTCTCTCTTCTTCTTCTTCTTCGTCTTAATCAACTGCAGTCCTCCACCTCCCTTCCGTTGAACCTATCTCTTTCTTCATGATCATTCTGATTTTTTTTTTCTTCCTTGCTTTCTTCAATTTCATACGGAACCAAAATAAAAACAATCCTTCAATTCTCAGGAACTTGGGTAACTGAGATTGAACCTCAGTAAAATCTCAAGCTTGGTTAAAATCGGTGCCTAGGTCTTACCCGAATCTCATTTTGATTTGATTTGTTTATGTTTCTGATAAAAGAAACCAATTTATGGGCAAAATCTGAGATTGAACCTCAAGTCCTCATCAAAATCAAATCAAGTCAAAACTTTGGTAAAACTACAATCCTTCAGTTTAATCCATTGAACCTCAGCAAAATCAATTCTAAATGAAAATTGAATCTCAGATTTCACCCTTGGCATTAACTCTTTTCTCTTATTTACCCAAGTACCCAGACCAAATAAAGGTTGTATTTTCAATTGAATATCAACCGGAATCTCTAAGAAATAGAAGATGAAAATTGAATATTTTGAAGTTTTTCTTTCGAGACTTGAGTTTTTCAAAGAAAAAGCAAATGGCTGTGAATGGGAATTCAAAGCCAATTGTTTAGCAAATTCGAGAACTGGGTTTTTCAAATAAAAAGCAAGTTTCTGTTTATGTTTCAATTAAATATCTACTTTGTTTTTTATTTGATTCTCCAAGTTGCTATGAATGGGAATTCGAAGCCGGAGCAGGTGCAACAACATGGAGTTTGATGAGGCTTCAGGGCATAGCAAATATGAGAGAGAGAGAGAGAGAGAGAGAGAGAGGAGATAAGGTATGGTCATGAATAGGCAGGAGCCATTAGATCTGTTTCTGGACACGTGGTGGAATAAGATGAAAAGACCTTCAGCTAGTTTTCTAGCTCAGGAGAGGATCCTCTTCCCATTGAGCACTAGAACCCTTTAGTATTAATGAACGGACCAACTGACCAAAAACAAAGACCTAGTTAAAGTATAAGTGTAATAGTATATTAAATACTCTCAGAATAGTAAGCATGTATGTTTAATTAATATTATATAGGGAGAATTCCACAAATGGTCACTCAAGTTTCAAATATATCACGTTGGTCATTCAACTATTACACTGTCAATCACTTTAGTCACTTTGTTAATTTTTTTCATTAAAAAAAGGGAAAAAAATACAAACAGTATCCAACCTAAGGCCGACTCCGAATTTATATACCCAAGTTTCTGAAACTATCACAATAGCACATGGAATTCCCAACCCGACCCAATATTCATACACGCCGTCCATAACAGAGTTAATTCTTGTGTTAGGTGCCATGGGTTAAGGGATATTTTGGTCACTTCATTCACTCAGACTTTTTTTAATATTTTTTTTCCTTCTCTCAATTTTTTTCTCCTTCTGGTGATTTCACCAGGAGAGCTTTTGGGTCCTTATGCTCAGCTCTCTTTGCGCCTGCTTCTCTCTTTGACCACCTTGGTCACACCTACATCACCCAACTCTCAAACCTTGAGCACCACTGCCATCAATTGGAGGAAAATCTTCCTCCATGCCACCACCCATATCCATGTAAGGAGCAGCGTCTCCCTGATATATCTTGGCAATGATGGAATTGCAATTTCTTTCAAGCTCATTCACCTTGTCATCATACTCTTCAGCTTGAGCGAGTTGATTGCCGTCTAGCCATTGGATAGCCTAATCGATTTCATCTTCAATCTTCTTCTGGTCTTCTGCGTTGAGCATGGAAGCAATCTTCTCATCTTTAATGATGTTCCTCACTTGAATCTATACCTTTGGAATCAAGACCTTCTGGTGTTTGCAATTGGGGTCGGAATCGGCACCTCCCAAGCCTTACGACTTTGTTTTATGTTTGTGTTTCTTGTTGTTTGGGTTTGGCTTTTGGCCATTCTTTTTATGTGTTTAGATTAAGGTTTGTTTGTTTGATTGCTTCTGTATTTCCTACCTAGTTGCTGGGTTTTGTTGTACCTTTGTTGTACTATATTTTGAATTAATGCAAGTTCTTGGTTTTGCTTGATAGCATGTTTATGGGTTTGTTGGATTTGAATGGAGACACGTGGATTTGAATGGAGAGAGAGAGAGAGAGAGAGAGAGATAACAATACCTTTTTTTTTTTTAATTTCTCTCTTCATTAATTATTAATATTATTAATTTATTAATGCTAATTTTAAAAACTTAACCACTTGGTCGGATTTACCCCTAAAAATACGCCACCTGGCATGTGGCTTAACGCCGTTATGGACGGCAGGTATGAATATTGGGTCGGGCAAGGTATTTGGAGTACCATTGTGATAGTTTCATAAACTTGGGTATAGAAATTCGGAGTCGGCCATAAGTTGGGTACTGTTTGTATTTTTTTTCCTTAAAAAAAATACTCCTTGCGTGACAAAAGTGATTGACAGTGTAATAGTTGAGTGACCAAAGTGATATATTTGCGTGGTGACCCGAGAAGGGGGTCCCACAGCGCCGCGACTCCGAGCCAATGAGGAACCGACATGTCACGAAGGACATCCCCATAACTCATCAACCCAAAATCGCAAGGCCTTTTGGGTTCAGACTGTTGGTTTACAAAACACTTTCTTGGACAAGTCGTTCTAGCAACCAAACAACACATTTTCAAAAGCGGAATTTGAAATGGGCTATGAGTTTTGGGCTTGCAATCGGAGCCCAATTTGGAAAATAAAACAAATCACTAAGTAACTGCAAGCATGGGAGACGCGCCCTAGGGTTATGGGTCTCCCGGAATTTTTGTGAACGAGTAGGAAATAAATAAATAAACAAATTAGTGAGAAAGTAAATAAACAAGTTACTTCAAAATCCGATAAAGGACCAAAACCATTTCTTGATAAAGTCAAAGAGAAATGCGCCAAGCCGAGCCATGTGCCTCCTCTATATGCTCCCCGACCACATACTTGAAACCTGCACACTGTTGTGGGGGTGAGCTTTCGTCCTCGCATGCCCAGTAGGGGCCGACCCAACCCAACCATGCTAGGTTTGGAAATAATAATATACTTGAAAATATTTACTACATAATATTGTGCACGTTTATCGAAAATACTTTAAAAGAAGTAACCACAAACATTTATTTCTTTTATAAAGCATATGCAGTATGCTTCACACAATTTGGAGCTCCGAGATACTTACCTGCCGGCCAATCTAAAACAAATCGGTGACCGACCTAGTTCGTCATCCTTCGAGAACCGGCCAACTACTCTGTAGCCCTTATGACTACAAGTAGTGAAAGTGTCCATTTCCTGGCCCTGAGTCTCCTATGACTGGTTCACTGTCTGTACTCACTCTTCCTCGACAAACATAGGAGCACGGCCCCCCTCCGGAGGTTCACGGTTATCGACACCGTGGGATCCCTAGGAATCTACGCATCTAGGTCCCATTCACTTTCAAGTCACAAGTACATACATACAAGGGTACAGTATCTCAACATGCAAGTCTAGCCTCGGTTTTCGTAATTAGCAATTATTAGTTCTGAAAACACATGTATCACGAGGCATCGACTAATGAACAACCAAAAACGTACTTGCAGGCAGCTTAATATATGTATAAGCATATACACGCACAAGAAAACCACTAACAAGATAGGGACGGCTCACCCTACCTGGAATTGGAGGGCTCGCCCAACTCGGCTTCGTTTCCGACTTTCGATACTTCTTCCAATTTCATGGGCACACGCTTGAGTCCTTTATAATAAAAATCGAATCAATAAGTAACTTAACGTCATTATAACTCAACCAACCGAGCAACCAAAACATTTACTTAATTTCCTTAAAGTCCAACGGATTATCTTTGAACATAAAATTCTACTATCCATTCCCACACAATCCAAATGATATTGCATTTGAACCATATAGGATATGGTGATCATACTCCTTTCGGTAATATAGTTCGGATTAAATATTTGATGTCATTGTCTAGCATTCCTTTCTTAAGCAACAAATACACTTACCATTCCCAAATAATCCAAGTGAAAAGGCATTTGAATCACTTGAAATATGGTATCACATTTAACACTTTGACATTTCTTTAGTTAGCATCTCTACATTAAGCAATTAAATAACAGTTACCATTCCCGAATGATTTTATTCTCTTTGCTCATTCGGGATATGGTAATTCCCGTGTTCTTTAATTGTAATTCAATTTGTGAACCTTACTTGCTTAACTTCCTCATCATCAATTTTCCGTCAATATTTGCATTTACTCAAACTCCTTAACTTCCTTTAACAAATCGGTTTGCTTCTCAATTACCACCAAATTAATTTCCCTTTGTTTAACTTGTGGAATGACACTGCCAAAAATATTGATAACAGATCCATCTTCTTATTTGACAAAACCAACTATGTCTATACATACAACTGATAGGAGCATAATTATGCGATATTAATGAAGTTAATCTCTATACTTTCTTTGTTAGTTTAGTATATTTTCTAGTTATTTACGTTGTTTACTTGTTTTATAGGTATTTTGAGCAAAGAAGGAGAAAAGAAGTAAAAGAGGGATTGAAAGGCAAAATCGGCAAATCTGCCTGTGCAGATCAGTCAACTTCGACAGATCACTGAGACCAGCTCACAATGAACCAGATGTTGATCTTTATATTGATGGAAAGCTTCGGATGTCTAGTTTCCAGATATTTTTACGTCTTGTCAATATCATTTTTCTAGAAGAAGTTATGGCCGATTTAGTACAAGAAGGTCAGGCTGCGCGTGAATCTGAGGTCGGACGGGAATTTATGTTTCGAAGCCCAAATCACACTGAGAAGCCCAAGGACGATTTTGTGCTTCATATTCCGACTTATGATGGACAATTGGCATGATGTGAATGGTTGGAATAAGTCATCAAGTTCAAGAGCCAATAGGAAAACTCCACTTAAGCACATGGACCCTAATTCTTTTAGGTTTTGGATTTCCTACACAACAGAAAGATGAAGGCAACCTCTAAGGATATAAAAGGAGATCAATCTGCAGCAGCTCTTGTCTTCTCTCTTCTCCTCTCTCTTGCTCCCCTTCTTTGTTTTGTTTTCTTCTATGTTGAACTAACTATTTAGTTAGGGGTTGTTGAAGCCCCAAATCATGATTGTAAACTTATTATGACTTTCAATTAGTTTTGTTTATCTATTGGATGAGAATCTAATTTCTATCTTCACATTGATGATTCCTTTGCATGTTTTCTTTGGTGCGCAACTTAGATTGCATGTTTAGGATTCTATTGCTAAGAATGATCATTGCCTGTGCCTTGTTTCGAGGGTTCCGTTGAGAGTTCTAGAGTAGTAAATCGTCTATAAGGCGAGTGATTAGGTTCCTAGGTTAATTGAGACGCGTCGTACTCAAGATGCCTTGTGATGTCTCGTTTTCTATTGCGTAATGATTTCTATGTGTTAAATCTAGAGTTGCGTCAACCTAGGTTGCATTTTAGAAAATAGGTTAGGTGTAGAGTGTCTCTCACCTAGCATACAAGTAAGGAAGAACAATAGGTTAATTCAGGCGTTGGGTTAACTTGAGCATCTTCATCCATAGATAAATGAAATTAGGTTGAACATGATTAGTTTACTTGATTGATTGGTGGTGGACGCAATTCCTCTAACTTGTTTTTATCTTTGATTTTCAAAACCTTGAATCAAGTCTTTTTATTTTCAGAGTCGTTCAGTGTTTCGTTTTTATTTAATTAGTTCGTCAACCAAAACACCTTCAAAAATTATCAAACTTTGTCAGTAGTTAGTTTATCAGGTCTAGAGTCTGTCTGTAAATTTTCGTGACATTTAGAATAGTTTAGAGTCGTCTGCTAGTCAGATCTTTATAACTGGACAGTTTAGGTTTATTCTGTTTTGAGTCTTTAGATTAGTGATTAGACCACAATCTCTTGCGGGAACGATCCCTACTTATCTATACTATTTTCGACATTCTTGTAGGGTTAAATTATAGACATTTTTGTGCATCTATTTAGGTGTATAGAAATAGCCTATCAACAACCAATTTCATTCTTGTCCACTACCATGTTAAATTCCCAACACATATTGATATCATAACAAATAATCCAAAAAAAACCAGAATTCCACCAAGTATGAACATCACACGATAAGATAGATCCAAAAACCCAGACCCTTACCATTCTTCTTTCCCCAAAGTAGAGATCATTTCGTCGTAGTAGCATTTCACCATCACTGACCATTCGACTCCCTAGCAGACAAAACATGATCAATACTCAACTCTCAACAGATTTCATATTCAAAGCGAAGTCCCGAGTTTCTTACCATTCCTTGACATCAACGTAGCTGACCCAGCAACTCCTCTCTTCCAAACTCCAAAACTTCTCAAAATGCAGAAATCCACCAAAATCCTCACATAATCCAATACAACGACAGAAATTAGGGTCCCAAGTTTAAGTCGGAATGGAAGTCTCAACCAAGAAAAGGGTGACAAAACCAACTTACCAGACGGAAATGGGTAAATCGGTCACTGCGGCGTTGGGTGGCTCACGCGCCAACGGCGGCGCGTGCGGTGGTTCTGATCGGATTCGGAGGTCCGGAGTTTGGGGTTTTAGTAGACTGTGAAGCTCTGATTCCATCCTTCGAGACGGTGTAGCTCGATTTAACCCAGAAAAGAGAAATCGATCTCAGCAGAACTTGAGACTCCGGCGAAGATGTGTGCGATGTTCTCCGGCGTCGGCATGCTACGGGGATTCAAGGTCTGGATATTCGGTGGGTTCTGAGTCGAGGGTGATGGCGGCATGGCGGAGCAGTAACCGGAAATTGGAAGAAAACCGGAGAACAGTGCTGCCGCGGTTTCGAGGTGAGCATGGAGGCTGGAATCGATGCATGGTGGTGATTTTGGCTGGGCCTTGATCGGATTTGGATGTGGGTTTGATTAGTGGTGACGAAGACAAGGTACGGTGGCCGGAGATTGGGTTTTCCGGCGTTTGCAGAGGGAAAAAGAGAGAGAGAGTGCGAGAGGTCGGGGTTGATGCATGGCTTCTATTTTTCCTGGGTTTGGGTCAGATTCAGGTGCTGCATTGATTGGTGGAGGCGGTGTTGTATGGTGGTGGCCGGAGATGGAGTTCTCCGACGATGGCAGAGAGAGTGAGAGGAAGAGAGGGTTCGGGGGGAGAGAGAAGAGTACGGCTGAGGGAGAGAGAGAAATGAGGAGTCTGCTAGGTTTCCTTATGTTTATAGCCCGTGTGCATTGACGATTTTACCCTTCCGACGAATTACAAAAACTCTTCTAGCCAAATGCTTTCTGTTTTGGGCTCGTAATTTTTCTTGTACTCGTTTTTCATCGGAAACTTCCTTAATCACTTCTCGACTTCGTCCTAGGCCCAAAACTCAATTTCACAAAAATTAAAAATCCAAAACTTTGTTACAACTCAATTTATTGTATTCGAAACTTCAACAAACGGTCGCCTGACTAAACTTCTGTAACCTTCTGGACCAAAAACGAAGGACTCTGGCCCAAACTTAAATTATAAGGCCCAAATCGTGATCTCAATACCAAAATAATTTCCAAAATCAATTCCTTCACTTAAATTACCTTGCGAAAAGTCTTGTTGGCATAAAATTACCTTAAAAAATTACATAAAATTTTCGGGGGCTCACAATTTGAAACTTGAGTGACCAAATTGTCGAATGAGTCATAATTGAGTGACCATTTGTGGAATTTTTCCTATTATATATACTAGTCTGCACATGTGTACGAAATTTTTTTGTTGTTAAAATAAAAATAAAAAAAATTGAAAAATGGGTAGTTATTGCAAAATAAATAGTTTTAGTGGTAGTTATTACAGAGAGAAAATAGTGAGAGTTGTAGAATTATTTCTTTTTAATTTTGTTAATAAAAATCTATTTTATAATTGTCCTATTTAGTCTTGTGATTTAATTTATTGTCAAAGTTTTTTAATATTTTTTTTTTTGGAGAAAATGACAAAGTTTTTTAATCTTTTAATGTTAAATTTGTCAAAATTTTCAGTTTTGGCTAACAAAGCCTCTTCTTTTAATAATAGTACTAGCCTTCTTCATACATGCTTTGCATGTGTAATAGTTTATTTTTTAAAAAAGAAAAAGAGTGATTCTAGTTGGACCTCCAAATTTGATATTTTGACCTCCAATTTTTTTTCCAGTTATTAATTGACTTTGTCAACTTATATGAAAAGACAAATAAGGACAAAGAGAGAAAAATGAAAAATTAAGTAAGTGTTCAAGTAAATCTCTAATTTGTATTTCTAATTCCCTAAAACAGTAAGTAAATAAATAAATACTCTTCCAACCAAATATAACCCAAATATAACATTTAATTAAATTTTTTTCCCGATATTTCCTTATATTGCCTATATAGTTTTATAATTTACTCAAAACAATTAAGTAAAAATAATAATTTCTATACATGGCCCATCATTTATTACAAAGGTAAATTCAAAACAATCTGATTTGAAATTTTCTTAAACTAAATTAATTGAATATTATGATATAGTTATTACTCGATCTTCCAACCCAATATCCTTGAAATCCTTCTTTTAGCAAATTCAAAGGGGTTCCAACAACATATCAAGATCGAGAACCAACTATCTGATTAATTTTGGTGGAGGAGAGACCTACTCATAAGAGAGCAATGTCATGTGATTTTGATTAATTTTTATTCTCGTGGTTGAAGATAGAGATAAAAAGTAGAATAATAGATTGTTGTATCTCATAAGGGCGTTTTGGTAAAAATAAGGAGGTTTACTTAGATTTTCAAGTATTATAAAAAGTAAATTAGAGGTGTAATAAGTATGAGAGGTCCAACTAGAACCACCTAAAGAAAAATATAAATGAAAAAAAAAAACAGTTATTGCATAAAGAAAATAGTGGGAGAGAAAAATGGGGGTTGTGAGATCATTTATTTTTAATTTTCTTAATAAAAATCTATATGTTTTAGGGAATCAGAAATTGAGAGATAATCGTTGTGTATTCTCATTGATAATAGGGGCCTCTTTATATAGAGGATTACAATGCATAGAATCTCAATCATATAAGGAAAGTAATTCTACATTGATTAGGATTCTAGATCCTTCTAATTAAATCCTATTACCACTAGGTCAAGTAACCTAGAGTTTGGGCTAAACACAAATTAGGTTTTCCTTGAACACTCCCCCTTGTGTTGCCCAAACGCAGTGCTTCTCTCGTTGTCTCGTTAAAAACCTTGCCGAGTAACAAAAACCCAGTGGGACAAAAATAATCTCTGTCGAAGGGGAAAAATATCACAACACACCCTTCACGTTTCGAGGTGAACATGTAGACATCTCCCCCTGATGTCTGCGTCTCCCCCTGATGACTACGATCATGGGAGTTCAGATAATTTCAGCAAGCCAATTCTTGCCACATGTTTCTCAAACGTGGATTTGGGCAATGACTTAGTAAACAAGTCTGCCTTACTGTCCTCAGATTGAATCTAGTTCACTTTGCTCTCGAGGAGAGTCTGTTGTTGCTGATTGTGCTTGGTGTTATCGCTTTTGATGTAGCCTTGCCTCATTTGTTCAAAACAAACAGCATTATCCTAAATGCTCGTAGGCTCATCTGTGGTAGACTTCAAACCACAATTGTTCGAACATGCGTAATTATGAATCCAATCCATATTCATTCAGGAACCACTTCATGAAGAGCAATGATCTCTGCATTATTCGAAGATATAGCGACTAGGGTCTATTCTGTAGACCTCCAAGATGTCATGGTCTTTTCCCATGGTAAACACTTAACCGGATTAGGAATGACCTTTGTGTGGGTCAGAGAGATACCCAACATCAGCAAAACCTTCCAAAACACATGTCGTTTTGGGATGGGGATAGTGGACGCAAGCCAGGGTTGGCGGCATACCTGGTGTGTGATGGGTCCGAATCCATCATCTCTTCGTAGGGATAGAACAAGCCCATATCACTCATACATCTCAAGTATCGAAAGATATCTTTTACACCAATCCAATGGCGTCGCGTTGGCGCAGAGCTATATCTAGCTAACAAGTTCACAACATATGAGATGTCCGGTCTTGTGCATTAGGATAAGTACAATAATGCGCCTATTGTACTAAGTAAGGCACTTCTGCCTCTAGCACATCTTCGTCATCATCCTTTCGACGAAGAGGATCCTTTTCAGGATCAAGACTACGGACGATCATGGGTGTGCTTGAAGTCTTGACCTTGTCAAAATGCCTAAGCATCTATCGACACGATGCTCAAGTTCCAAACCAAGACATAATCGTGTTTTCCCAAAATCCTTCATCTCAAACTCGGATTTCAAGTGTTCAGCGGTTTCCCTTAACTCTTTAAGGGCTTCTAATGAAGATCATGTCTAACATGAATCGCGATAGAATTCGAAACTTGTCATAGAAACGCGTGGGCATATCCCTTCCCAATCAAGTAGTCACTTTAGTGAGCGTTTCAACCTTATTGTAAACGCGCTCCATGGTCTAGAGCCACTTGACTTGGGTAAATGAAGTTCACCATGAACCTTCATGTATATTCCGTATCTAGATCCCTATAGAGATACGTAGTGACCATATTTATAAGCTGCATGTTCAGTTATTCGGGAAACTACCAAACTGACAGGGTAGTGGAGTGCAATGACATCCATTACGAGAGAATATGTCTCATCGTAGTCGATTCCAGGGCGTTTTGTGAGAAGCCTTGTGCCATAAGGCGAGATTGCCATCTCTTTTTCTCATCACGCTTTCTAACGAAGACCCATTAGTCAACAGGCTTTATGTTAGGAGGTGTTGGCATCTCTAGCTCGAAAACCTTCCTCTTCGTTAGAGAATCCATCTTAACCTGGATCGCATCTTTCCATTTAGGCCAAAAACTCTCTACGTTGGTATTCATTCATCAACGGAGCGTGGTTCGATATCATCTGACTCAACAAACTCATGCGCAACGAAATGCGCAACTACATCATCAATTATGATGGAGTTTTTATCCCACATCTCATGTACACTAGTGTAAGTTTCATAGAGCTCTATATTCTCAGGAATAGGTTCTGATGTTGAGGCGTCCCCCAACGGTAACCATAACCCGGAAGATACTCATGAGACGGATTTTGAGTCTTGATGATCAAAGGATTGGAATGTGCCAAAGTATCATTCGAACCCACGGGCCTCCCACGCATCCTAGCTGGGGCCATGGCCTGTAACGCCATAATGCCACTCTCTTTGGCATTGGCGCCATGCCTACCTCCGTGTAGGGTGGCGCTACGTCCTCTCGTAGGGACGTCCTTCCTTGCAGGCATGTTTGCAGCATATTTGTGTGATCTCGTCACTTTAATAGGGATCAAGATGAGACATAGTGGGGACAGACCACGACAAATCCTGTCGTTCCTGTTGAACATCTGTGTTCTTATCTCCCCCTAACGACGGGAAGACTGTCTCATCAAAGTGACAACCCGCAAATCTAGCGGTAATGAGATCGCCTTGCAAGGGAATTAAGTGGCGGACGATTGTTGGAGTCTCAAATCCAACGTAGTTGCCTATTCGTCTGTAAAGACCCATCATAGAGCGCTGTGGCGGCGCAATTGGCACATAAATGGCTCACTCAAATGTGCGTAAGTACAAAAGACGTGTACCCAGTCACTAGCTGTAACGCATAGGTACATTGAGTGGCGGTAGGTCGTAGACGAATTAGCATAGCTGCATGCGATATTGCATCACCCCAAGCAGATGTAAGAAGATTGGTGCGCATTACCAATGTTCGGACTACCATCGTAGTCATTTCCTCGAGACCAATTGGGTGTGTACATGGAAATGTGATGTCCAACATCAAGCCCATTGCAATATCCATCGAAAGTCTTTTGATGTAAACTCTCTAGCATAGTCAAATCCAATTGACTGAATAGGATGATCTGGGGAATGAGCCCGTTGTCATATGATATGTGCTAGGAGTGTAGCATAAGTAGCATTTATAGGTGGACAATGGCACAACACGTGACAGGAGTATTTGCGTGTCAACCAACATCATAAAATATTTAAGCGTCTGCAAGTTGGTTGAATTAATCCACAAAATCCCTACGGATTCTTTGTAAGAACAGAATGAGTATTGTCATATCCTTTACATAGGACGGTCTCAGTCCTAATTTCCCTAAGGACAGCAGTAATCAAGGTGCCATTTGGCAAGTGGAACTTGTGCTATTCCATGTCCTTGAATTAATATTGATGGCCCAGCCATCGTAGTCACAAAGTAATATGCTCATAATCAAAATTGAGTCATAATGAAAAGAACTCGAAATTTTATTCATAAGCCAACGGAGTACATCATTGTTTCTTTGATCAAAGAAAATCTAATCTAATAAAAAGTAATATGGCAATCGCCTACATCTCTTGGAAAATAAAGACTTAAACAGAATTGGCGATCTATTGATCCCAGCCAGATTTGTAGTCTTCAACCCTTCACTCTAGATCATCTTCTTGATCTTCTTGTTCCATATAGTGAGCTTTTCTTGCTTCACAATATGCTTTGTAGACGGTGACAAGTTCTTCACGAGCTCTACAAATGTGTGCCCAATGATCAGACACTCCACATCGAGAACATACATCTCTTTGCTCGAACTCCATTGATTGAGGCACTTTGAAAGCGTCATTTAGATGGCTCTTAATGTTGGTGGCGCCACCAACATGGCCAGAGGCGTTGCCTCCTCTCTCTTTTCACGTTTACCTCTTCGGTTCCGTGTTCGCCTATTTTGGCGGTTACCTTCCCAAGTAGAGCGATTATATGGATCAGAATGTCCAGAAGTATACCTAAGATTAGGGTTTCGCTCTTGGCGCCCTCTCTTAGAGGTGCAACTATAATTGGATTCCGGAATATGTTCTGTTTCCACGGATCTCGAATTATAGTTCTTCACAAGGATATTATCATGCTTTTCAGCGACATTCATAGCTCCAATGAGCTCATGAAACCTTGTGATCCGTCTTGCATTTACATCAATTCGATAGTTCTTAGCAACCATCAATGCAGAGACGGGGAAGGTAGAGAGAGTCTTCTCAGTCAACATCGCATCTGTGATCTTTTTACCACAGAATTTCATTAAGGATTTAATGCGAAGTGCTTCCGAGTTATAGTCAAGAACTGTCTTGAAATCACAGAAGCGGAGGCTATGCCATCTCACTTCTAGGTCAGGAAGCAAGGAGTCACGGACGTTGCCAAATCTTTCTTCGAGTGAGACCAACAGCCTTCTGGGGTCTTCTTCATTCATATACTCGTACTGGAGCGAATCATCCATATGACGAGTCATTAGGATGATGGCTTTCGCCTTATTTGCCTCTAAGGATGCTCTATTTGCTTCCAAAGCTTGAGCGTGCTCAACAGTTATCACGTCCTGGTTAGGCTCGAGAATCATATCCAAGATTCCATCGGCCTTGAGATGCTGGCGGATATCACGAACCCACCTGTGATATTCAGAGCTAGTTGTTCTCAATGGAGCAAAGTCCAATTTGTTCAGGCTACTCATCCTGAAAGAGAACAAGAAATTAGGGTTAGTTTCGGAGCGAAGTAGGCTATCACGAAAACATATGAAATTTCTAAGCGTAATCGCTTTCAAGAAATTAGGAATTTCCGAGCGTAGTCGCTTCCAAGAAATTCGATTCCAAGAGATATTGGATTAGATCGAAACAATGATGTAAGTGGTCGATCATAAATTCTCTACAAACTCCAAGTTTGGAGATCTCAACAAGCTCTAAGCTTGGAGTGAGCACGAACCCCCACAGTTCGGCTTAATTTGGTCTCCCCTATAATGAAGAAAGGGGGGTAGAAGAAGGGAGGTTGCAATTCCCCGAGAAAAAGAAGAGAAATTGAAATAAAAACTCAAAAACAGGAACTTTTAGTAAACCATACCTCTTAGGATTGCGGATCGCATTCGATCCTCATTGTAGGATTGCAAACAAGCTTCAGTTCTAGGCGAATCAAACTTGTTGAAATTCGGAGCAGATTCGCTTCTAAACAGCTCCCACTCTGATTGGTGTATAGGTCAAAAATGTCTCCAATAGGGTGATATGCACAGGAACGAGCATGCTGAACAGCTCCCACCTTGAATACTGTACAGGTCTCAAAACGTCTCCAATAGGGCTAAAATATTGAGGTCAGATGGAGGAGATAGAGATGAACAACTTTGATGAAGAAAGTATTTTGATCAGAGGTCCCGAACAAGACGTTTCAGGGCGTGCAAGCAGGCTGATCTGCACAAAAACGAGCGAGCTGCTATGCTACAGGGGCAGCAGGAGTGCCGCAATGCTGCATGGGCAGTAGGTGGCACATGGATGCGCAAGGGCTGCAGGGGTAGCTTACGGCATGGCTAGCAAGGGCTAGGAGCTTGCGGCTGTTTTGGTGAGAAGAGTTTTGGTTTTTAGGGCTAGGGTTAGGGCTCGTGCTGATAACGTGTTTTAGGGAATCAGAAATTGAGAGATAATCGCTGTGTATTCACATTGATAATATGGGCCTCTTTATATAGAGGATTACAATGCATAAAATCTCAATCATACAAGGAAAGTAATTCTACATTGATTAGGATTCTAGATCATTCTAATTAAATCCTATTACCACTAGGTCAAGTAACCTAGAGTTTGAGTTAAACACAAATTAGGTTTTCCTTGAACACTATATTATAATTGTCATATTTATCTTTGTGATTTAATTTATTCTCAAATTTTTTTTAATTTTTTATGATTAAATCTGTCAAAATTTTCAATTTTGCCTAACAAACATTTATCTCTTAATAATAGATTAATAGTGTATATATATATATATATATATCTATACTATTATTAAGAGAAGAGGCTTTGTTAGCCAAAACTAAAAACTTTGACAGATTTAACCCTGAAAGATTAAAAAACTTTGACAACAAATTAAATCACAAGGGTAAATAGGACAATTATAAAATAGATTTTATTAAGAAAATTGAAAAGAAATTATCCCACAACCTCCCATTTTCTCTCCCACTATTTTCTCTCTGCAATAACTACCCACTAAATCTATTTTCTTTTGCAGATAACTTTTTTTTTTATAATTAAAATTTTTCTTACTCTGCATCATGTGATTGGAGATTAGTATATATATAATATAGGGGTTAAAGAGTTGACTGGGGCAGGGGACCCACTATGACCCACTAAGTTACTGGCTCCGCCCATGGATGTTGGTATATGTGGGCTACCTTTTGGAACCTTTCAAAGCTCCGAATATCCTAATTTTGGTTCCAATAGAAATAGTTATACCCTCGCATATTCGCATCTCACCATTCAATCTTGGCTATCTTTTACGTACATGGACCTCAATACCGTGTCTCTATATTGTGATCCATCTGCTCATGTTCTCTGGAATCGAACCAATAATTCGTCTCAGAGGATATAGTAAATTAAACATCTCTAACATTACTATAATTCCTTCGTGTCCCCCCCCCCCAACACTGCCGAGTTGGTTGGCAAGATCGAGTTCACCAACCTTGGTTGCTGGACTCATTTCTGTGGGTACCTAATATCTTATCCCCCAAATCCAGGCATACCATGTTCTAGTATTAAGTAACCAAGTCCAGTTGCAACCCATTTCAATGATTTCATGATCATCTTTAGCCAAGTGGGCGGCTTGTCTCTTACTCTACTTACCACATTATAAAAGGGCTCTGGAGCTCTGTCCCTTTACTACAAGGAAGAAGATCGACTAGCTAGCTCCTTTTTCATTGTTTCATATATACTCTAAAATAGTCATGGCCCCAAATATTCCTTGTAAGAAATCCAGGACCTCGTGCGTTTTCTTGGTCCTCCTCAGCTCTGTTCTTTGTATTGTAACTACATCTGCAGAGCTGCAGAGATTCGAACACCCCACAAAAGAAGATGGATCACTTAGCTTTCTAGTGCTTGGTGACTGGGGAAGAAGAGGAGAATTTAACCAGTCCGAAGTTGCCTTTCAGGTTCCACAAATTGACTCCCACACTTGTTCTAATTCATATATTGTCACTTATATAGTACTGATAAACTTCATTGGCTACACACACACACACACACATATATATAGATATATGGTTGTGTATGCTAAACAAATTTGTAACTGTTTCTAAATTGGGCAGATGGGAAGGGTTGGAGAGAAACTTGACATAGATCTTGTAGTTTCCACTGGAGACAACTTTTATGATAATGGATTGAGCAGCGAACACGATACGGCATTTGAGGAGTCATTTACCAAAATCTATACACAAAAGAGTCTGCTAAAGCAGTGGTACAGCAGTAAGTTCCCAATGAAACTAAAAGGCTTTGTTTGTATCTTTGTTTTAAACCCCATTATTTGACGTTACTAAAGGTAGCTTTCTTCACTTAACTAGTTTCCAATTTCTATATATACATATATATGTATGTAGTTTTAGGCAACCATGATTACAGGGGTGATGCAGAGGCTCAACTCAGCCCCCTGCTAAGGAAGATTGACAGCAGATGGCTTTGCTTAAGATCTTTCATTGTTGACGCAGGTGAGCCCCTAAATTTTGGAATTTCCGATTGATTTGGCTACATGCATGAAACTAAATTACTGAAATGTGTGAGTTTCTATGAATTTTGGCAGAATTAGCAGATATTTTGTTTGTGGACACCACTCCTTTTGTCAATATGTACTTCACAAGCACAGAGGACCATACTTATGATTGGCGAGGAATTCCTTCTCGCAAGGCTTATATTCAAACCTTATTGAAGGTACTATTTTTGAGATTTGAGAAATCTAGGTTCAATTTAGAGGTTAATTGAAATAGGCGGTTGAATGTGTATGACTATACCAATGTTAATTTTGCAACAGGATGTTGAGTTGGCATTGAAAATGTCATCTGCAAAGTGGAAGATAGTTGTTGGACACCATGCAATTAGAAGCATTGGGCATCATGGTGATACACAGGAGCTTATAAAGCACCTTCTCCCAATTCTTCAGGTATATTAACACAAGTTAATTAGATCACATCTCTTGCTAAAACAGAAGATGCAAGAAAGCTATTTTTATTCATTGAAGCCAACTAATTAAACCCTTTATACGTATATCTCAGGCCAATGATGTAGACTTTTACATGAATGGGCATGATCATTGCCTAGAACACATCAGTGACATCAAAAGGTGGTAAATCCTGATTAAGAATTGTTATATGCTGAATCTTAGTTAAAATGGAAGATAATATTGTTTGAGCTGAGACTAATTGCGATGAATGTGCATTCACATTATGCAGCGGAATACAGTTTCTGACGAGTGGAGCAGGATCAAAAGCATGGAGAGGAGACATGAAGAATGAGGAGGGTTTGAACAAACAAGGCCAGCGGGTCAACTTCTTCTATGATGGTCAAGGCTTCATGTCTGTGCAGTTGAATCCCACTCGAGCTGAGATAGCTTTCTATGATGTGTTTGGCAACGTCATACATTCTTGGACTACTTCCAAGCTGCTTCATTTGATTATGTAAAACTGAATCGATAAACTTACTTTATTTGTAGCAAGCTAGCTAATTAGCCAGAGCCTAGAATACATATAGATCTCGAAAGTAATCCACTCAGTTGCAATTAATGCAGCTGTTCGATCTCATTCATTCTTGTACTTAACCCTATCCATTCTTCTATGTGTTTGCCAACGCCATACATTCATGGACTACTTCCAAGCTGCTTCACCCATCTATTTGATTATGTAAAGCTGAATCGATCACTTACTTTTGTAGCAAGCTAGCTGATTATCCGGAGCCTGGAATATAGATTTCGAGAAGTAATCCACTGAGTCTCGATTGCAGCTGTTCGATCTCATTCATTCTTGTGCTTAACGCATGCATGCCAAATTCAACGTACGTTTTAAACATTCCCTGACGATTAGAACTAAGAAATAAACAAGCTTAGGCTTCAATCAGTGACTTAAATTCGAGGAGTTAGAAATTTTGAAAGACAAAAGTGTACAAGACGAAGGAAATTGCCAGGAAACTGATAAATGGGACCCAACTTTGTTGCTGCTGTCCGTTACTGCATGCAATTATGCAGACTACCCTGCTTTCTGCTGAAGCCGACTGTAATCATGACTTTCCGATCAGTGGGTCTACATAGTATCTACCACACACATATATGTATGTATATTCACTACCGGCTTTCCAAGCTTGTTACTTGAAACCAAAATGTGGCATCTCCATATATAACACATACATTGCTAGCTCTGCAACGTTTTGAAGATTAACCGACAGAAACCCTCATAGATCGAGCCAGTCCTCTCTGCCCCTCTCTCTTAGGTAACACGCTCACAGACATAAAAGAACTAACCAGCTTGATCAGTGAGGGAGTCTAAAAATCTTATTCTGGGTAATAAGGATGCAGTATATGGGCGTGTACGTCATCGTAATGAGGTGGTTGCTCTGGTTGTGGGTGGTTTGCATGTCAGTGTCAGCTGAGCTTCAGCGGTTTGAGCACCCCGTCGTCAAAACCGATGACTCCCTGAGCTTTCTGGCCGTCGGAGATTGGGGACGAAGAGGCGCTTACAATCAATCTCTAATCGCTCATCAGGTAATCTCATCTCTTTATCTTTCTTTCTGCATGTACATAAAAACAGCGAGAAAATCATCTTGTTATCTTTATGATGATGATGTTCTAGAGAGTACAGATTATTTATTCTTCTGTGCAACGCACAAGTTTCTTACTTCATTTGCTTGAGTTCTTCAGCAACAAGATATCATGATGATAGGAAGGGGAAAAAAGAAAATGAAATTCTTGAATCTGATTTTGGTCAATTCTTGTTGGTCTCTCTCACTCTGGTGTTTGGTAGTTTAATCAGTTAGTTAGTTAGATATTGAGCCTCACTTCTTTCTTCTCTGGATTTTCCGCCTAGAAGCCAATATTTACTAACAAGTCATCGTCTGCATCTCTATTTGTGTCACCCTTCTTTTAACTCGGTTACTACTGCACTCTGCCTTTTGAGGTGATTAGTACTCGAGCTTCTGAACATTCACATTAGGATTGAGTGCCAACCAATTAATTTTCGTTAGCCAATAATGATCTGCTACTAATTTGTAGATGGGAATAATCGGAGAGAAATTAAACATAGACTTTGTGGTTTCAACTGGGGATAACTTTTACGAGAGGGGATTGACCAGCGTAAACGACCCCAAGTATCCCGAGTCCTTTACTCAAATCTACACTGCTCAGAGCCTCCAAAAACAATGGTACATTGGTATGTTTTCCTTGTACGATAATCTATGAATACGTATATAATCAGAATCACTATATATGTGTGAAATATGTTTTGACTACTCTTGAGTCTTGATGTTGGGCGAATGTTTCAGTACTTGGGAACCATGACTACAGGGGAAATGCTTTGGCACAGCTGAGTTCAGTTCTTCGGAAGATGGACAGCCGGTGGCTTTGCCTGAGGTCATTTCTCGTCAACACGAAAATTGCAGACTTCTTCTTCATCGACACCAATCCATTTGTGGACAAGTACTGGTCCAACCCAAAGCACTACAAGCACGATTGGAGAGGTGTCGTTCCTAGGCAGCGCTACCTCTCTACCCTCTTGAAGGTACTACGTGTTAAACTTTATGTTTTTGAATTAGATAGTTGGGTACGTTGGGTATCCTAATTACGTCCACTACTTCGGATTTCTTGTAACTGATGAAACCTCTGATAGAGCATTAATGCTTTTGTTCAACTTGGGAGCAGGATCTGGATTTTGCATTGAGAAATTCTACTGCAAACTGGAAGATTGTCGTTGCACATCATACAATCAGAAGCGTAGGGCATCACGGGGATACCCAGGAAATAGTAGACCAGATTCTTCCCATTCTCGAGGTAATTAAATAGCTCAGAGAATAGCATAGTAGAACGAAGATCGTGCTCTAATCAATCTCTCATATTATGATTCAGGCAAATAATGTTAGAGCCTACATAAACGGACATGACCACTGCTTGGAACACATGAGTAGCACCAATGGGTAAAACGTACAGCCTAACCGCATATTTCTCGGTTGCATTATATCGGTCAATACAATTGTTTGCCTGAAAACATTAGTTTATGATGCAGCCAAATACAATTCTTGACTACTGGTGGCGGCTCCAAGGCATGGAAAGGTGACCTCTCTAGGTTGAATCAAGGCGGGTATGAGTTTTACTACGATGGGCAAGGCTTCCTCTCTGCTGAAATTCGACCAACCGATGCAGAATTTGCATTCTACGATGTTTCCGGTAGAGTTTTGCATCGTTTCAATATATCCAATTCCAAGGGGCTTCACAGTTCCATGTAGAGTAAACAAAGTAAGATCATGGAGCCTTCTATATTATGTTCAATAAAGTGACCCCTTTTGTGCTTGCAACTTGTTAACATTGATGAAATAAAAAGCTGCTCATCTATGAACAAATCAATCTTGCTGAACAATAGACTTGCCACACTTAAAAGTGGAGGTCCAATGTAATTAAGTCCTGAACTACCACATTCATCTGAGACCTGGGACAAAGACTAAAATATTAAACATGTTATATACAGAGCACCAAATACATGGTATTTTCACTAGTTCTAAGACTTTAACTATCCCGTTTAAGTAGGTCAGTTCAGTCATGCCTCCACCATCTATGTAGTTCACCATGGCTGGATCTTAACCCGACTTTGCTCAGTTCGTAACAAAATGGTACCTGGAATCCACATAGCTCTCAACATCCCAGAGGAAAGAACCGAAAGTTACAGCTTCCAAAACAAGTCTCTTCAAACCACCAAAGCTAATTTTGATGTGTTCATCATTGGAAGAATCAACAGTTCCCTGAGGTGTTATAACAATATCAGGTTTTCCAAACAACGCCTCAGTGTGCTTTTCAATGATGCTAACAGCCTCTCTCGATCTGATTGTTGCGTATCTTTGAAGGGTCTCTCCATCGACAGACATCACATAGGTTCTCAAGCGGGAAGGTTTGATCATGTTACCAAAAGGTCCAGGACCCATGCCCCCAGACCAAGAAGATACTTCAGGATGGGAAGCTGCTGCTTGCAAAGAATCATCCACAGCACCAGGCCTCTTGTCCTCTCCCACGGCTTTTTGAATATCACTGTCTTCTCCACCCAGTGAACCTGGAAGGATCTTCATTGTCTTCTCAAGCTGAAACCTCTGATCAACCCGCTTGAGGAAGTATCCATACATTACAGATGCTGCATAAACCTGCCCCACTCTGAGCTTGCTTATCTGTGCTAAAGAGGTCGAGTCGTCCAACCGATTTCCTAGGATGAGAGACAGGTGGTTCTGGATCATCTCGTAGGCTTCAGGAGAATGTAGTCGCTCGAGCTTGTCATCCTGACTCGGCCATGCATCAACTCGGCCAGAAGGGTCTGAAGCAGCAGGGGCAATGGAAGGCACCAAAGAAACATTGGCATCCATGAATTTCTGCACCACTAACGCATATAATATCTCTTCAAGAGCCTTCTTCCTTTCATTAGCTTTAACCTCCGCAATTCTCCTGATGATTGCAGCACAATTCAGTACATAACTACAATTCTCTACTCAGTCGAATACAGCATTTGATTCAACTAACAACACAATTGGCAACATTGTAACTCTCACCTGTATAACACAAGATCAGTGTCTGAAGCGGAAGCCTCTTCCTTCTTCTGCTCAGCATCGCGGTCAGTTTGGAGCTGTTCGAGCTGCTGCTCAACTGCGGTAGGCACAAGGTGAGGGTGGCTTATCATCATCTGAGATAGGAACTGTCCAATCGGCGACTCCAGCTGAAGTGGAGCAATTGGAGCACTAGAACCAGCAGAGTCCGGAGATGAAGACGACGCCCTAACTACCAAGGACCTCCTCCGTATTATTCTTCCAGCTGAATTTGAAAACTGATGCTGCTACAAATGAAATAACATTTTTTACACCTCCAAGCTCACCAATCCATAAAACAAACAAAGTCCAACAGAATAGCTTCTCTTTTAACAAATCAAGATTGAACTAACATCCTAACCACCAAGATTGGAACTTTTCCTTAATTGTACACAATCCAACTAACTCATGTATTGACCCAAAACCCAAAAACACAATAGGAAAACCAAAAAAAAAAAAAAAAATTACCTTGATTGAGGAGTGAGATTTGGAACCCAAATGTCCCAAAGGCATAAACTTGGGACCGCTGGCCATCAAAAGACGGGATCTTCCGACAGAATTCGAAGGCCTAAAGGCCGCAATTGATGATTGGAACACACTCGCTGTGGCGGCTGCTTCCATTTTAAGCTCTGACAAGTTTCGAACGCAAACAATATAATAAAACTGAAAATCCCCGAAAGAAAGAAATTAGAAGCTCGATCTAATTAGAGAAAGAAAGACAGATTGAAGAGGTCAGGTGGAGTAGTGTAATTTGTACCTGGTGGCGGTGAGAGAGAGAGAGAGAGAGAGAAGCGTGTGTGTGTCGTGACTTGAATGTGGGGGGATCCGTCGACTGGGAAATTTCAGAGGTTTCTCATTTCTGTGGGCGTGGTTGAGAATTACAAACTGATTTTTTATATATTTTGTGCTGCTCGTTATTCTCCTGCAAGTATGGGCCTTGGAGTTAATTACCGAAGCTCCCCAAAACAATTATGTTATTTCAACTTTGCTGAATGCACGACGTGTGCCGTGCTCTGCCTTCAAAAACAGGCCTTTCCTTTAGTTTATGCCGGAAATAAAATTAAATTTTGACTTCAAATTTGTTTTTAGCTCACGTTTAAAATGTGATAATTAGTTTAGTTCGCAGAATTATTATGGAAATTATAAAGATCTTTCGAGGTCGGAGTGTTCTAGATAGGGCTAGTCATCTAGGAAGATGATAGGGATGGAGCTCTGGGCCCCCTGACTTTTGTTTTATAAGGGTGTTGTGGTTTTATTGGATAAATATTTTTGTGCTAGTTAAATTTCGCTTTTCATTTTTTGTAGTTCAAAATTTAGAAAATTAAATCTCTTATAGTTAGCCTGAGAGGGGGGGGTAGGGCTGTCAATTTCGACACGACCCGATAACACGACTCGAAACCCGCACGAAATAAAGCGGGTTGAACCCGCACGATTAAAAAGCGGGTCGGCAGCGGGTCAACCCATCATGACCCATTTAATAAACGGGTCAGCCACGGGTCAACCTGCCAACACGAAGTGAACCCGTATAACCCGATTATGTTATACTTCTTGAAATTTTGGACGTTGGGAGTATTTGATCCTAGGATCCAAATATTTTGTTTCATCATTATTGGATTTAATTATTTATGAATTATATATAATTATTTATATTCTTCGTCATATGAAAATTTTAGTGAATTTAATCAATTTATGCATGTTTTTAGTTAAATGGGTATCAGTGTTAACCCTTAAATGGGTCATTTTGTTCAACACGACACGACCTATTTATTAAATGGGTTAAGCGGGTTGGAAACGGGTAACCCGTTTAATAAATAGGTTGGGTTTGAGTTTAAATTTTCGACACGATTAATAAATGGGTTGGGTTTGGGTTTGTCTCTTGTGACACGACATATACCTTGACCCGACACGAACCCAACCCGACACGACCCATTGACAGCCCTAGGGGGGGGGGCTTGAGATTTGAGTTATAATAAGGTCAGTTCGATTCCCTGTAACACAGAACATCATATGTTTCATAATATAATGTAATTTATTATAATCTCAATGTACCATCAGAGATATTTTAGTCATATTCGAATTTATTTATTGTTAAAAAAAATGAGAAAATAAACATTTAAGACAGAGTAATTATTTCACACAACTCAACCCAACTCAGTTAGGCTCTTTTTTTCCTTCTTAATTTTCAATTCTAATTCACTGCTTCGATGAGTGAGTATTCTTAATGGAGATAGTCAAGAAAAAGCAAATAAACAAGGAAGGAATTTAGATAAAGTTTTACATGTTTTTGTTCAAGGAAAACCTAATTTGTGTTTAGCCCAAACTCTAGGTTACTTGACCTAGTGGTAATAGGATTTAATTAGAAGGATCTAGAATCCTAATCAATGTAGAATTATTTTTCTTGTATGATTGAGATTCTATGCATTGTAATCCTCTATATAAAGAGGCCCCTATTATCAATGAGAATACACAGCAAATTCCTCTCAAATTCAGTTTCTCTACAACACGTTATCAGCACGAAGCCCTAACCCTGAAATCTTAAATTCATAGCCTTCAAATCCCAGAAACCACCGCCGCCCACCTTGAAGATCCCAACTCCAGGAGTCCAGAACCGGCGGCCCCACCCCCAGAACCGGCCGGCAAACCACCGAACCGGCCACCGGAAAAATTAAAGGTTCCCCTGCCCGGTTCAAAGCCTTCCTCACCACCTCCTGCAGCCATACTCAACCACCTGCAGCGTCTACACTCCAGTAACCCGGAACAGGAAATTTCATCACCGGAACCGGCCAAAATTCCACCGAACCGGCCACCGGCATCCTCCAAACCTGAACCGGCAGAAGAAGAAAAAAAAAAAAAAAAAGGAGGGAGGAGGAGGCCCCAGCCCAAGCCCACTTGCTGAAGCCCAAGCCCCAAGCCCAAAAAGTTGGGCCCACGTGCAGCAAGCCACCAAGCCGCCAAGCCTCTCTGCCACGTCAGCACTGGACCTGCCACGTCAGCAATTCGGTCAACGATCTATCAACGCCGGTCAACCCTCCGGTCAACGGCCGGTCAACACTTTTCCGGCCAACTTCCGGCGACTTTTCCAGCCAACTTCCGACCACTTTTCCGGCCAACTTTCCTGTCAGCTACAGTAACTCCGGCTACTACAGTACTCCGCTGCTACAGTAACTTCCGGCAGCTACAGTACTTCCCGACAACGATTTTTTTCCGACCATCTTTTTAAGGTAATTTTTCTAAAAGTTCCCGTTTTTGAAGTTTTATTTCAATTTCTTCTTCTTTTCTCGGGGACTTCCAACATCCCTTCTTCTACCCCCCTTTCTTCTTTATAGGGGAGACCAAAAGCCGAACTGTGGGGGTTCGTGCTCACTCCAAGCTTGGAGCTTGTAGAGTCCTCCAAACTTAGAGTTTGTTGAGAAGAAAACGATCGACCACATACATCGTTGTTTCGATCTAATCCAAAACCCCTTCTTGGAATCGGATTTTCTTAGAAGCGACTACGCTCAGAAAATCTCTAATTTCTTGGAAGCGACTACGCTCAGAAATTTAATAGTTTTTCGTGGTAGCCCTTTCGCTCCGAAACTAACCCCAATCTTGTGTTGTTTTTCAGGATGAGTAATCTGAACAAGTTGAACTTCGTTCCACTAGAAACAACTGGCGCAGGATACCATAGGTGGGTCCGAGATGTGCGCCAACATCTTAAGGCTGATGGACTTCTGGGAGCCATCCAAGAGCCTGGTCAGAACGTGCTCTCCATTGAGCAAGCTACTGCTTTCGAAGCAAAACAAGCTAAAGCCATAATTCTCATGACAAGGCACATGAATGACGCGCTCCAAAATGAATACCTCAATGAGGAAGACCCAAGAAAGCTATGGGTAGAACTTGAGCAGCAATTTGGCAACGTTCGTGACTCCCTGCTTCCTGATTTAGAAGTGCGATGGCATAGCCTCCGCTTTTGTGATTTCAAGTCTGTGCTTGATTATAACTCGGAAGCTCTTCGTATCAAGTCTCTGATGGAGTTTTGTGGCCAAGCCATAACTGATACGATGTTGATCGAGAAGACTCTCTCTACCTTCCCCGTCTCTGCACTGATGATTTCAAATAATTATCGGATTGATGTAAATGCAGGACGTATCACAAGGTTTCATGAGCTCATTGGCGCCATGAACGTAGCTGAAAAGCACGACAATATCCTTGTGAAGAACTATAATGCTAGACCCGTGGGAACTAAGCCTATTCCGGAGTCTAACTATAGTCGCGCCCCTAATGGAGGACGTAAGGAGCGAAACCCTAAGGATATGGACAATTCTGGACATTCTGGTCCATATGTTCGCCCTAAAGAGGAAGGAACTCGCCAAGAGAGGCGTGCACGGAACCGTGGAGGTCAACGTGTGAAGAGAGAGAGGCGGAGCCTCCGACCATGGTGGCGTTGCCACCAAGAGGATAGGTCGTCCAAATCGTGCCCCAATGGCGCCTCGATCAAGGGAGCCTAACCATAATGATGTTTGTTTTCGATGTGGATCAACTGAACATTGGGCCAAATCATGTACCGCACCCCAGAATGTTGCAAATGCATACAAGACGTATCGTGAAGCAAGGGAAGCGAATTACATGGCACAAGAAGATCAAGATGGCGATCTAGATCTAAGGGTGGAAGACTACAAGGATCAAGACCCAGAAACTGGCGATTTTGATTAAGTCTTTTTATTTTCCAAGAGTTGTAGGCGATTGCCATATTACTTTTTATTGGATTAGATTTTCTTTGATCATAGAAACAATGATGTATTCCGTTGGCTTATGAATAAAATTTCGAGTTCTTTTCATTATGACTCAATTTTGATTCTGAGCATATGACTTTGTGACTACGATGGCTGGGCCATCAGTATTAATTCAAGGACATGGAATAGCCCAAGTTCCACTTGCCAAATGGCACCTTGATTACAGTTGTCACAGAAACTCTCTACGCTCTTGGGGCAAATAGTACCGTATGAATAGCCAACGAATTCCATGCGAAAATGCATGTAGAGAACGGAAATGAGTTCCTTTGCATTACCTCTAATGATTGCGAACAAAGACGCATCTTAGAGAAGTTTATGTGTCGCTCTAGTGGACTTTATGTCACTATTCGAGCTATTACATCCAATAAAGTTATGAGAGAAGATCTCTTGGACTTAGACACATATTGGCTTTGTCACGGCAGGATAGGTCATCCTGGTCATGATATGATGATCCGTCTACAAAAAGACTTCACACGGACATCTTTTACTAAGCCTGTTCCTTAGGGAAATTAGGACTGAGACTGTCCTATGCAAAGGATATGACATTACTCATTCTGTTCTTACAAAGAATCCGTAGGGATTTTGTGGATTGATTCAACCAACTTGCGGACGTTTAAATATCTCATGATGTTAGTTGACACGCAAACACATTGGTCATGTGTTGTGCCATTGTCCACTTGTAATGCTGCTTATGCTACACTCCTAGCACATATCATACAACAATGGGCTCACTCCCCAAATCATCCTATTTAGTCAATTGGATTTGACTATGCTAGAGAGTTTACATCGAAGACTTTCGATGGTTATTGCATTGGGACTAATGTTGGACATTATATTCCCCTGAACACACCCAAATGGTCTCACGGAAACGACTACGATGGTAGTCTGAACATTGGTAATGCGCACCAATCTTCTTACATCCGCTTGGGGTGATGCAATATCGCATGCAGCTATGCTAATTCGTCTACGACCTAATGCCACTCAATGTACCTCTGCGTTACAGCTAGTGACTTGGTACACATCTTTTGTACTTACGCACATTTGAGTGAGCCATTTTTGTGCCAATTGCGCCGCCACAGCGCTCTATGATGGGTCCTTACAGACGAATGGGCAACTACGTTGGATTTGAGACTTCCAACAATCGTCCGCTACTTGAATGCCCTTGCTAGGCGATCTCCTTACCGCTAGATTTGCGGATGTCACTTTGATGAGACAGTCTTCCCGTCGTTAGGGGGAGATAAGAACACGAATGTTCAACAGGAATGACAGGAATTGTCGTAGTCTGTCCCCACTATGTCTCATCTTGATCCCTATTAAAGTGACGAGATCACACAAATATGCCTGCAAGGAAGGACGTCCCTACGAGAGGACGTAAGCGCCACCCTACACGGAGGTAGGCATGGCGCCAATGCCAAAGAGAGTGGCACTCTGGCTTTACAGGCCATGGCCCCAGCTAGGATGCATGGGAGGCCCGTGGGTTCGAAGGATACTTTGGCACATTCCAATCCTTTGATCATCAAGACTCAAAATCCGTCTCATGAGAATCTTCCAGGTTATGGTTACCGTTGGGGGATGCCTCAATGTTAGAACCTATTCCTGAAAATATAGAGCTCTATGAAACTTACACTAGTGTACATGAGACGTGGGATAGAAACTCCATCATAATTGATGATGTAGTTACGCATTTTGTTGCGCATGAGTTTGCTGAGTCCGATGATATCGAACCACGCTCCATTGATGAATGAATGCCAACGTAGAGAGTTTTTGGCCTAAATGGAAAGATGCGATCCAGGTTAAGATGGATTCTCTAACGAAGAGGAAGGTTTTCGAGCTAGAGATGCCAACACCTCCTAACATAAAACCTGTTGACTAATGGGTCTTCGTTAGAAAGCGTAGTGAGAAAAAGAGATGGTAATCTCACCTTATGGCGGAAGGCTTCTCACAAAACGCCCTGGAATTGACTACGATGAGACATATTCTCTCGTAGTGAATGTCACTGCACTCCATTACCTTGTCAGTTTGGTAGTTTCCGAATAACTGAACATGCAGCTTACAAATGTGGTCACTACGTATCTCTATAGGGATCTAGATACGGAATATACATGAAGGTTCATGGTGAACTTCATTTACCCAAGTCAAGTGGCTCTAGACCATGGAGCGCGTTTACAAAGAGGTTGAAACGTTCACTAAAGTGACTACTTGATTGGGAAGGGATATGCCCACGCGTTTCTATGACAAGTTTCAGATTCTATCGCGATTCATGTTGGACATGATCTTCATTAGAAGCCCTTAAAGAGTTAAGGGAAACCGCTGAACACTTGAAATCTGAGTTTGAGATGAAGGATTTTGGGAGAACACGATTATGTCTCTGTTTGGAACTTGAGCATCGTGTCGATAGATGCTTAGGCATTTTTGACAAGGTCAAGCCTTCAAGCACCCCCATGATCGTCCGTAGTCTTGATCCTGAAAAGGATCCTTTTCGTCGAAAGGATGATGACGAAGATGTGCTAGAGGCAAAAGTGCCTTACTTAGTACAATAGGCGCATTATTGTACTTATCTCAATGCACAAGACCGGACATCTCATATGTTGTGTACTTGTTAGTTAGATATAGCTATGCGCCAACGCGACGCCATTGGATTGGTGTAATAGATATCTTTCGATACTTGAGATGTATGAATGATATGGGCTTGTTCTATCCCTACAAAGAGATGATGGATTCGGACCCATCACACACCAGAAACGCCGCCAACGCTGGCCTGCGTTCTCTATCTCCATCCCAAAACGACATGTGTTTTGGAAGGTTTTGCTGATGTTGGGTATTTCTCTGACCCACACAATGGTCATTCCCAAACTGGTTAAGTGTTCACCATGGGAAAAGACCATGATATCTTGGAGGTCTACAGAACAGACCGTAGTCGCTATATCTTCGAACAATGCAGAGATCATTGCTCTTCACGAAGTGGTTCGTGAATGTATATGGATTGGATCCATAATTACGCATGTTCGAACAATTGTGGTTTGAAGTCTACCACAGATGAGCCTACGAGCATTTAGGATAATGCTACTTGTTTTGAACAAATGAGGCAAGCCTACATCAATAGCGATAACACCAAGCATAATCAGCAACAACAGACACTCCTCGAGATCAAAGTGAACTAGGTTCGATCTGAGGACAGTGAGGCAGACTTGTTTACTAAGTCATTGCCCAATACCACGTTCGAGAAACATGTGGCAAGAATTGGCTTGCGGAAATTATCTGAACTCCCATGATCGTAGTCATCAGGGGGAGGTGCAGACATCAGGGGGAGATGTCTACATGTTCGTCTCGAATCGTGAAGGGTGTGTTGTGCTCTTTTTCCCCTTCGACCGAGGTTATTTTTGTCCCACTGGGTTTTTGTTACTCAGCAAGGTTTTTAACGAGGCAACGAGAGAAGCACCGTGTTTGGGCAACACAAGGGGGAGTGTTCAAGGAAAAGCTAATTTGTGTTTAGCCCAAACTCTAGGTTACTTGACCTAGTGGTAATAAGATTTAATTAGAAGGATCTAGAATCCTAATCAATGTAGAATTACTTTCCTTGTATGATTGAGATTCTATGCATTGTAATCCTCTATATAAAGAGGCCCTTATTATCAATGAGAATACACAGCAAATTCCTCTCAAATTCAGTTTCTCTACAACAGTTTTGATGGTTAATCTCATATATTCTAGATTTTTTTTTTTTTTTTTTTTTATATTTTTCGATGCTAACATTGATCAACATAAATGAAACAATGGTCATGGGCGGCACAAAGAACTAATTTGGCCGAAAGTGATCTGCCTTCCAAAGGATATTTTTTATTTTTTATGAGGCTCTACAATTGTATTAAGAAATAGCCAGAGGGTCGGAATTGAAATTCAAACTTGTTAAGGGAGGTTTTATACATAATTTCACCAAAGCAGATTGGGGTTTTCTTAAAAACAAAACAAAGCCGACCAAACCCGTGCCTAAACCTCAGCGTCCTCCAAAGCCCGAACGTCGTCGTTGAGCATCCGATACCATGAAGTTCCGGTACGCCATGGTGTGCTCGTCCAACCAGAACCGGAGCATGGAGGCTCACGCGCTCCTCAAGCGTCAAGGCTTCGATGTCTCGTCGTACGGCACTGGATCCCACGTTAAGCTCCCTGGACCTTCCCTCAGAGAACCCAACGTTTACGAGTTTGGAACTCCTTACAAGCAGATGTTAGACGAGCTCAGACGAAAAGACCCAGAATTGTATCCTCATCTAAACTTGAGCTTTAATTTCGTGGTTTTCCAAAGGTTTTGGCTTTAGTTTAACCAATTGTGAAATTTATGATTATCAAGTTAAGGATGTTATGCTGCACTAGTAGGTGACTAAGATTTTAGGCTCAATACTTCATTCTGTTTGCAATTTTCAAATTGACTATCTGCTGTTATCTGTTGATGTGTGTATTGGAGAGTATAGAATAGTCAATGCTTGTTGATAGTATGAGTGCAATGCTTCTGTTTTGTAGAATGTGGGATTGGATTGTGCATTTGTGTGTGTACTCTGCATTGTATTTTCTTTTAAAGTGAAGTTAATCCTTGACGATAAGAATACAGGTACAAGCGGAATGGCATTTTGCCTATGCTTAAGAGAAACGCGGCAGTTAAACTGGCACCTCAGCGGTGGCAAGACAATGCTGCTGATGGTTTCTTTGACGTGGTATTTACTTTTGAAGAAAAGGTTTTTGATATGGTTGTTGAAGGTTGGTAATGCTCCCTTATCATATTTATGGATTGCATCATATGGATTTGAATGGTATGGTAATCCCAAATCAAATAATTGAGTGCTTGCTTGTTTTGTTGTTATCATTTCTTTATTGGCAATCTGCTTGTACTGCACTGTTGGAACATGAATTGCTGGTAGAGTTGTTCACTTGTTCTCAATTCCATAATAATGTGTCTTAGATGCAGATTTTGCTATATTGTATGGAGGAGGAATCTAACTGAAGCTTTTAAGTTAGCTTCAGTATTATTAGAAATGGTAAAATAAACATAAACAGGACATGAGCCATCTTCCAAATTTGTTGGCCAAGGGTGAATTGTAAGGAAATTAGAAACTTGGTGTCTAATGATTCAATTCGCATAAAACAAGTCTGCTGGTTTTGAATCTTAAAAGAGGGAAAAGTTTAAATCTTTAGACATTGTTTCATAACAATCTTCCTTTTTGAATGATGAAAGGTTTTTCTTAGAGCTCTAGAGGATTAATTTCTGTGAAGATGAAAGTTTTCAACTTTTTAGTACAGTTTTAAAGCTATAGCTAGACAGTAGGTTAGAAACTTGATATGTGCTGGTTTGATTACATGCTTTAGACTTGCAGATAGTTTCCAAGAGAATACCATGGCTATTGAGGGTCTCGTCTTATGCTTAAAAGATGGAAATTAGCAACATAATGAAACAGGGTTTTGGTTAGATTTCTCTGATTTCTCCACATCTGACAAAATCACAAATCTATTTACCTTTGAAGTCTTTTAATTAAATTTATCCAAAGTTTGGATTTTCTAGAGTTATCTGTATGTTAATTGGGGACTTTTAACTTTATTCGCCTGCATGTATTTTTTGTATTCAGAAAAGAATCATAAGCACTTACTAATCCAAGTCATACAAGCTTTGAAGCTTGCTGAACCATTTGTTTTTGTCCAGTTTACATATCTATGAAAATACATGGACTATAAATGAATCTGTAACTTGAAGACTCCCTCTGTGTTGGTTTGTCTAACCTCTGTCCTGCAATGTATAGATCTTCACAATCGGGATCATGTGCTTAAGAAGTGTGTATTGATAATCAACTTGGAAGTAAAAGATAACCACGAGGAAGCAGCTGTGGGAGCTCGTCTTGCTTTAGATCTTTGCCAAGAGGTCTGTATTTGAATAATGCTCTAATTGGCCATTAATTCTACATTGTAAGACACTGATTGATCCTTTTTTTTGGCCTAGATTGATGCGACCGAGTCATGGGAGGATTCAATCGATGACATTCTGACTGCTTTTGAGAAACAGCATCGGCGGAAGTTACTGTATAGCATCTCATATTACTGAAAACTGTGGTGTCAGGAAACAAATATCAATAACCCATTCAATTGTTGCTGATAATCCATTCGATTAACCACTAGTTGCTCTCCCTTTTTGTGACATTCTTGCATAAGACTCCAATTTCAATACAAATCTAGCATCAATTTTGCTTGTGGTATCCTCCATTTCTACTACCATCCTCAATTCTTAATGTTGCAATGATGAATTATGAGCTGTACTTAGAATTTTGCGCTCTGAAGTTATCAATGACCGCTGCAAAAGTTAGAACTTGTCAGCTACCTTTTTCTAATATCATACACTACTTAAGTAACACGAGGGTTTTATAATGTAATGGGTTTTATACTGTAATGAATTATTAACACTCTAGAAATGGTAGCAAGTTTTACAACGTTATGAATTATTCAAACTCTGGTGACACGAGTAACTGTATAAGCATTATTATACGTTATTTAAAAAACACTCATGTGTTTTATAATGTTATGAATTATTGAAACTCTAAAGACGTGAGTAAATTTTAGAATGTTTTAGAGTACTGAAATTCCGGTGATACGGGTAATTTTATAATTTTATAAGTAACACATGAGTGTTTTAAAACTCTGAAGATGCGAGTAAATTTTAAAATATTTTAGATTGTTGAAATTCCGGTGACACGAGTAATTATATAAACATTATTCTAAAGACGCGAATAAATGTATAAATTTTAGTTTTATTGAAATTCCGAAGACGTGAGCAACTATATAAACATCAGTACTATTGGAACTCCGGAGACGCGAGCTAACCGTCTTGTAACCGCATTGGTAGCCAACGTAAAAAAAATGAAGGCGGGAGACGGGGAGAGAAAGAGTAGCGACTAGCGAAGGCTCATTCGTCACGTGCTTAACTTGATGCAGCGTCATTTGGCGCAGCAAAAAATTAATAAACTTGAGTGGATTGGTCCCTATATACATACAAGTCTGAACTCTGAACTGGCAAAGCTCTCTTCTATTCCATTTGGAAGCCCCCAAACTTCAAATCTTCACTCTCAACTTACCCATCGTTGACATCAAATCTCAACCCAAATCAATCACTCCCCACACATTCACTCTCTCTCTTCCCTATTTTGTCAGTTACAATCTTTCTCTCTTCCATTTCCGGTTTTCTAGCGGGTCCTCTAACGGCCGCGCCATGGCGGCTCCGGAACCCGAGGACGAGAAAAGCTGGCAGGAGCTACTCAGAAAGATGCTGCCTTCCGGCGTGCCGTTTCCGGACGACGACCATCTCGACTACTCCATCGCAGTTGAGTACGAAGGCCCTCCGCTGCCCTACGAAGTCCCCAAGGTTGATCCAGTCGACATCGACTCGCTTCACAACGCTGCGTCCGGAGCTTCGGGTTCGGGTTCGGAGCTTTCTTCGATTCCGGTGGCCGAGCCGGTCGATCGGGACGCCTCTCGGTTCAGCCGGATCAGGAACGGCGACGCCGCAAACGAAACGCAGACTTCGACGTCGTTTTCGGTAGGTTTCAGCTCTGAATTTTCAGCTCAGGACTCGAACTCGGAGCCGAAACCGGTCGAGGACGACGCCGGAGGAGGAGGAAAGAGAGCGGCGGTCGTGACTTTCAACACGCCGAGAGAATCGGAGACGGAAGACGACGGCGACCGGTCCTCGTCGCCGCAATCGGAGCCGGTGGGATCGCCGGTTGCTTGGGCCTCGCCGCTGAAGGTAGCGAGTAAGAGAGGGATTTGCAGCAGGTGTGGAAAAGGGAACAGATTGAAGGAGAGGGAGTGGTGCTTGGTGTGCGACTCAAAGTACTGTAGCAACTGTTTGCTTAAAGCTATGGGATCAATGCCGGAGGGGCGAAAATGTGTGAGCTGCATTGGGCAGCCTATAGATGAGTCCAAGAGGCCTAGTTTGGGCAAGTGTTCAAAGCTTCTTTCTAGGGTTTGTAGTCCTTTGGAGATTGGGCAGATAATGAGGGCCGAGAAGGAGTGTCCGGCCAATCAGCTCCGGCCACAGCAGTTGGTTGTGAATGGGAGGGAGTTGAGGGAAGAAGAGCTGGGTGAGATTTTGGGATGTGAAGTACCTCCTCAGAAGTTGAAGCCTGGGAGGTACTGGTACGATAAGGATTCAGGCCTCTGGGGAAAGGTAATGGACGAGCATTTGTTGTGTTTATCGTTCTTCTTCTTTTGTGGATTTGTGTTTAGTTGTGTTTGTGTATTTGATTTCAGGAGGGAGAGAAGCCTGATTGTATCATTACTCCTAAACTGAATGTTGGGGGTAAGCTTCGGGCTGATGCCAGCAATGGGAACACTAATGTCTTCATGAATGGCAGAGAGATCACAAAGATTGAGCTTAGGGTGCTCAAGGTATGCAAAATCATTAACCAAAAGCTCGCTGTTGAATGAACTTATTTGTTAGTCGTCTGAGCTTATTAATTCTTGCATTGCAGCTGGCCAATGTGCAGTGCCCTCCAGATACTCATTTCTGGGTGTATGAAGATGGTACATATGAGGAGGAAGGGCAGAATAACATTAAAGGAAACATATGGGGAAAGGTTCTCTCGTACCAGTGAATATTGGAATCTTGTTGTTTTGTGGGAGTTTAAATTTAGACAAATGAGTTTGAGTCGAATTTTTATACAATTGCAGTTTGGTTTTTGTCAGGCAGGCAACCACCCGTTTCATGTGTTCATTATTCTCATTGCCTGTACCATCTCGTAATCAAAATGGGGCAAGAGAAGATCCTATGACACAACCTTCAAGTAGGTCCATCCCTGAATACTTGGATCAGGCAAGAGTTCAAAAACTTTTGTTATTTGGTCTGGAGGGATCTGGAACTAGCACCATCTTCAAGCAGGTGAGTTTACATTTTGCTACTTTTGCTCCAGTATTTCTTTGCATTGACTTAACCAGTGTAATGTTGTTTAAATTGTTTGACATTTTAGAAATGCTTAGTTTATCGTTCGTTTTTTCTGTGAACTAGGCCAAGTTCTTATATGGGAACGAGTTCACTCCCGAGGAGGTGCAGAACATGAAGCTCATGATTCAAAGCAATATGTACAAGTACTTAAGTATATTACTTGAGGGCCGAGAACGTTTTGAAGAGGAAGCTTCATTGCAGAATACTTCTGATTCCTTGGCCACTGACGAGACGCCATCAGGTCTATATTATTTTAATTACATGACTATCATTTTGTTCTTTTTCTGATGGCAACACTCTTAGTAAGTTGAAACATAGGAAGGTAGCTGTTTGTTAGGTCCATCTTTGCAATATCGTCTCTTGACTCTAGATACATTGTAGTTGAATGGGTATGAATTTATACTTGGCCATGAATTTGATCTTTGCCATTTGGGAAAGGCTTTGAAACCCAAATGTAACATTTGGTTTATTTGTTTGCCTTCATTCAGTATCTACATACCACATGGATTTTGGTGGCTCTTAATAGGGATAGAATAATTTCCACGCTGATGCTGAATAGTACATATGTTTTTTTGAAGATTGTAGAGGAAACATGTTTACAATTGTTAGAAATGTGCAAGATTTTCTTATTTGGTTTTCTGCTTGTAGGCATGAATGACCCTTAGAGCAATGGTTGACTGTGAACTGAATTTATTTGAAACAGTAGTCGATGGAAGTAAGCAATGCATCTATTCTATCAACCAAAGATTCAAGCACTTTTCTGACTGGTTGCTGGATATCATGGCAACCGGAGACTTGGATGCATTCTTCCCTGCTGCTACACGTGAGTATGCTCCTATTGTAGATGAAGTATGGAAAGATTCTGCCATCCAGGAAACATACAAAAGAAGGGAGGAATTACATTGTCTTCCAGAAGTTGCCAAGTATTTCTTAGATCGGGTTAGTTATTTCTTGTTTTGGCCCCACATCTTTGAACTCCTACTTCATTCAGATTTTGTCGTTTATTTTGTCCATCAATATGGTTACATCTGCGGTATGCTTATTTATCTTGATTCATCAAATATCCATCACTAGCAAAGGTCCATCAGCAGTGATTTGTCCGGACTGAAATGGACAAGCCTGCATAAACTTTTATTGTCTTTCTTGTTTTGTTTTGACATTTTGTAATGAAGCCCATATATTTCATTATGCAGAGAATAATGAGTCCTACTTTACTTTCTGACCAAAACAGATAGTCGACTGGATTATGGAATTTCATATCTTTCTCAACACTTTGTTTGGAATATGAGTTTTGTTAATCACTGAATTGGTAGCATTCCTCTAATGGCATATTTTCAAATTTAGTTAATGATCTTTGGCGATTTACTTATCTAGTTGATATTATGTGGCGTATTTGTGGTTTCCTTAATAGATAGATGGATTCCAGCAAGGTGGATCACATTTCAAATCATCAATTGTTAACCTCATAGATATTTGGTGTTTCATTTGAACAGGCTATAGAAATATCAAGTAATGAGTATGAGCCAACCGAGAAGGACATTTTATATGCTGAAGGAGTTACTCAAAGCAATGGCCTTACCTCTCTAGAATTTTCATTTGATGATAGAAGCTCCATGTCTGAGCTATACAACGAAAACTATGAATGCCCCCTTCCGTTAACCAAGTAAAACCTTTATTCTTTCAGCCCTAATCGAGTGCTTTCTGTCTTAGCTTCTTTTTGCTTCTCCTGGAATCATGAATATGTTCCTCACTGGGTTTTCTTGTCTCAGGTACCAACTAATTTGTCTCAGTTCTAAGGGACTAAATGAGGGGTGCAAATGGCTTGCAATGTTTGAAGACGTGAGGGCAGTGATTTTTTGTGTTGCTTTGAGTGACTATGATCAAATGTGGGCCCTTGGTAATGGGCGTCTTCATAATAAATTGCTGGCAAGCAGAGATTTGTTCGAGAGTTTGGTGAGGCACCCTTGTTTTAGTAACACTCCATTTGTTCTTGTGCTGAACAAATATGATGCATTTGAAGACAAGATAGGCCAGGTTCCATTATCAGCTTGTGAGTGGTTCAATGACTTCAACCCTGTTAAGCCGCACAATAATAGTCAGGCTCTAGCTCAGCAAGCATATTACTATGTGGCAGTGAAATTCAAAGAGCTCTATTTATCCTTAAGCGGTCAAAAGTTATTTGTAGTGCAAACCCGAGCTAGAGATGGTAACTCGGTTGATGTGGCATTCAAGTACATAAGGGAGGTCCTCAAGTGGGATGAAGAAAAGGATGATAATTTCTTTGGAATAAATGGGGATGACTCCTATTTCAGTACAGAAATGAGTTCTTCTCCATATCTCAGGCAAGAATAAAACCACTGTTGTATTTAGCTCTGGCAAGTCATCATTGTCAAGTGAAGGATTGAAGCCGTCATGAGACTGAGTTTTATCATTCGTGCTATTACCGCTTGTAGAAGGTAGAGAAGCGAAGTGATCAATTACACTGGAAATTGTTTATTTATTTATTTTATTTTTCTGGTTACACGTGGATTTGCTTATTTCTTCCTCTGTTTTTTGTAGGCTGGATTTGTTTCATAGGTTACGCCGGATTTCTTTTCAAGCTTATTTGCCATTCTGGCTGATTAGATACATGAGATGAATATTGGCTTGTAAAAATAAGCTCATTTTGACTGGAGATTTTTTCTGTACAGTACTTCATATGTGAATAAAAGCATATCTATTAAGGATTCTTACAGAATATTTGGTTCATTCCAATCAACCCGGTTTTGATGCAGCATATGTTTGCGGGTTTGTTGTCACTCATTATGTAATTATATCTGTAATTATCGTATATGTTACTCACTACTCCTTTACCCCAAAAACACAAAAGAATCACTCAAATTCAAAACCAATTAAGAAGGCAGAGATAGCTAAGCTTGATGTAAAAGAAGACCAGGACTTGTTCTTACAAACCCAAGGCGACTTCTTTTCTCCAGTTATACAAGAAAGAATAAAATAAGATAGAAGCAGCTAGCTGGTGGTATCGGTCTTGTTCATCACCTCTAAATTTCAGAGAGAATCATAATAATCTTGGTCAACGCGTCACAACCTCACTCATACCTTAACCAGCTCATGTATGATCATATTTGGATAACTTAATTCGTTTACTCATAAACGTATTAGTCTCTACTTTTACCATTTCCTCTTTGACGGTTGGAGAGTTTAAGCTTTCAAACCTTCAACGGTCAACATTCAAATAATACTATTTCATACGAAAACCCTTCCCTGTCATTCAAATTCCTCTGTATGTACACGGTCTCAACTTCAACTTTGAACGCGGCGGCGTGTGAAAATCCTCAAAACTTGTAGCAAGTACATAAACCCCTTCACATCCCTTCTATTTTTCACAAACACAAACTCACAAGCTTCTTTCTTTAGCTTTCAATATCTCAAATTTATACTACTACTACAACAACTACTACTTCTAGTAGCACTAATGGTTTTGGGTTGGAGAAGAAGGAGCAGCACCGGCCACCGTGCCGCCGCTGCGAAAAAGAAGCCTTCACCTGGCAACCTCGACATGGATCAACTCGTGATCCCAAAGCATTTCCTCTGCCCAATATCGCTCGACTTGATGAAGGATCCGGTCACATTGTCCTCAGGGATAACTTATGATCGGCAGAGCATTGACACTTGGCTAGAAGCCGGCAACTTCAATTGCCCGGTGACCAATCAGGTGCTGAGGAACTTTGATATGATTCCCAACCACACTCTCCGAACAATGATTCAAGATTGGAGCGCTCAAAACCAACGCTACGGCATTCAGCGTGTCCCAACTCCTAGAATTCCCATCATGGCAGTTGAGGTCTCTGAGATTCTGTTTAGCATCACAGCCTCAGCGAGACGCGTCGATCAAAATGGTTGCTTAGAGTGCGTGCAGATAATCAAGAAATGGGCGGCTGAGGGCGACCGAAACAAGCGGTGCATCGTGGAGAATGGAGCGGCCTCTGTTCTTGCTTCTGCTTTTGATGCTTTTGCAAGTGATGGAATAAAGAAAAATGCTAGAGTGTGTGAAGAAATTTTGTCAGCTCTGAGTTGGATGATGTTTCCGTCATTAGATGAAGAAACCCAAAAGTACTTGGGATCTCATGCTTCTTTGGATTGCCTGGTTTGGTTCCTCAAGGTTGATGGAGATCTTTTGGTGAAGCAAAACTCAATTCTAGCATTGAAAGAGCTTCTTTCTAATAGCAATGATCAGAACAAACATGCGGTTGAAGCATTGGCAGAGATTGAAGGAGTCAATAAGATACTTTTCGGGTTCATCAAGGAGAAAAGTTCCATGACGATTACCAAGTCTTCTTTAACAGTAGTCTTCTACTTGGTTTCATTCAGTGAGAAGTTGAGATCAGCATTCTTGGAGATGGGTTTGGTTTCCCTATTGTTAGAGACCCTTCTCGACTCGGAAAAAGGCGTAACGGAGAGGGCTTTGTATGTTTTGGATTGTCTTTGTGATTGCAAAGAAGGGAGGGAACAGGCCTATGCTAATGCGCTGACTATACCAGTTTTGGTGAAGAAGATTTTGCGGGTGTCAGATATGGCGACCGAGTATTCGATCTCTGCTGTTTGGAAGCTGTGTAAGAATGCAACTAGGCAAGAAGAGAGAGTACTTGTTGAGGCTCTTCAAGTTGGTGCATTTCAGAAGCTCTTGGTGGTTTTACAGGTCCGTTGCGCCGGTGAATATGACACTAAGGACAAACCAACTGAGCTTTTGAAGCTGTTGAATCCTTACAGAGCTGGATTGGAATGCATCGAGTCTGTAGATTTCAAGAGTATTAAAAGGTCATTCTGAGATTAAACTTTTCAAACGATAAATTATATTCTTTCTACTAATAGATACTTCATTTTAACTTCATCAATTTGATGAACATATTCATTGTTAGAATAATAGTTTGTTCTCCAGAGTTGTTGTACAATACTGCAATTAAGTGGAATTGAGAAATAACATATTCATTACTAAATGTTTCTCACTTTCTTGTCTATCTGTCTGTTTGGTTCCATTTTCCAATTTTTTTAGGTACTAATATGAAAGCATGTGCTTGTTCCCCTTAAGATGTCACACCAGTTGGTCACGGTGTTTATTTCAATTTAGTCATTAAGCTGCGATGGATTGATGGGTGTTTGCAACATGGTATAGAAAAATCCAAGTGTCGTACCTTGAAGGAAAAAACCACATGATCAAACACATACTTTTGTCCACTTCTTGGTAGCGACTCGACTTAGTGGCATTGAGCCCCAACCAACACTGTTCTTCTTCTAATAAGTACATGGCTACTTCATTTCCATAGATGCTGCCCTACCAAAAGATGAGGTAGGAATATTGGAACTGCATAGTTTTCTTTAGGATTAAGAGAAGTTGGGAATATACATATATATTGTTGGGATCTCACATCTATCAGATAAAACATACAAAAAGATAATCAATTTGATTATTGAAAACTATTTTGTGGCTGTCTAAATTTACAAAAGTGTAAAATTTTAACGATGTACATGTCCACGTCATGTCTTTGAATATGACATATGGGAGAATTTTAATAAAAAATGTGTTGATGAGTATTGATATGCCATAATATGCCATGAGTGCCACAATGACATACCACGAGTGCTAAATCATGACAAGACTACTTTTTGTTCAAATTGCCTTGCACCATAATTTCACAATAGATTTTTAAATTTGCTCTAAGCAACGGCACTCAAAATTGTTGAATTTTTTTTTTTTAATGATTTTATCGATGCCTGAAGACGTATATATGTTTGTGTGTATACAGGAGGGGGGCACGCTGTCAATGCATTGAACATTTGAAATGTGTTCTTCTTTTCTATCTTTTCAAATTCCTCCAAGTGGGAATTTGGAAAGGAGTAGGAGAGCAGCCTTGTTCCAACTTCCAACTGTGGCCATATAGTCGTACAAAACAAAAGCTAAAACTTGGGTTGGCTACATGGTTAAGAAAAGGCAAGCATTGATGCTAAGACATATTATCCAGTCCCCGAGTATCAAGAACACAATCAAATGTGGACTTTGTTGCAGTTTTTGAAGAACAGTAGAAAGAATAGTAGCAGCTGATTTTATCACTCATTTCACAGACCAAATGCAATTTAGTCATGAAATTAAAGCGTGGGTTTCATAGGTCAATGCAAACGCAATTCACGCAAACTCAGGCCAATATATTAAGCACCCACCCTCCAGTGTTCAGATGGGTCAATGCGACCTGTAATTCATACCAAATCATTCTCATACTCCACGAATCACGACTTCACGAGCAAATAGAATTCATATAGTAAACAAAATTTCAAACAGGCATTCGTATGCATACTAAAAATTCCAAAGCTGAGACTTTCCTAAGAAAATTAACTTCTCAATTTCAATCTGGACTTTTAGGTATCTCGTGTCCGTTGCAATGGAAGACCTCACTTTGGACAGGACTGATTTCTTTGAAGTTCTTTGGTAAAAGAAAATCGCAGCCTGATATACGCCCCGAAAATGAAGACTAGAAGAGAATGATATTCTGATGTAATGTCTAGATCCACATAGGTACATAAAACACGGTGAAGTGTGTATGTTTGAAGCCTTGTATCACTGAGGAGGCATCACAAAAAAAGCCTTGTGTCGTTGATGACTTTAATATCAAAAGGAAAGGAGGGGTTGTTACAGAGGAAGATATAGCAGATGAAGACTCTGATGATGATTTTTCCGACGAACATGTTGTGAAGAGGATAGATTTAAATGATGAAGAAAATTTGGAGATATGTATGGCGGAGAAGCACGAAATGCACGATCACAAGAAATGTATGGAATTACAGGAAAAGGCTTTGAACGGGGAGTATGCATCTCAGAATCCAGCTGATATGAGTTTTCACTTCCTTTTGTCTATTTCTACAGTTATTTGTTGGCTTGAATCTTTCTTAACAATTCCACTCGTTCTTCTACATGCTATACCTTTCGATTGGGCCTGGGAGGACTTTGAGATCAAACCGATGGATGAATTAGAGGTTGAGGAATTATTAGATTCAATTAAAGTAGTAACACGAGTTAATGGAAGATATGAGTGTGTACATGCAACGACAATATATTCTTGGCTAAAGCTAGCAGCCATCACGAGGGTGGTAGCTTTTTTGAGTTCAATCTGGTTATTGGTTCTGTTGGTTTTTAGTTAACTTGACATTTGAATGTAGAACTCCGTTTTCCAAAACTTTATGGTGATGAATGTTTGTCTTCTTCAATCCACATGCATAATTATCATAGTTGTTGATCAACTTTGTATAATGGTTGAATTTATTGCAGTTCATATTTTCAACCACATTTGTTTAAATTTTCTTCAATCCACATGCATAATTAATTAATTATCATATGTGTTTGTTGAATTGCAGTTCATATTTTCAACCCCATGTGAAGATCGATATAAACAAATATGATAATTATGGATGAGGTTGAATTATGTAGTATGTCCTGCAATTCATATTTGTTGATCAACTTCAACCCACATTGCAGTTCATAATTTTCAACCTCTCCACGGACATGCCCGAATTTATGAACACATAGTCACTTAGCTAGATCGATTCACAGATTTAAGAATGTTTTTCCCCCTATTTTAGATTCTTGCATGAATTGATGATCATGTTACTTAGCGGACATTCTTACTACAATAATACAAAAACATTCCTAAATATTATATGTGACATTCCTACTAAAATTGCCATAGTAAGGCAATTTTTTATAATGACTATGATGTAGTAGTCATTAAAATGATGTGAAAACAACATTCTTCATGATCATATTGCATTTATGAACCTTACTAACACACAAATTTCAGTAAATTCGTGACGTGATGAATCTTATCAATGTAATACATTCTCGAGGTAAAAACCTATCAACTCCCTAGCAGATTAAGTGATTAACTGTCTCTCCCTAAAATTAACATCTGTCATACAAACTCTGGCAACCTAGTGCTCATGCACGTTTTTTCTCATTATTATTATTATTATTTTGAAGGGAAAAATCTATGAGAACAGTGCAAATATCTCTCATTTAGAAAAGCCTTATTATGGTATAGAAGGCCCAACAGGGACGAAAGGTTTACGGGCTAAGCCCAAACATACGGCCACCAAAACAAGGCGTTTTACTGACTTCCAAGGGTATTTGTGGAACTGCACTTATCTGATTGATAGCGAAGCCAAGCAGCAACCAGAAAACCCTCCATCTCTCTCTCTCTCTCTCCCGAACGCAGATTCTTTGACAATCGTAACCAACCATAAGTCTCCTCTCCCACCCCAGAACCCTAATTATTCTGTTCTAATTGATAATCAATTTTTTGTTTTTGTTATTACTAATGCTCGATTTTGATCTGCATTGTCTTCGATTTTCATCTATTTTGTGTTCGGGTCGAGCTCTTACAGAATTGTTTAAGCTCAATTGTTTTTCCGTCTTATGTTGATTGGATTATTTGAGTATTGATATATATATTTTTTTTATAGTGAAACAAAGTATATTATTTTATTCTGTCAATTAATAATTTAGAATTTGGTGAATGATTTTGAGTTCTTACAAGTAATTCTTTTTCATAGCCTTTGAACTGGTAACTGCATTCTCATTGGAAAACTTCACTTTCTAGTTTATAAGCATTCAGTTAGTTTTAGAAATCTCAATGTGCATTTTCTGTATTCAACTAATGGGCAGCGATGTTGGGTTTAGGTTAACAGGTATTTCTGTGCTATCTCACGTATTTTTTGTTTTTTTCCTTTCCTTCTAGAGTTCGTACCAAATTAAATCGGGAGTTCGCTACAAAAGGCACGAATGGCATCAGAAGTTTGTGGTTTGATTCAAGATCTAAATCTGAATGATCACTCTATTGGTACATCTCAAGTTCAATATGCTTTTGTTTCTGAGATTAATTGTTGTTGGGGTTAGTTTGGCCTAACTCTTGTAACAGTTACCACAGGAGCTTCTGCTGTGGAAAAGGATGATGTTTTGAAGGGGGGTTTTGGTGGGAGTAAAGCGTACGGTGATTTATCAAAATGTGGGAAGCCTGCTATGACTGAGGAGTCATCACAAAAGCAACAGCCTTCTGACATTGATGAAATTAATATCAAAAGGAAAGGAGGGGTTGTTACAGAGGAAGATATAGCAGATGAAGATTCTGACTATGATTATGATTTTTTTGATGAACATGTCGTGAAGAGGTCTGATCCAACTAAGGAAGAAATCTTGGAGATTATGGCGTACGAGCACGATCATAGGAGATGTATCGAATTACAGGAAAAGGCTTTGAAGGGGGAGTATGCATCTCAGAATCCAGCTGATGTGAGTCTTCACTTCCTTTTTTCTACATCTACAGTTATTTGTTGGCTTGAATCTTTCTTAACAATTCTACTGGTTCTTCTACAGTCTGCACTTTTCAATTGGCCCTGGGAGGAGGAATTTGAGAGCAAGCCGATGGATGTATCAGAGTTGTTGGAAATATTAGATTCATTGAAAGAATTAGGAGAAGTTGATGGAACAGATGAGTGTGTAGATGCAGCAACAGTTCTTGGCTAAAGCAGCCTTCAGGGAGGGGGTTGGCTTTTTCAATTGAGCGGAGTTTGATCTGGTTATTGTTTCTTTTGGTTTTTAGTTAACTTGACATCTGAAGGTAGAACTCTGTATTCCAAAACTATATGGTGATGAATGTTTGTTCTGTTCAATTCACATGCGTAATTGTCTTATTTGTTGATCAACTCGATTAATGGTGTATCTGATTATAAATTGCAGTTCATAATTTTCTGTGTTGCCGTGTATTATCAGTAAAATTTGTGTATAAATTACACACACATATATTTTCTTTCCCGTTGGTAGAACAGAGCTGAAGAGTTGGCTCTATTTAAGGCAAATGCATATCTGTTCTGTGAATTATGTTTATTGGGTAGATTAGAGCTCACAAAAAAAGAGAGAGAATGGGATTGATCACAGCTCGTGGGATTGATCAAAGCAGCTCAAACATTGTAATTGTATGATATTGGAAATTTTGAAAATTCTTCTATACACTGGCGGTTTGCAAGTCTTATATGATTGACCGATCAAAGCAGCTCAAACATTATAAGTGTATAATATTAGAAATTTTGAAAATTCTTTTATGCATCGGCGGTGCAAGTGACTCAGTATTTATTAGGTAATCTGACTTATTGATATTTATAATCAAATTTTTTTTATTAATAACCAAAAAGTGTGTTTAATGTTGTTGATGCTCTGAATCATCTCCCTAAGAATTCTGGTATCAAAGTAAATTCATTAAAACAAGGCACAATTAAATAGAATCCCGCCTGCACCATATACAAAGGTCCAAACTCATATGATTCGTGCTTAAATGCCACTTTGGTTTTCATAAAAACTTTAGGGTGTGTTTGGATAAAGTAGTTTCAATTTCCACAGATATTCTCAAATCATGGGAATTACGATTTTTTGAATTTAAATTCCATTGATTGAGAATTCTATTGTTTGGATTTCATAATGTTGAATTTTTAAAATGACAAGAATTACGAATTTTAGTGTTTGGACTTATTTTTGTTAATGGAATTCAAATCAAATTCAAACAAATTATTGGAATAATCAAGTAAAAGTTAGGATCAGATTCTAAACAAAGATCCAACCATAATTCTATCCCTCTTGGCCTTGCCTTTGATCTATAATGTACACTAAATATATATTTCTGTCCAATTTTCTGTAGTTGAGGTTTTGTTCCTTAGTCCTTACTGAGACATCTATATTTAGTGTGAAAATCAGGGTGCAGATTTGACAGAAAATAATAAAGTCTGCGTCTGATTGGTTTAGACATAAAGCACTACATAAGGAAGCTTCTCTGATGGAGAAATCAAGTACAACATGGATGTAAGAGTCCTTAACTTCAGCATGGGCAAGCCTCGCGTTATGTTCAATAACAACGAATTTCAACCTCAGGATTTACGAAACAATCCATTGCATATATTACACATACTCCAGAACAGAACCATTGTTGTCTGTATTCAAAGATCAAGAGCTACATCATGCATAAAAGGTGCCAAACCACAACCAAATGCAAATAAGAAGAAACAGTGAGAGGAAGAGCAGCTTACAGAAAAACCACCAAACAGATATGAAACAGAAATTCATGTTCCAACAGAATTTGATTCTGACGCATCAAATATAGATCCAGCATCACAGCCACAAAAATCATTCTTAATCAATCACAAAAATCATCTATTCAACTTTTAATATATATATATATATATATATATATATATATATAGAAGGAGATATATCTAATTTTTAGAAGAAGAATGAATTTTCAGAAGATAGACAATGAAGTTGTATGTGCAGCCAATTTTCCAATAAGGAGGCCACGACTATATCCAACAGCAACCCTCCACTTCGTCTTCGTCTTCCTCTATTATCCAATCAGTTCCTCTTCCTGTGGTACTTATCAAAGCTCCTATCTTACGGTTCTGAGTTGGAAGACTTTGATATAATTATAGCTTTATATAAACTCATATAAGATCTTCACCGCCAGACACGAAGGCTTTGGCACGATGGAAAAGCAAATCTCCCCGCTTGGACGGAATTGAAGAATAACGCCTATATTTGAAGGAATTGAAGTCGGGAATCTCCATCTCCAATTCCGTCGATTTTTCTCGTGCAGCAATTGCAAATTTCATGGAGTGTCTATCCAAACAGAGGACTTTGGGTCGTGGAATCGTGAAATATCGACTTTTCTTTAAATTCCCCCTTTTTTTCCCTTATCCAAACACACTCTTAGGGTTGTCAGTTTTCCTTCGGTTGCTCCCGTCCAGCAGCACCCCCGTGTCGGCACGTGCTTTTGGCCTCACCGGTGCGTGGTGGTTGTTGCCGGATGGGTGGTTGGTGCTTTCATTATGGTTTAGCGATCCTAGCACTATAGTGGTGCTCTGGTTACGGTGTCAATTCCATAGGATCTCTGTATTCTTTTTGTGGTCAAGGTAACGGGGAAGAGCTCCTACACATGATTTGGCGGTTTTGGATCATGGATTCATGGTGTTGAAGGGGGTAAGTTTCTTCTTGAGATTGGTTGCAAAGAGATATGGAGACTCTTGGATTAGGTTTATTGATGAGCCATTAATTTGGTGTTCTTCTTAAGGACTACATTTGATATTATCAGTAGCATCTTATCGTTAATATGGTTGTGGTCTGACTGTTTGGGGATACAGTGTTGAAAAGGGTGACATGGTTGTTTTTACTGTTGGCGGTGAGAATTTATCGCGACTCTTAGGCTTAAATGCCACTTTACAGTTTGCACCTATTATTTTTATTTATTTTTGACAGAAAATGAGCAAATTGGCTGTTAGGAATAGATAAGTAGTGAAAACTGGAAGTAAAGAATATACCAAGGGCTAAGTTGGGATATTTTATCAAAAAGAAAAAGTAATGGGCACAAATTGACAATTTATGCCAAACTAGAGGTGCGAAGTGTCAATTTGTGCCAAATTAGAGGTGCAAAGTGGCATAAAAGCCATTTTGCACACAAACAAATCTAGGAAGCAGTTAAATCCGGCGAAAGAGCCGGCGGCGGCGACCCTTTGAGTTCGATCTCCACCAATACAATACAATACGTACATATTTTATTATGACATTTGTCGAAGGGTAAACCCACTCCGTTTTTGAAAGCATTTTCTCTCCCGCGCTAAAGCTAAAGCTAAACCCTAAACCAGATTTTGGCTCCATGACCTCCTCCGAAGCCGACGTTCTGATTTCCGACCTCTCCACAGGTAAAGCAGGGATTCATGGACGCATTTCGGCCTACTTACTTGTGTTCAAAGAACCCCTCAAAAGCCGGTCCCAAAAGCAATCTCTTATTACCGATTACTACCCCTTCCTCAACCGAGCGCTTACTCTTCTCCCACGAAAGCTAGGTCATCCTTCAAAGTTGAATGAGAAATTCGCCGTCGAATGGTTCGCTGTTTACCGATTGTGCTTCGGCTGCATTGCCGTCATCTCCAGGATTCTAACGAAACCACTCCTGCTCCTTGATGAAGGGTTCAAGATGCTGCGGTGTTTCTCGCGTTGGCGTCGTTGGGAGGATGGCGAGAGGGAGGGACTAGCAATTTTGAAGGGCATCAAGGAGATGCAACGCCTCCCTGTCAGTGTCACATCCAACTTATATTTGCCGGATTTGGATGCCGATGCCGATGATGCAGGGGATGCAGCATTGCTTGCCAAAACGGTGCCCGTGCTGTTTGTTTGCGCAGCAAATAATAAGAAGCCCAAGCATCCTGACCAGTATCACCGCCTTTATCATATTGCTACCGAGTTTCATACATGGACCAGGCAGCTAGCTAGGTTATTTATTTATTTATTTATTTTAATTTAATTTTTCACATTCAAGATGTTATTGTTTTGGATCTAATTGATTGGTTCAAATATCACAGGGTATTGGATAAAGATCCCCGCCTGCTCGTGCTCGAGGAGCAAGCGAGCCATCTTGCGACTTTTAATTACCATCTTTTTAGTTGGCGAGGTTGATCAATTTGACTCCAAATTTGATCTTGCAAGCAAGTTTTGTGACCTAATTATCACCACATCAGTCCAAGGATCTCCTCACCTAACGAAGCTATGTGATTCTCTTTATCAAATTGGTGTGCGAATGTATAGTAACAAAGAATTTAAACAGGTTGTGTGATTAGTCTCTTTTTTAACTTCATCAATTTGATGAACATATTCATTGTTAGAATAATAGTTTGTTCTCCAGAGTTGTTGTACAATACTGCAATTAAGTGGAATTGAGAAATAACATATTCATAACTAAATGTCTAAATGTTTCTCACTTTCTTGTCTATCTATCTGTTTGATTCCATTTTCCAATTTTTTTAGGTGCTAATATGAAAGCATGTGCTTGTTCCCCTTAAGATGTCACACCAGTTGGTCACGATGTTTATTTCAATATAGTCATTAAGTGATTAAGCAGCGATGGATAATGGATTGATGCGTGTTTGCAACATGGTTTAGAAAAATGCTAGTGTCGTACCTTGAAGGAAAAGACCACATGATCAAACACATACTTTTGTCCACTTCTTGGTAGCGACTCGACTTAGTGGCATTGAGCCCCAACCAACACTGTCCTTCTTCTAATAAGTGCATGGCTACTTCATTTCCATAGATGCTGCCCTACCAAAAGATGAAGTAGAAATATTGGAAGTTTGGAACTGCATAGTTTTCTTTAGGATTAAGAGAAGTTGGGAACATACATATATATTGTTGGGATCTAATATCTATCAGATAAAACATACAAAAACATAATCAACTTGATTATTGAAAACTATTTTGTGGCTGTCTAAATTTATAAAAGTGTAAAATTTTAACGATATACATATCCATGTCATGCTTTTGAATATGACATATAGGAGAATTTTAATAGAAAATGTGTTGATGAGTATTGATATGCCATGAGTGCCACAATGACATGCCACGAGTGCTAAATCATGACAAGATCATAATATTACTTTTTGTTCAAATTGCCTTGCACCATAATTTCACAATAAATTTTTAAATCTTCTCTAAGTAACGGCACTCAAAAATGTCGGATATTATTATTTTTTATATGATTTTATCGATCCTCGAAGACCTGTATATGTTTGTGTATACAGAAGGGGGGCACGCTGTCAATGCATTGCACATTTGAACTGTGTTCTTCTTTTCTATCTTTTCAAATTCCTCCAAGTGGGAATTTGGAAAGGAGTAGGAGAGCAGCCTTGTTCCAACTGTGGCCATATAGTCAAGTACAAAACAAAAGCTAAAACTTGGGTTGGCTACATGGTTAAGAAAAGGCAAGCATTGATGCTAAGACTCATATTATCCAGTCCCCGAGTATCAAGAACACAATCGAATGTGGACTTTGTTCTTGCAGTTTTTGAAGAACAGTAGAAAGAATAGAAGCAGCTGATTTTAGCACTCATTTCACAGACCAAATACAATTTAGTCATGAAATTAAAGCGTGGGTTTCATAGGTCAATGCAGACGCAATTCACGCAAACTCGGGGCCAATATATTAAGCACCCACCCTCCAGTGTTCAGATGGGTCAATGCGACCTGTAATTCATACCAAATCATTCTCGTACTCCACGAATCACGACTTCACGAGCAAAAATAATTCATATAGTAATCAAAATTTCAAACAGGCATTCGTATGCATACTAAAAATTTCAAAGCTGAGACTTTCCTAAGAAAATTAACTTCTCAATTTCAATCTGGACTTTTAGGTATCTCGTGTCCGTTGCAATGGAAGTCCTCACTTTGGACAGGACTGATATACGCCCCTAAAATGAAGACTAGAACAGAATGATATTCTGATGTAATGTCTAGATCCACATAGGTACATAAAACACGTGGTGAAGTGTGTATGGTGATTTATCAAAATGTGGGAAGCCTTGTATGACTGATAAAGTAATCTGGGGTTCACATCCAAAACCAATTGGCAATGGATGGAGTGACCCAAATCCTTATAAACCTATATGTAAGGTCCCATTTTTCCCATGTGGGATTTACATATTCTCAACACGCCCCCGCACGTGTGGCGAATTTTCAAGCCATACACGTGGACAACTTTGGGTAACGTGGAGCCCATGTGGCCGCGAGTCATGCACACATGAGATAACCCGCTCTGATACCATGATAAAGTAATCTGGGGTACGGTTCATATCCAAAACCAATTAGCAATGGATGGAGTGGCCCAAATCCTTATAAACTTATAGGCAAGGTCTCATTTTTCCCATGTGGGATGTATATATTCTCAACAATGACCGAGGAGGCATCACAAAAGCAGCCTTGTGTCATTGATGACTTTAATATCAAAAGGAAAGGAGGGGTTGTTACAGAGGAAGATATAGCAGATGAAGACTCTGATGATGATTTTTTTGACGAACATGTTGTGAAGAGGATAGATTTAACTGATGAAGAAGATTTGGAGATATGTATGGCGGAGAAGCACGAAATGCACGATCATAAGTGTAGATACCTCCATTAGTATGGAGAAATAACTATGTCACCAAGCATATGTATCACCCTCTTTGAGGGGCCCACAAGCCATGATGGGACCTAACCACGATATGCATCCCGTAGCCAAATGTCCAAGCTACGCCATGGTAGTTGGAAATGCTCAAGAGCTTGCCGGGAAGCCAACTTCTCAACCATGAAAATATGCCTTCACAACATACTTTGAAGACTAGAAGAAAGAATTCTTGTCCCACATTGAAGAAAATGTAAAGGAGAGTGGACTCCCTTCCTTAGAAAAGGGACCACTCCTCCCACATAGTAAAGGGAGATGAACCACTATATATCTTGTGTATCTTTCTTCTCTAACGTTAACTAGACCCTCTTGATTTCTAACGTTAACATTGGCGCCGTTTGTGGGAAGCCGATACAATGGCTTCATCACTTACCACGCATTAAGTCAGCTTAACGAAACTTTCTTATTTCTTCTTTTAGTTATAATTTGATCGCTCGCAAGGCATCAATTTTCTTTGATCATCACTCAATATTTTCAAATTAATTAACATCAGCTCTCAGAGTCTCAGTGGCTCCCTTCATTACGTCAAGTATCACACTTGGCGATAACACACACAAAAAACTATGCCATCTTTGGCGATAAACACACATAAGTATCCCATACTTGGTGGTAAACAAAAAAAATTTCAACATAAACTTGTTCCCGGTGCTTGCAAAGTTTCAAGTCAAAATAAAGTCAACGCCAATTTAGGATGATCAACGCCAATCCATGAGGGCTGGCCAAACGCCAACATAAAAATAAAATTAAAAAAAATAAAAAAATAAAAAGGGGTCCTTGACCAAAAGCCCCAAAATGAGCCAAAGTTATCCCACTTATCCCAGCAAGAGATTTTTATTCCCATATACACAATTTGACGTCAAAAGACCATTTTGTCCTCAACCCATTTAAAGATTTACAACCAAACGCCACACACTCTCTCTCTCTCTCTCTCTCTCTCTCTCTCTCTCTCTCTGATCACACTCCATCTCTCTTCTCTCGAGCCTGTCACGATCTTGGCCAGATCGTCGTCGGCGTGGTCGCCGGTCGTCTGAAACTGTAACGTAATCCTTCAGTTGCCAGGCTCTTCACCCAATCGGAGGCCCGTCCGGCTTCGATGCTCCGTCGAGACTCTCTCCATCGCCAGGCTCTTCGCTCTGAATTTTGGGTTGGATATTGACCCACATCCTCATGGGAGGGCTGTTCCTCATGAAAGCCTTGAATTTGATTTGAGCGTTTTGTTGTTCGCGGTGATCGTTTTGATCGGAACCGGTTGGTCAGTTTTGTTGATGATTGTGATCCCTCTGCAATTTCTGGCCAATTTATTGGCTTCGGTTGTGAGTGATAAGACTAGGCCGTTTATTAAAGATTGGGTCATTTGGAAAGAGGTCTTCTTGTTTGTTGATATCATATGCTGTACTCTGTTTTGGCTTCTTTTTATATTTTAGTATTGAATTTTGTGTGCTTTTTCAAAGGAACGTGTTATAGCTATAGATGAATATGATGCTACCATTTGGCCTCTGAACTCATTCATCATGTTTACTGTTTAGAGCAACTGTTTCCCCTCATCCTTATTGGAAAAGATGGAATTGGATTTAGAAGGTCGCCTATGCTTTTGATTATACTGTTTTTCATTATCCTTTCTTTTATTTCTTATAAAATGAGGCCCAGAAGGAAAGAAAAAAGAAAGAAAAAAAAAGCTTATATTGGGGGGCAATAGACGTCTATTGGGGTGCAATAGACGTTTTGAATTAATGTAATCTCCTCTTTTTTTTTTCTTTAATTAAAGTTATATTTGTGTAATTTTTAAAAATTAGTTCTCATTTCTGTAATTGAAACGTCTATTGGGGGGCAATAGACGTCTATTGGGGGACAATAGACGTCTATTGGGAGGCAATAGACGTTTTAAAATTGATATAATTTCTTCGTTTTTTTTCTTTAATCAAAATTTTATCTGTCTAATTTTAGAAAGATTAGTTCTTATTCCGGCTACCGAAAGTTTTATTGGCGGGCAATAGAGGTCTATTGGGGGGCAATACATGGCTGATAGTCGTCTATGGAGGGGCAATAGAGGTCTATTGGGTGCAAAAAAACTTTCCGGTGAGATTTTCAGCAAATTCTTGTAGGCGGTAGCCGGTGACGGGACTCCGGCGAACGTTGACCGGATTCCGGCGACCGATGACCGGACTCCGGCGAAGTCTCCCATGGTTTCTCTCTCTTCCATTTTCTCTCTCTCTCTAAGTAACAAAGGGGTAAGGGTAAAATGGTATTAAAAAAAATTAAAAAAAAAAAAAATCTTAATGGGGTATCAGGGAAGTGTTTTTGGTAAGAGAGAATTAAAAAAACTTAATAGGGTAAGTGGGAAAAAAATCTCTAAAAATGGAGTAAATAGACAAAAACCCTAAAAAAAAGGGGGGTGAAATTGGCACTCTTAAAATTACAAACCACACCCCATTTCAATTTTTTAATAATATTTCATCTCAAGTGTTTTTGCACTTCCTAAAATACCCTCAAAAATCAGATTTTCTTTTTCTTCTTTTTGGGTCTTTTCTTCCCTTTCTCTCTCTCACTTTCACTCTCACTCGTTCTCTTCTCCAAAATCACGACGAGGATCCTCTTCTCTCTTTCTTCTCCAGACAAAGCCCAGCCATCTCCGACCAAATTCGCCGACCTCTTCCTCATCTTGCATCTCAATTATTGGTTCCCAATACATCATCACGTCCTCATCATCAACCTTACCATGATTGGTCGATGGTGAATTTGAACTCTGAATTTTTGTTTTCTGCAATAACTCTTCGGCTAATTTCCGACAACCTCTGGGCATCAGGTTTCTCAAGATTTGCATCCCCAAAAGAAACATTTAACAAGTCATCCTTATCCCTCTCCCTCGAAAGTTTCTCCCAATACTTGGTCAAGTATCCAGCACCGGCAGCTGCTGCGAGCCTGCGACAACCCACAAATCCATATCCACTATCCCTTCTAACAAAGAGAGCCTAACTTAATACCACCACACACGCTCCTCTTTATTTCAAGCCTCAATACCCCATAACCATAAACTTCCATAAAGCCAAAATTGGGGAGACAACAAAAAACCTTTGAACCAATGAATCAAACACCCTTTGATTACAAAAAACTCAAACTTGAACCAAAATCCAATGCCCAGTTCATCAAAAACAGAACTTCAGCTGTCAATTCTCAGCATCAAAAGCTGGAAAATACTACTTCCACAGAACAACACAACACTAAACAGGCATCAATATCCAACTCCCAAAAAACTGAAAAAGAAACCTCCAATTTTCTGCAAGAACAAGAACAAAAAAAAAATACAGAACTGAACTCCTCAATCCACAGAAGAAACCAACCAAGAGCAACAATATAAACAACATATATAAAATTCCAAGCACTACCCACTTCATAGCAACCTACAAACACTAAAACCCATCACTCAGAAAACTCCACAAACCCCACCAAACCCATTACTGAATCAAACTCATTCCACCAATCACCATTAGCAAGAATGTGAAAATGTCTCAGTGCTCTGAAAATAAAACAAGAAAAAGATAAGAGACTACGAATTATGAAGGTCCTGGAGGCAATCCAAAAGCAGCCCAACTTGTGAATCTTGAAGAATTAGCACCCGCTGCTCTGTTATCTACAGGGCTCCGATGCAACCCACAAGTTCTTACTCATGTCATCTCCGATCCTCCATTACATCCCATTGCAAGTATATACAAATAGCTCCGGTCTTGACAGCTGTTGACGAAAATGTATAACCTCCTCAGAGCCTCCTCCAGCTACTCCAACGGCTCTCGAGTCTCCGGATACCTCTTGAGCTCCGAGATCTTGAGTTGCTCCAATAAATTCCCGATCAGCTTCGATGCTGCGCAAATTGCCTGCAGTTCTTCTTGTGCATTCTCGTCGTGGCCGCCGCCTTAACTATCATTCCGATCAGCTTCACGGCGTCGAGCCCTATCAACTGAGCCACATTGGAGAAGAAAGAGAGAAGAGGATCCTCGTCGTGATTTTGGAGAAGAGAACGAGTGAGAGTGAAAGTGAGAGAGAGAGAGAGGGAAGAAAAGACCCAAAAAGAAGAAAAAGAAAATCTGATTTTTGAGGGTATTTTAGGAAGTGCAAAAAGATTTGAGATGAATTATTATTAAAAAATTGAAATGGGGTGTGGTTTACAATTTTTAGGGTGCCAATTTCACCCCCCAAAAAAAATATGAGGGCAGCAGCAAACATGACGAACTCCTCTTCAGTGCCAAAGAAGGCCCGTCAGCGGCAAAGCAGGTCCGTACCAAGAAAGCCATCAGCGGCAAAGCAGCTTGTCGCACCGCCAACAAGAATTGCAACTTTGCTTCTTATCTCCCACCACCAACTTTGATCGGTCAATTCTCAGCACCAAATCGCCAAACTCCAAGGTGTGCACCGCCAAGCCGAGCCTTGCGGCAACATCATCCCATCCTTGGTGTTAACAAAAAAAAAAAAAAAAAGAGGTTTGCTGCCATTTACTCTGGACACCCAGAAAGAACACGAGAAGCTTGCTTCGTCAGCGACACACACATTGACGCACCGCCACATCCTTCTTCTTACTGCACCGCCGAGCGGCAACCGCCAAGCACCGTTAAGATGTTCTGCCAAGAGCCTCCGCCATGTTCTTCGATCAAAGCACCGTTAAGATCAATCCACCGCCAAGCATCATCCACCAAGGGTGGTCTCCGCCAAGCATCATCTACCAAGGGTCATCAGCCAAGGGCCTCCACGAAGCAAAGTGCACCGCCAAACACGGAGAGTCATCCGCCAAATGCCAAGCAAAACCACCGCAATACAAAAATGTGACGCAGCTTTGCTTCTTGTCTTGTCGCACCGCCAACAACAAGAACCACCGCTTTGCTTCTTGTCGCACCGCCAACAAGAACCTCAACTTTGCTTCTTGTCGCACCGCCAATAAGAACCTCCCGACATACCCATTCCTTGCAATCGTCACCGTCAACTGAACTTGACGGGGTCGTCACCACCATCCTCTCATCATCGTCAGTTCGTGAGCTCATCTCTCTCATTCAGGTCTTGCAGACCACTCCGAGCACTTCTTCGAAGAACAACCGCAGCTGAACTTCTGTCTCACAATCACCTGCATATTTGATCCCGCCATGGCCATTTGCAGCTATATGATTGGAACACCCATCTCATTACTCTTCACACCCCGAAGCTGATAAGTACACCATCAAGGCATCAATTGCAGCTTCAATTATCCTCAGCTGCCCAACACCCTTCTTCTTCAGTCATCTTCAATTATCACAAATGAGATAAGCACCTTCTTTCATATACTCGATCTGTTTACATTTCAAACATGCTCTGCGGTTTTCATTCTTATTTCCTGAGCACAAACCAACCCATGAGTTATATATATGGGGCTGCAAACGACCGTGCCACTCCAGACGCTTGCCATGTTTTAACTATATGCATGATCAATTATGCTAGCTACTATACTAAATCGATGCCACGTATCAATGGCATGAGTAAATTTGTCTGCACACACATATTCATCCCACCATTTCATGAATGCTCTTGTATATGCGATCTCTAGCTACTTCGTACAAGCATGCATAGCCATGCCTATTGACACATGCACAGGCCTACAGATGTTTGAACTTTTGCCTTCGAAGTTACTATACATTTCTGGCTTCTTTAGCTCGTAAGATGCCAACAGAAACTACCCTTCTAACCTTATGTTTTATGGGGCGTGGGTGTATATGTATAAACAATATGTATAAGTGGCTGCATATGCATGTACATTAAAGGGTTATCTCACTTTTACCATATGATTTAACGGGTGCATCTATCTAAGCACACAACCTAGCTGCTATGTTTAACTATTACACATAATGAATCTTGTAGGCTTCCCTGCCAATTTCAGTCAAAACAAATTTGAGTATGGGTTTGTCGTCAAGAGACCACATAGCTTTCACTACTTTCTTAATTACTCGTGCCTATCCCACGTTGTTTACCAAAAACAAGCAAGAATGTGATTATTTATAATCTTGTTCTACACTTCTACCACAAACAACTGAACGGTGCTCAATAACTTAATGTACCCATACCACATATCCATTGTTGTTTTCATTATTATCAAGATGCACCGTCAGTGGTTATAGTCATATGTGATTGCCTACGGCATGTCAGCGTAAATTCGCTCACTCAATTGACCTCACTGCCTTTAGAAAATGCATGACATGTGCACATATTAGCTAGTAAACTCACATAGCTACTGCATATATGTATACATACGATTAAGGCCATATGTCGTATATGTTTTTTTTTTTTCCGACATTATAATTGCACATTCAAAATAGCAACCACTCTTGGTCCAAACCTAATTTAGTCATTGTAGTTCAATGCTATTTTGGTATATGTTTATATAGGCTCCAGCGCCTAGCGCACATATGATGACCAGTGCACAAATGACGACCTATTTTCATTGCCAATATTAAAAAACAAAACAAAACAAAACACGTTAGAAGCACACAAATACAACATGTCATTTGTTATCAACTACTACACTATTGCATTGTTTGTACACTTTGCTCAATTGATACATATATTCAAATAATTTGTCTATTTTATCAAAGCACTTGTGCAAGTTGCTAATGTTGATTTCACAAATTCATGTATTAATCATCTTTTTTTTTTTTTTTCAAGGAAATCCAACTTTCCTGTTGAGCATTTACCTACTTGCAAGGAGTACCTTGATGACGATACTCATATCGATACGTTGACAACTTTAACATGAAGCGTCATGCTTGGACAACTCCAACATGATTTGGGTACTCATATCAATTCCAACTCCAATCTACTCCAAATCGGCATAAGATAAGTAAACATATCTCCTTCTTTATGCTCTTGCATTTAGAGCTCATGCCATGCTAAAGCCAAGCTTTATTTTATACGTTGCAAATGATTTTAAGCATGCTCACAACTTGTACCAATTTTAGTAGCACACCTACTATGCTTACATAATATTGCCATGCCTTAACATGTCTCCATGACCCTTAAGCATGCATGTCTACAAAAATGCAAAAATGTTATTAGCAACTTTACTACAAGTACATGCTATACACATGACATGCTTCAATCCATTTAATGTGACACTCACTTAAGAAAACTATGTCATGCTTATTTGTTATTCATATAATTAGCACACTTTACATGTACTCTATATGTAAATATATTGGCTAGCCTCTTGGTCACCATACTTTGTCAAAATCTCCCTACGAGAAAAAGACCTAAAATAGGTCTAGACTTCACGAGTCTATAGTCCCTGACCAACCGCCAAGTGGTAAGGCAACGCCTCATAATGACTATTACCGCTACGCTGCAATGTAGTCAAGTTTTTCTCCTCTGGGAAAGAGTAAAGGGACCGGTTAATGCAGCTCATGGTAACCATTGATCCGGCAGTTAACCCCTGACGCTTGGGTATCAAAAGATTAGATTCGCTACCTAACGCCCATTGTTAAACGCAGCTCCCTTCATCAAACAATTTTCTGACCATACGGAGGTCTATAGCCAGGAGTGGGGGACTCCTTGGAGGGCCTAGCAGGGGTCCACCCGAAAAGGCATAAGTGTTCGCTCTGACAAAATTCTAGATGGACGACGCATTTGCACTAATTATGCTCGCAATACGGCACAAAGCCACGCTTTGGTATCAACTTCGTGAGAAAACCCTCCTTGACTGGGGATTTCGGGGACTTGTACATACAGCTCAGCATAATTAGCAACGGTTGCTCTCATGTCTCAGGGCATCACCTTCAAGCTACCCGTTAATGCCTCATGGAATCCTCGTGCTTTAACACTCTTGCCTTCTCGACAACCCCTGAGCTTCACGCTCACTCCTCCCCGGTATTCCCGACCTTTACACTCGTGTCTCCTCAGCATAGTACACATTAATGAAACATTGAATTCTTCTACCATTTGTCATTTGCAACAATCAAATTCTTTTCACATTCCATTAATCCGAGCAAAAACCAAACTAACACAAGCGTTTGCATATTCATTGTTCATGAGTCACAAACCATTGCCTTCACGACACTCATGCAACTTACACCTCACGAGCATAACCTCGTCAATTAGACCTTGTTCGTTTTTCTTGCGCACATCACGCATTCATCATATGCAACCCATACAAGTATGTGAGTTTTCAAGTTTATATGTCATAACCGATCGCACTTGGCGCCGTTCACATATATACATGATCATGTATCATACGCCTCATACATTCATACATGCTAACGCATATCGATGCAACTCTCATACGTTGCCCAATATAACAAGCATTCTACATGTGCGTGCTTCTATCTTTCTTTAGCAGGTTAGAGAGTCTCTTCTTGCTTATGGAGTTTGGGGACTTATAGAGGCTGGGCGCCGGCCGGACTTCACTTATGCTTGATGACACCATGTTTATAACTCCCCAACCAAGAAGCTCCTCTTACTTGGGGACTTGTAGATATCTCCATTAGTGTGGAGAAATAACTATGTCACCAAGCATAGGTATCACCCTCTTTGAGGGGCCCACAAGCCATGGTGGGACCCAACCACGATATGCTTCCCTTAGCCCGATGTCCAAACTACGCCGTGGTAGTCGGAAATGCTCAAGAGCTTGCCGGGAAGTCAACTTCCCAACCATGACAATATGCCTTCATAACATGCTTTGAAGACTAGAAGAAAGACTTCTTGTCCCACATTGAAGAAAATGTAAAGGAGAGTGGCTCCTTTCCTTATAAAAGGGACCACTCCTCCCACTTAGAATCCACTCCATTACAACTTGTAATCTTCTTGGGCTGCAAGGCCCAAACACATAATAAAGCTTCAAGTGGATGTAGTCTTCCCCAAAGTGGGAGACGAACCACTATATATCTTGTGTATCTTTCTTCTCTAACGTTAACTAGACCCCCTCGGTTTCTAACGTTAACAATAAAAAACGTATGAAATTACAAGAAAAGGCTTTGAACGAGGAGTATACATCTCAGCATCCAGCTGATATGAGTCTTTCTTAACAATTCCACTCGTTCTTCTACATGCTATACCTTTCCATTGGGCCTGGGAGGACTTTGAGATCAAGCCGATGGATGAATTAGAGGTTGAGGAATTATTAGATTCAATTAAAGTAGTAACACGAGTTAATGGAAGATATGAGTGTGTAGATGCACCAACAATTCTTGGCTAAAGCTAGCAGCCATCACGAGGGGGGTAGCTTTTTTGAGTTCAATCTGGTTATTGGTTCTGTTGGTTTTTAGTTAACTTGACATTTGAATGTAGAACTCCGTTTTCCAAAACTTTATGGTGATGAATGTTTATTTTCTTCAATCCACATGCATAATTATCATAGTTGTTGATCAACTTAATTTGTATAATAGTTGAACTGGAAATTATGCCCACGCTTTGCCGCGGGAGTTACTCGTATGAATTAGAACTACATAATGGAAGAAAGAAATTATTACATAATATTTCATGGTATCCCTGATCTCATAACATTACTATTGTTCAGGAGAGTAATTGCTTGTGTAGACAACGATAGAGATCAATTCCGCGTGATGCTGCGGGTTGGTTATAAGTTTAACTACAACAAAAACAAACGTTCAAAACATTACGTCCGTAATCAGAGTATCTTTTACAGATTTGAAAATCTGGTATGTTAACCAGATACATACATGAGCGATTTTGATCCAATTAGGTACATCGGTGTTGCAAATGAAACCAAGAGCAACAGAAGATCAGAACTTTAAGAATCAGATTAATCAAACACGAAAATCAAGTCAAAATATTCTTCCAATTTCAGAGTAAAAAAAGTTAAAAATTTTCCTTATCAAACTTAAAAGCTGAAAGTTCATCACTGTAATTATAAAAAAAAAAAAAAAAAAAAAAAAGGGAGAGAGAGCAATTTTTTGCCATGAAATGTTCCAATATTTGCAAAACATCTAGTGAACAATGAAATACCTAATTCCCTAATAAAAACTTCCATTCTTTCAATCGCTGTCCCAAATTTTTGTTTTGGGGGAGGAGGGGAGCTAGGGGGAGAAATAATCCCACAGAATTGCAATAGAATCATTTGAGCACCATGGCCCCCTAAGAGTTAGAAGTGTACATGTTATTTATGCAAGTGCATCATCTGTAAATGATATAATCAATTTCCTAACCACATGTAAATGAAAACTTTCCTTCCATTTTTCAGAAACTACATGAAACAAAAGAGCACGAACAATCAAGCAAGAATTGTGCTAAAACAACTCACTCCTCAAAATCTGAACTTTGAAGAGTAAAGGTATTCCCAATGTTAGAAAAACCAATACAGAAACAGCAACATACTTTTTGCTATTTGTTAAGCAGCAGACAAAGGGTTATTACCTGCTATGGCATTTACAAATGTCTTAATTTGAAAGTTGCTGCTTCCATCATTCTTGCCACTGGTGCAAAATCTTGGCAAACATCCTGAGGTGTAGAATGTCTCTTTAGCTGCAACAGGCGCCATATATCTACCTTAAAGATAAAAAAAAATTGAGGAACAATTGTGCTAGATCGCCCAGCTAGAAATACACAAATAGCGCTAAATGATTGCTTACACATTTAAACTGATAAATTCAGTTGTTAAAGCAAAGGAAACCAGTAGCTTACAATCCCAGGTGTGATAGTTGGAAATTAGAGAAGCGACTTGCTGAAATGCTTTTAGCCAATATGTAATTCATAAGAAGCAACCAGCCATAGCTGCTGTAATCAACCAAGTTAAGCCTTTAAAGCTGAAGACTAAATTTGAAACTATGACCGAATGACTCAAGCTAGAAAAAACATGCAGATGCCAGACAAATTGGAATCGAAGCTTTCAGTAGAATCAGTTGATCTATTTTCTTGTATCTGTCACTGAAGCCTAGTGAAATTTTATCAAAAGATTATATGCCTTTTTTTAAAGGATGTTAAGGCTTTAAGGTAATGCATAAATGAAGCATTTTATATTAACTGTTCCTGATTATTAGGCTAAAACGAAGCATAAAATTTTAGAAAATAAACAGACAGAAGAAAGCAGTATATCTAAAAGATGTAGATACAGATCACAAAATGCAGAAACTTGAGAAAAGAAATTCATCAATTAAAAATTTTGTTTCTTGCTGGAACATGGTGCAATTTGTTTCGTTTGAGGAAGATCACTTTGTTAATCATACAGTTAACCATTTCATGACAACACCAAAAGCTACTATGCTAAGTTAATTGAGCACTATAGAGATGTTTGAACGAAAAGACAATGGATTCAGATTCATTCACAACTAAATAATAATTCTGGTAAAAGGAAACAAAGTTTATATAAAAGGATTATAAAACATGAAAAGAAAATAATGATCAAAATATGAAAGATGATAACTGTAACACCCCAATTTGCACCACACCAAGTTGGAAGTGTTACAGTGCCACAAATCTTTAAGAACACAAGCTAAGAGGGCTTAACTCATGTCCTAAAGAAGCGCAAGACAATAAAGTTTAAAAAAAATTTGAATGGTAAGATTTGGCGAAAAGCGTAAAGAAGTTCAAAGTGTGGTGATATTGACCATGTTAGGTCAGTTAAAATGGCAACTCAAGGAATACTAAAAATAATGGGTTTTAGTTCCAGCCATCACTTTTGTGAAAGAACATAATAACGAAGTTATCAATCCAGAACAATGGAGAATAAGACTCATGAAACTCAAGTTGGTCTCGAACACTTGGCACACCAAATGAAAATTAACGGAAGGAACTAAGCAAAGATTGAGGTCATTACAATCAAACTGTCGCCTCAAAGAAATAATGACAATTAAAACAGAGGTGATTAAATATGTGAATGCAATTATACCGAAAGGTTTAAGGTGAATACACAACACCCAGCTCAGTCCCAAAGTCCTCCTCAATCCTCGTGCACAATACCTGCATGACCAACTATAGTAGGGGTGAGCTTTCGTTCTTGCTGCTCAAACATCAACCCTAGCTAGGTTTGAAAACCAAATAGTAATTGGCGCCAGTTGAGTAAAATGAAATAAAATCGATAGAAGTTTTTCCAATGCAAAATAAAATGGAAATTCAAGAGTACCCGGATAAAATCCAAACCTGATGACCGGTCTAATACTAGCCAACTACATCCTCACCGAAGATATAAATCTTCAACCATTGGTGAAGCGTAGCGAGAGTGTCCATTTATGCCGTACCACCTAGATCTAGTGTCACACCTCAAAGGATGTCAGACACTGTCCCGTCCGTACAGCCCCTCCGGAGGTTTTGGGATCGAAACCCAAGGAAGTCGCTATGCCTCGCTCACTCTCAGGGCATGTTTACTTACTTGAAATGTAATGGAATGATTACGGAGTAAAAACACCCCTGTATTTACTAACACATAAAGGAATCGGAATGATTCCAGGTAAAAGAATTCTTGTGTTTACTAACACATGAAGGAATCGGAATTGGTGTAGGTCCCACCTATTTATCAGGAATCGATTCCTGAATACTCAGGAATTCGATTACGAAGGGGAGAGATGAGTTTAGGAATCATTCCTCCGGAATCAATACCAATTCCTTTCTTCTCCCATTCCACTTGTCTCCGATTCATGATTATTTTCCATTCCAAGTAAGTAAACGTGTCATCAAGTCATCCTCATCAACTCAAGTAAGAAAATTTTATAAAGCATTTGCAAATAATAAAAGAATTTAGAAAAGCCGCTAACTAGGGCGAGCCTCCCTACCTCGATTGTTAATTCATGGTGATATATCGATGCACATGATCTTCCTTTACTGGTCCTCCATCGATTTCAGTCCAAAGCTTGCTCGAAGTCCTAGTATAACAGAAATCACAGATTTTCAATCTCATGCTCCATTTTCTATGCAACCTTTACGATGTCTAAACTCTCAATTCACTCATAACTCATAAGGACAGTAGTGACATATGAAGAAGTAGGATGAGATAAGGTTTGAAATGAATATCTTTCAACTCTGTACATTTGGGAACTCAGTGGAAGTATTTGGACCAAGTGTACAAGAACAAAGGTTGGAATGAAAGAAACTGCTCAGGTTTGGAAAATCATTAAAATTTCAATTTTAAACCAATGGCCATGAAACTTTCCAGATTTAAAGGTAACAGGTTCAGGTAGAACATACTAAAATTTCATGCCATTTGGAGTTCGGGAAGTGAGGAAAAGATGAATACAAACTGACTGAACTGTCAGACTTTATAAAAATCTCAGCAGCGTAGTTTACTTTGAAAATCACCAAGAATTCAATCTAACTCCAACTGAAAAGAAATCCATCTTAAAAAGAAAATTTAGGTGTCTATTTTGAAACAAGATCAACTCAAAGGGTGAATCCAACAATATCAAGGACAATTTATCAAACCGTCTACAAGGCAAATTGTAAAAGATGATCTTGTCAAAAACTTGAAACAGAGTAAGCTAATATTGCACAAGAGAATGAGATAAGATTTTAAGTGAGCTTAGAGGCACATGATATCTAATGATCACTATGTTATTGAACTTGAAACAATATATAGAAATTGAACAAGAAGGAAGATATTCGATGTACGTCATGAAACTTACCAATTAGCACTCTTGAAAGTTTCGGAGCAAGATTAAGGTGAAGATCTCATGGGTTAACTAAACATCACTGTAGGAACATGACCCATTACGAGGATGAATTGAATTTGGAAGAAAATAGGACATGCAAACACAAATTAGAAAAAAAATGGCAACTATATATCAAAACAGGATTTTCCCTGAACAATACACGGTTTTAACTTGATCGTGAACAATCCAACCGTTGCATTGTTATGATTTTCGAGCACAGCATAGAAGACATGATTTCGAACAAGTTTCATGAAGAAATATTGATGAAAAGAATCCCAGATGCAGTACTAAACATCCATCGAAGTCGACTGACAGCAATAGTAACGAGACAGGATGTCACCCATGCAGCTTCCTCAATTTTGCTTCAAAAGGTTAAAAGGAAACATAACAATAAGGTAGGCATCAGTGAACGCGTGGCCAAGGTCTAGGCTTTTCCCTTCTTTGAATGCCCCAGAATAGACCACATGCCCTAGTAAATATATATACAATTCTAGCTCCTTCAATATCCTTCAAAAGTTCAATAAAACAGTTTAGGAGTACCCAAAAAGTAAACGAAGAGTACAACGAACTCCTTCTCTTGGAAATGCACACTTGAGTTCAAGAAATTATGAAGTATACTTCTCACAATTATCGGGGTCTCACAATAACTCACGTAGACACTGCTGGCCATTGTACTGGTGCCCAAACGCATTTTTTCTGATCAATTCTGGCAAGTTATCTAAGAATCCAAACTAAACCAAAAGCATGGGCCAGAGAAGACCCACCTGGTTTGAACCCCTTATATAAATTCCACATCTTGAATTCCTGAAAAAAAAAAAAAAATTTATGTTAAACCTTAAATTGCAGGACTCAAACTTTAATTTGCAATATGCATTGGCATGCCTTACCTTTGAATTGCTCAAAGGTCTTCTTCTTTCTGTTTCAATCATGACAATAGCATGTGAATGGATCCCTGCAAATATAGATGATGAAAATCATGAAATTAATTCATTATTTTCTCCCAATATTCATATCAAATCAATTGCACAACTAAACCAAACAATGACGTAAAAAGGGAAAGACTAAACCAAAATGAGTGAGGATTAGTTCAAATTAATAAAAGAAATTGGTAAGTGTAAATGAATGAAAAAGCTTGGGTAACTCACCAAGTCTGTGCTGATGTTGATCTTGATGGAGAAGTTTGTGTAAGACATAATGTGGACTATCAATATTCATCAAGTATTACAATAACTAAGCTGCATACTTACAGAACAAGAAAATAGACATTCCTAGTGTTAATCGATTCGTGTTGGATTTCCTATTGCTATCAGTACTGATTTAAGAGGTTACTTTGCTAATGAGGTATACCTAATTGCATATGGAACAAGAATAAGGTTGGCCTAAATGTAAAAGGATTAGGAAACCTTTATGGGAGGCACCTAATCCTCAATGCCTATTTATAGACCTTGGTCCTTGCTCTAACAATATATACAAGCATTCAAGTTCTCTGCCCCATTAGTGAGATTGCCTTCATCAGATTGTTCAGAGGAGAAGATCAAGTATGTCTTTTTCAGGTTAGTGTTATGCTCTTTACTCTTTAGACATTATTTGTATTGGTGTGTTCTTAAATTGAGTGCAATATATACATGTTTATGTTAACTACTTCTTACAATTGGTATCAGAGCCATTGTGCTCAACTAAGAACCTAAAACAGAAAATATATTTGTTTTCAAAAAAAAACAAATTCTATTTCTTGTATAAAGTTTTGGTTGGGCCTCGCTTCATTATCGAAGCCCATCACCCACTCGGAGACAATCCAAAGACCCGCTTTAGTAAGACAGTCCTTCATTCCAACCTAAATGTTATACCCATAACGGTCAGCCCCAAATTTCATTCCCAAATTTCTAGGGTTCTTCGATGGCGATCTCGGTCATGGTTTTTCCGCCTAAATTTTCTTGAACTATGATTGGAATCGTGATTGGACAGCCCTAAAAGCTGTTATACGGGTATGTTTTTGTAACGACCTATACTTTTAATAATATTAAGAAAGTAAGATATAGTGAATATTTTATTTTTGCTTGAGTATTAACTTATATTCTTAATTATGGGTGTGTGTGTATGTATAATTATTTTATGGTGTGATATATATATATATATATATATAAATATATACACACACACATCACCAAGACGTGTTGTTTATATATAAGTATATATGCTATCTCTATATTTTTAGACCAGCCCATTATTTGTTTTATTTATTTATTTTTTTTAAAACCCAAGTCAATCTTAAAAGCCCAAGACCAATTGATTTATACTTCTATTGGATGTCGTTTAACGACAAACCAATCTCAAACCCTCGTCTGCTACCTTCATCGTCTTCCTCCCCTATTTTTCTCTTTGCAAGCACCACTCCACCTAAACCAAAGGATCAGTACCACTACGATAGACTACCCGGATAAGAATAATCTTAGAAGCTGGAGGTGTCGATGTTGCTGAAGAGCCTTGGAGAGTCAGTTACCAGAGTTGTGAATCATCAAAGCTAAAAGCAGGAGGTGGATCCCTAGGAGCGTGTGGTGGAGACCTAGAACCAGGAGGTGGCAGTTCTTATCAAAACATAGAGGAAGCCAATAGTGTTGGCATCCAAAGCTACTCTTTATTGTGCTTATCTAGAATAAAAATCTGACCTCTTTGCCATACACTATAAATATCCAGGTTTGATTTACTTTCTTTATTGAGTTCCCTTGTATTTGTTTACAAAAAAAAAAGAGGAGTGAGGGAAGGAGAAATTTTGAGACTAAGGAGGAACCTGAGAAGTATAAACTAATTTCCGAAACAAGGTAGGGGGGATCTGGGGAAACCTCTATTTAATTTGTAGGTTTGCTGTGTTGCTATATGTGATTTCAGTTATGAAATTTGATTGATGGATGAGTTAATGGGTGTTATCTATTGTTTATCATATTGTTTCATTAGCATATTCATGAAGTCTGAGGCATGGTTTTGATAGAATAGAATGGGAATGAAATATGTGGGAGTATTCTTTTGTGTAGTTGAGCTTAATCCGTAAGGACCAAATTTCAGGTGGGCTAATAGAGCTGTACGATTTTGGTGATCGAGATTAAGTAAGATGACTAGCAAAGAGGGAATCATGATTTGGGTTATGGGGTTAATTCATATGTTATTTCATCTAGAGTCACCTCAAAAAGGTAAACTACATGGTATGGGACATGTAGACTCTTTGTCTCTTGGCATATGAGTTAACAGGTAATAGATGAAAGTAGCATTGCATATATCCATGTATTACTGGTTTGTGTTGCTTCAAGAGGCTTAGCCTCCTACTGAGCTATTGATGCTCACCCCTATTAATATTGCAGGTACTGAACATGAAGTTTAATTTTCCCTTTTGAAGAGCTTTGTGATTGATGTGAAGGAAGTGTGAGCAAAGGCTGCCAGTTTGTAGTTTGCCTTTGAAATATAGGTTTGAATTTTCTGTGGGAATAATGAACTATCAAGAAAGTTTGTACTGTAATCCATATAATTGTGTTTGTTGTATTATAAATTTCTTCTTTTTTTTCCCTAATCCATACTATGGTCATTGATTCTGTTATGTCTTTTAATTGATTCTATGTTCTTTGATTTGTTTCATTATGTTCCGGTTCTTATATTTAAAATTCATTGGCTAAATTCAAGGTAGAACAAAGGTCTACAAATCTGAAATTGTGTTTCTGGGCTTTTGATGCAATTGCCTTTTTACTGAAAACTGTACATTTTGGTTGGGTATTTGAAGTTGGTGTCTTCATGAAAGTTGCAGTAGACATCAAAGATCATTTCAGAATTGGAATCTCTTGAAAACGATTTTTCTAGAATTAGTTATGATTTTTCAAAGTTACAGTTCTGTTGTATTAGTATTTCTGCTGGAAGGGCAACTTGGTTATTTCTTTCAGTACTTCAAATCTGATTCAAATGGACTACGAATTTTCTTTATTATGTTTCTATTCTTTAATATACAAGTCATACCTTCAACTAAAAAAAAAAAAAAATCCCTGAGTTGGGTTGTGACAGTTTTCGAACTGCTGCAGAACAATTTTGAAGGAAAATTGATCTAATATCCCGATTCATATATGTTCTACGTTATTTTATGCTCCTTACTATTGCTGAGACATGTTTTTCGATCTTTGGTTTTGTTGGCTTATATGTGATTATGCTTAATTGGTCCTTTGTGAGTATTTGTAGTTTACTGCTATGTATATGTATACCTATAAATCCCACTTGATTAATTATGTATTCTGGGTTTATTGAGCTTCTGCTATATATCTTCCTATTCACTAGTAAATTTATGCGATTGTTTTGTGTGTCTTGATTATTCTTGTTCATTGGCCAGTAATAGAGTACTTATCCTGTATCTCAGTATTTTCTGTGATTAATTGGTTTTGTGTCTACTTCTCCTCGTAATCATTGTTCACTGTTTGTATTACTATTAAAAATGTAAAACTTCATATGTTCTTTTGATCGGTCTCTCCTTATCAAAAGGAAGCAAATAAATTTTTGTATTCGGGTATGTTTTCGCATTGCTAAAGACAAGCTTTGAAGTGAACCAATCTTAAATATATAAATTTAAATTTATTTTGCCTTCTCTTACTTAGCTTTGTTGGCATATGTGTGATTACGTATGTGACTAATTATGTGTTTTGGGTTTCTTGTACGTGCTTCTGCATCCAAGTATTGTGTGTTCACTGCTTTATGTTTATCTCCCTATTCAGTATATTAAATTTCTTGTGAACACGCTCTAACAAAACCCAAGACACAAACTTCATATATTCTCTTGATCCAGTTTAGTTAAATTTTTCACATATAGTATTGTCAATAGCAATCCCATGTTAAAAACTTTAATTAAACCTCAGTGTTGGATCAACATCTTGTGACATTAGTTTTAGAAGCTGGAATCCTTGCTCCCCATAGGAGGTTTAAATGATTATGGCTCCTGAGATTGATGTCAGCATATAACAGGCTTTAAAACTAGCCTTCAGAAGGTGAACTGAACTGTCTTCTTGCCACCCTAGGTGTAGACATGTTCTAAACAACCTATAGTTGAGTTTTGATTTTCTGCTTATATGATTCAGTTAGTGTCTATATGTCTTTTGCCACTCTAGGTAAGGCAGACACTTTATGTATTATTTGAGGGCACTTCAGTTTAATGCCATGAATTCAAATTTATAAATTTCCTACTAAATCTGGAACCTTTTAATGTTTTTGCTACAGCCATTAACCTCCCTTTAGGATTTCATCAAATTGAGAGCTTAAATTGATCAAACTTTAAAAGATGGAAGCGGGATATAGAGCTGCATTTAGGCATGATAGATTATGACCATGTCCTTAAGGAAGATCCACCAGTTGAACCAACACCTACTACCAGCAAGGATGTGAAGGATAGGTACCATTAATGGCACAAACACAACAGATTGACCCTAGTAATTATGAAGAAATCTATGACAGAAGCTGTGAGAGGTATTATACCTAAGTCTAAGTATGCTAGGGAATACTTTAAAAATGTAGAAGAAAAATTCAAAGTGTCAGATAAAGCTGAAATTGGAAACTTGATGAATATTCTCATTACCATGAAGTTTGATGGAGTTGGAAGCATTAGAGAATATATAATGAAGGGTATTGATGTAGCTGCAAAACTCAAGGTCCTAAATGTCAGTATTGAAGACACCTTCTTGGTACACTTGCTTTTGAATTCTCTACCTCAACAATAAAGTCAGATGCAGTCAAATTACAATACACAGAAGGAGAGTTGGAGTGTAAATGAACTGATTTCAATATGTGTCCAAGAAGAGGATAGAATTAAGAAGGGAAAGAGCATCGGAATTAACCTTGTCAGCAAGCCTCAGTTTAAGAAGAATTCAACTATAGATCAAACCAATCAGGTGCCTCATCTTCTAAAGTTTCTCAAGGGTCTAGCAACTCTGAAAATTTTAAGAATGGTTCTGTAAGATGCTTTTTCTGCCGAAAGCCTGGACATATAAAAAAGGATTGCAAGGGTTTCAAAGACTGGCTTATGAAGAAAGGGATTTCTAAGGAAGAGGATCCCAAACAAGGAGGCTAGGAGTTAAGGCAGTTGGTTTGTTTCAAATTCTTATGGGAATTTTATTAAATTTTTGGTGCTTTACATTAGTGGGAGGATTTAGAATTTATTTTTCTGCATTATTTGATTTCATTGCTGTAGACTTCATTCAAATTTATTTAGAACATTGATTTTGAGGTTCCTGTTTCAGTATTTTAAATCTGCAGATTTCTGACTCAAGAAGTATTATTGAAAGTTCTGCATTTGTGATGTTTTACTCGAGTATGATTGATTCTTTCATTAGCCTTATTTGTAGGAATGTTCAATATACTGATGAAATTTGTGTTGAGCTTGTTTGAAAGCACTAAATTTACAGATTCCTTAATTTTCAGAATCTATGTTTTGGATCATTTTCTTGCACTGCATTTTGTAAGAAAATCTGAGTTTCATATGCAATTGTGCTCTTGTGTTTTGTGAAATATTACATTGTGATTGCAGGGTGCTAATGCTTGGTTAAGCATTAGGTTTCCGGTGGTTCAATATAATGAATTACAGAATGACTGAGTGTTGGAATGAATTTGATGATGCTAAGCATGTCTCTGTGCACACTTCATTTTTGCTATAACTGATGCAGCAGCTTTTATTATTGTTTGAACATTGATAGTCCAAGTGGGAGATTGTAAGACATAATGTGGACTATCAATATTCATCAAGTATTACAATAACTAAGCTGCATACTTACAGAACAAGCAAATAGACATTCCTAGTGTTAATCGATTCGTGTTGGATTTCCTATTGCTATCAGTACTGATTTAAGAGGTTACTTTGCTAATAAGGTATACCTAATTGCATATGGAACAAGAATAAGGTTGGCCTAAATGTAAAAGGGTTAGGAAACCTTTATGGGAGGCACCTAATCTTCAATGCCTATTTATAGACCTTGGTCTCTGCTCTAACAATATATACAAGCATTCAAGTTCTCTGCCCCATTAGTGAGATTGCCTTCATCAGATTGTTCAGAGAAGAAGATCAAGCATGTCTTTTTCAGGTTAGTGTTATGCTCTTTACTCTTTAGACATTATTTGTATTGGTGTGTTCTTAAATTGAGTGCAATAGATACATGTTTATGTTAACTACTTCTTACAGTTTGATGTCGGCTAAAAGCAGATGCTGATAACAATGGAGGCTTCTCGAATTAGGATAGTACCGGAGATCCCTCTTATATATTCAACTATTCAGGGCAAAACTGTAATCCCAAAATGGAATCCATTTCGAACACTGTTTGTCCGATTGTGAAATCTGAAAGAATCGGTATTCTTCGTTTTGTTTGGACTTGATAATAGCATTATCTGCTTTTGTTCGAGCTTGCAGGTTGTTTCTGCCAGCTGACATAGTATGAAACACGTAGAAAAACGTGTAATTGGGAGAAAAATTCAAGGGCATAATGGCCTTTTCGACCTGATGAACAGTAGTAACAGTAACCAGCCAACCGGTCTTTCGTATATAGTATAATTTATTGCAGTTCATATTTTCAACCACATTTATTTAATTTTTCTTCTATCCACATGCATAATTAATTAATTATCATATTTGTTGAATTGCAGTTCATGTGAATTTATTGCAGTTCATATTTTCAACCACATGTGAAGATATAAACAAATATGATAATTATGCATGATGTTGAATTATGTAATATGTCCTGCAATTCATATTTGTTGATCAACTTCCACATTGCAGTTCATAATTTTCAACCTCTCCACGGACATGCCCGAATTTATGAACACATAGTGACTTAGCTAGATCGATTCACAGATTTAAGAATGTTTTCCTTGTTGTAAATATTATTATCTATATGGCTGTCCACGTAAATACTCATTACTTGTGTACTTTGATGTAAACCCTACCTCTATATAAAGGAGGCTAATGAGACTGAATGAGAACACTTATACTTCCTCCCAACTATTCTCTCTCTATCTTCTCTCTACTTTATAATACGTTATCAGCACGTTTTGCTCTTATTCTTTTTTTTCTTAAAAACTCGATGATGATCTAAGATGTCTTGGCGCAACGTTTGTTGCTTTTGACCATGATTCATGATCTATGAGTTTTAATTTTCATAATTATATCGGTTGATTTTGTGTAACCTATATATGTTTTTGATTCACAGGTTATATAATTATGCAAACAAATTGTTTTGATTTGGATATATTACCATCTTGAATTCTTGATTAAGGGACGGCTAGCTGCTGACTTGCTATCAAATCATTTGGTTCGATTGGATTTAGCAACCCTTTGTCAATACTCTTAATTTTCATTGTTTGGTTTATCAATTTGTTATTCCCAATGTCGTGATATGAGCAATCTGATCCTTTGATTTACCTGATATGCATGAGATAATTATGAGCAATCTGATCCTTTGCTCGTAAGTTTATGGTTTCAATTTGACATTTGCTATTACAGGCCCACATATATGTTGGTGAAATATGAATGGTTTTTTTTTGTTTCTTTTTTGTTTTCCGTTTATTATCGATCACTGATCAGTTCCCAAATTTTCAACCCCTTGGTTAAGGTTAGTCAAAGCAATTACATCTGACAAATATATTATTGCATTCCTTTTTTTTTGTGTCTGCATACACACCACAAAGCATGCACGCTCTACCAAACATTTCATATATACCAATATATTTTTATCTTCTATTCTGGGTACGTTCTTTTGAAATCCAGGTATATTTTTATTGATCAATATTGTTTCCTGGAGAGAAGATTTAGCATTTATTGGTTCAGGCAAGGCTGAAGAAAGAGGGAGTTTGGTGATTTTGTGTATCCCAATTCCAAACCAATATACACATATACATGATCAGTGCATATTTCAGCCTTTCGATTGAAAGAATTTCATATCGAGACCTTAAGTCTCTTGATTCAATTACAGAGGGCCTGAAGTTCCTCGAGTTACATAATCAAAATTGCTACATGAAGTTTCTCAGAACTTATGCAATTACGAGGGCCAGAAGATCCTCATAGTTATATAATCGAGTATATGAACTCACATATTTTTATCTCAATAATTATAAGAGGGCCAGAAGTTCCTCAAAATTTTTAGGCTGCACGACAATGTGATTTTGAAGTTCCTTACCTCATTTTGATATTATGTTCTTGTGCAATTAGAGGAGTGACACAAGATTATCATATTTTAGTTAAGCAGACCAGAAGTTCTGTGTACTTTATTCATTCACGGAACCAAAAGTTTCCACTATTTATTTGTTTATTTTTCTTCCCTGCAATTTTCCTATTATGTTGCAATTTTCCACTATATACTTTTGTTACAGTACTTATCTTTTAAATTATTTTTTTGTTACTCATACGGACCAGCAGTCCTATACCTCGAACATATGAATTTTGAGTGTAATATTTTTGAACCAGAAGTTCAAAATTTCATAGTAGAACCTGAAGTTCTAACAGTAAAACTCAAACCCGAAGTTTTGAGTATAAAATATAAATTAGTTAAAAGTGAACTTGAAGATTCACTTTAGTCACCTCGAGCCTGAAGTTTCGAGCACCAAATTTATTTGAACCCGAAGTTCAAATTACAAAATCTTGGAACTTGCAGTTCATAGAAAAATATTCAAACCTGAAGTTTTGATTACACATATAATTCATTCATAGTTTATTTGACTTTAAGTCAACTCGAACTAGAAGTTTCGAGTAAATTTTCATATGTCGATTGATAGATTCTTCTTTTATGCCTGCTTAAAGTATTCCACCTTAGAACTTAAAGTTCTAATTGTGCAGACTCGAGCCATAAGTCTTGAGTAAATATATAGACAATTTATCATAAAGTTTTAATCTGAGTCAACCTCAAACCTGAAGCTTTGAGGGGATTATTTTGACACCAATTTAAAAGTAAGCAGATATTTAACCGTTGCTTTATGACGAATGAGTATGAGTATACCCCAAATTTGTGATCGTGAATTTTTGTAATTAAAAGAGATCAGAACCTGTAGTGAGACTTGCAGTTCCTTGATCCTTAATTACATGAGGACCTGAAGTTCCTCAATGATCATATTCACTACATGACCATATAAAATCTCTCATTTATAAGTTATAGTCATGATTGATGGTACTACAAGATGGTCACATGTAAATACCATATTTTAGAACATGCAGTTCTAATTAGTAAAACTCGAACCAGAAGTTACGAGTAAATATATGATGGAAACTTAATGTTTCCCGATTATAACAGGATTAGAAGTTCCTTAACTTGGTATTACATGAAAATGGGCGTACAGTCTCTCTTCTTATAATTACATGTGAACCTGCAGTTCACTCCACTCTTAGAACCTGAAGCTTCTAATTGTGTAGACTCGAACCTGAAGTTTCGAGTGGATCAAGAATGAAAAAGTTCTAGTATGTGTCACCCTCAAACCTAAAGTTTCGAGTAAGTTGTTTTTCAACATGAGATTGTACAAGAACCTGAAGTTCTAAATCCTGACACATCCCATTTATGAAAACGTTGTGTCAACAACATAATGCAATCGTGTTCATGGTTTTTTAAAGCTCTGGTAATAACAATAATCTCAGGTCTTGTAGATCTGATTGATCGATGACTCCGGAAGAGTTCATCTAGTGGAGTATAGTTGCATTATGCACCTCCAAAAGAGACATATGTTGGAAGAGCTTACCATCTTGTATGGATTGTATCATAAAGCCAATTTTGAAATGGCTAAATCATAACCACAAGAAGTAGAATAATGGCAAATGAAAAGACCATATAAGTGGTGCCCAAAAATCATGGGAATGCTTTCTACATGTGAGATGGAATTAAGCATTGGGCATATGCATGTTTTGCACTCGATACTACGGCAGATTTTTATCAAGCCACTCTGGAAGAGAAGTGACCAAAGTAAGCACTGAGATGTTTTCAACATGCTTGATATTCCACCATGCTATGTTAAGAGTCATCCTTTATTTTGGCTAGGACTTCCACCATAATAATATTGAAACATGGTGTTGTGAATTTTGTGATTGAAAGATATTAGAACCTGAAGTTTCTTTATCTTTAATCACATGATGAGAACCTGAAGTTTCTCAAAGGTATCGCCAAAAAAGATATCGAAACTTGAAGTTTCTTGATTCTTGATTATATGAGAGCTTGCAGTTCTTCAACAATGTTAATGTGGATCCTCTAAATAAAGTTCATGCTCCTTTTGGAACCTGAAGTTCCAAAAGTTATTTAAACTCGACCCAGAAGCTTTGAGTATAATTAAAGGGTCACAAAAAGCACAACTATTAGCCTCGAACTAGAAGTTTCGAGTAAAATATTGTGACATGAAATTCAAAGATGTTGACTTGTTAAGAACCTAGAGTTCTAACATTTATGGATTCCAACGCATCGTTTCCTTCTAAGTAAATTTGGCGAAAGAAAGAAGGAAAAATATGTGCTGCAATGATGCGCATGATCTCTAAAGATCATAAGTAGCTCTCAACATTTATCTTTACCAAGGTAAATGTAATCTATCCCAGATCCTATAGATCTTGGTGGATAGCTCTAGAAGAGCTCGCATTTATGTTACCAAAATGAGAGATGTCTTTGTGTTTGGTACCTTCAGTACTTAAAGTCCGTGGTGTATATTGAAAAAAACATCCGCTCTCTCATTTGGATTATATTACACAACAATAAGAGGCATATATGGTTATGAACCAGAAGTTCACCAAGCCAAATATATTAATTTGGCATGACCAAATTGGTCATTCATGTTGTGTAAGTTACCAACAAGTTCCAATGAGATCTATTGTCGAATTCAAATATTATTGTGTTAAACAATAGTGATTGCAAAATTTGCTAGTGAGGAATTTTGTCAATGACCAGTATTGCATATATGATTTGTCACTTCAATGAGACAATATTCTTGCCGTTAGGGGGAGAAAAGAATGTCTTTAATGAACGGCGTGAATTAATCATTTCTCTTATTAGGCCTGGTACCTGAAGTACGACGGGTAATTCATCATTCATGCCTGAGCATGAATCAGTAAATTTATCATGTCTCAAATTGAGCCTCGTACATAAAGTACGAAGGATTTATTAATCACTACTTCTGAAGTGAATTGGTTTACAAGTGACAAAATCATGTGCTAAATACAATCCTCATACTAGGGATAAAAATTCCCTAAAGCAAAAATATTGTACAAGCAGTCTAGACCACACTCGAATTATGGAAAACGTGTTGGTCCAAATGGCATGATTCTCCTGATAAGACTGCCATACTAAAATGTTGGCGCTCCTAACGAGGCTGCACAAATAAAGCTTGCAAAAGCTATTATAAATGATGTCATGGTTAGACATTTCATCAAATATGTCAATCGCCTGAAGCGTGACATATCTATAGGTTCCAAAGTTGTAACTACTGTGAAGTAGAGGTCATAAAGCCCTATATCACTCTAACGCTCTAGATGAGGTTATGAGTAAAAGATCCACATTCTCTAAATAAGATCATCCATGTGATATGACTGCTCTGTAAGAGATACAAGTCTATTGAGAAAGGATGAAAGCCCCAAAAGAGGCATGGGTACCCAATATTAATAAGCTATATGGATAGATAATGCATGCATATGAGAATAGTGGGATCACAAAATGGATGATCATCGATGATTGATATTATCTATGGTAGCTACCAAAATTATCAAGGGCTATGATGACATTGAATCACGTTCTCATACAAAATTCGACATTATTATTGGCCAAATTGGAAAGAGGCAATTCCAATGAATTTGAAACGTGATGAAATATTTAGACCTTTAACCCTACATGGTACAAAAGGGTATTTATCAAAAGTGAAGATAAATCACTATGACACAATGTCTATTTATAGAGACATGAGATTATGAATATCTTTTCCTATACGAATGACAATATTCTATAAGCACAGTGTTACATATAGCTGTTATATTGACGAGAGATTTATGGCACGTTGTCATCGTATATTATGAAGATCTTAAAGACACATTGCTAAAAGCAAAATCTCAAAAGTAAAGTGTCATTATAAGCGTATTGCTTATCAAATCCTCAAGGGATTCAAATACATTAATGATTCAAATGCAAGTCCATGAAAGGTTGTAAGAGCCTGAAGCTCACTGATGGAATCAAAGAGTCTAAAGCTAGCTCATATGTACTCATTTCGTTCTAGTCAACGAAATTTAAATTGCCTTAATGAGTACTATGACGAGACTACTATCGAATACAAATTATTATTATAATGTTGCAACATATTCTAACTTTCACAAAGTTATGAATTACTTAGAGCTCTTGAAGAGCTTATATGGGACACTTTGTTTTTAGGACACTTTGTTGAATTCCTTACCCTTCGTTTCTTTACTTAGAGCTTATACGCAAAGATATTGATATGTATGGCTAGGTATGCCATGATGATTTTTCAATGTTTTAAACTATACAAAGTTAAATGTGTCAATTTCTTTATATTGTTTAGCTATTACTTTGTGTAAGGCTCATTGAAAATCATCTAGTTTTGTTGGTATTGCTTAAACTTTACAGGTATGAAAATTTGTGATGAGCCCCCATATGCAAAGCACACATGGTCTCACTTTAGTGATAGACACATCAAACCACTATACATGGTACATGTAGCTTATTGCATACATAAATGAGGCTTGCAACAATCAGGGGGAGATTCTCATCAGGGGGAGCATCCAGAAGCATGCTACCTAGGACATATGCGCGTTGTGCTCTTTTTGTCCTTCGACCAGGGTTATTTTTTCCCATTGGGTTTTTGTTACCTAGCAAGGTTTTTAACGAGGCAACAATAAGCGCGTCCAATATCATCATTCATTGGTGGACATCCAAAGGGGAGTGTTGTAAATATTATTATCTATATGGCTGTCCACGTAAATACTCATTAGTTGTGTACTTTGATGTAAACCCTACCTCTATATAAAGGAGGCTAATGAGACTGACTTGGATACACATTTACGCAAGCGTACGTATCGTTGTCAAGATAGGGAAGTATAATGCCCAAAGTTTATCGTACCACGGGGATTAGTGGCTAACCCACAATCCTTGGGTGGTCGGAACTAAAGTCACTAAGCAAATAAAGGAAATAAAACAAATAAAATAAAATAAAATAACACTAATCTAAGGCACCAAGCCCTAGCAATGCTCAGTTTTGGTTCTCACCAAAGCCTAATCACAACTAAGAGCCTAATGATGATTATCTACAATGAGTCGAAATTCAATATTTTGAGAGATGATTTTATATTAACAAAATGTAATGAAATGTAAAGCAATTAATAAAAATGAAAATAAATTAATAAAAGTGTAACCAAATAAATGGGAATGTCGGGTGTTAGGGAGGTTCCTTCACCCAAATTCTATGTGTCGGAAGCTAATATAATGTAGATGCATATTTCCTATTTTGGCTGTAGTCGTATCCAAGGCGGTTCAAGGCTCAAGGACCGAAATTCCCTTTCATGGTATTCCTACTCCGGTTCAAGGGCCGTAGGGACTCACTTGGCATGAATTAGAGCCGGTTCAAGGGTCACTAATTCACATCAAGAGGCGTAGAGATCGAGGAATTAGACTACTAAGCGACCCGCCCGCGCAATCACGCAACGGGTGTAAATCACCATGCTTATAACCCCTCGAATACGAAATTGAAGGTTTCTAGCTTAGGAATTAGAGAGGGTCAAGCCTCTAACTCCGTCCTAGACATGCTCAAAATACACACCCTAGAGTTGACTAGGCTCCTAGACATGCATTTTAACCCAACAAAAATAGATATAAACATCCATCATATGAAAATTGCATCATTACATTAAATTAAACATCTTTTACACAAAATTTGGGTTAGGGACACAACCCTAAAACCCAACAAGAAAATTACTCACAACCCATAATTATAGACATCAAAACTACAAAATTCAAATAGAAAAGAGTAGAGAAGTGTAGGAAGAAACAAGAAAAATCATAAATAGCTAAAAAACTAGCATGACTAGTCTTGAATTACAACTCCCACAAAATACCCAAATAATGAATTTTGTAGAGGTTAAGCCATTTGATAGATTCTTGAACCTTTGGGTGAGTAAATCCTTGAAATCCCTAAAATAAAACTAAAGAAAAGAGAAAAAATGGAAAAATGGAGGAAGATGTGGGAAGAGAGCAGCCCTTTGGGCTGCCTCTGTTTTGGTACCGAGGTGCGCGGTGCTGTTAGGGTCTTGATGTCTGGAAGGGATGAGCTTGAATATATATATATATATATATATATATATATTATTCGTCACCTGTAAGGCTGTGATCAATTGCAAGAGCAGGTTAAAGGGCCATGGGCCTGGGCCAATGATGAGAAAATGCATTGGTGGCTGATGGGTCGAGAGGAAAAGGAAGGAATGGATAATGTGGCACGTGGTCTGCAGAAAATGTAGGAAAAATTGGTTTGACTGCATGGAGAGATCAGACGTCAGACCACGGTTTAATCAAACCAAATGGTTTAATTAACACATTTGCTTCACGTGCCACTGCTTCCATCACTTTAATTAACCATTGGTTAATTAAATGTGAACATATATATATATATATATATATATATATATATATATATTTCTTCTTTATTTCCACTCCGTCAAAATGCATTCGTAAACACTCTCATTCTCAATCGGGTTCCACTCTCTTGTAGACAGTGATCATGTTCTATCGACTATTTCATCATTTTGTCGGAAATTCCAATATGCTCCAATTTCGCACCAATTTCTCTCGGTTTCCTCAATTCCGCTTATTTCCTACACAATAAATAAAAAAGGATTAATTACATAATAATTGACTTGAGGATTAACTTATTTCGAGTGTTTTAGATACAATTACATGCATATAAATACGTGTAATCAGAGACTGAATGAGAACACTTTTACTTCCTCCCAACCATTCTCTCTCTATCTTCTCTCTACTTTATAACATTCCCCCTATTTTAGATTTTTACGCGAATTGATCATCATGTTACTTAGTAGGGCTGGGCACCCAAAACCGAAAGCCCGATACCGTACCGAACCCGGCCCAAAAAATGGCGGGACAGGCCGGTTTTGAAAATCCAAATTTATTGTTTAAGCCCGTCCCGTACCGTTATGAAGAAACGGGCTCGGGATTGATTCTAGCCCAATGAATCCCGTTCAGGCCTGTCCCGTATCGAATTTATAAAATAAATAAAATCTTGTATTATTTATATTATGTGGCTGAGTTTAATTGGTCCATTTAGTCAAGTCTAACATGAACTCAACCACACTTGATCACAATTATATTCAATCCTAAACATCGAAACCTGATCTCCCCCATTCTCTATCTTTCAGTCATTCTCTCCATAGAACCCTAGTGCCCAATTCTCTATTTCTCTCCTACGATTCGAATTTGTCTCACCAAATCACCAATTCATCTCTTGCGATCATCACTAAAGTTCTCACCAAATCTTTATTCTTCATCACCAAATCACCAGTTCATCACTCATCAGTTTTTTGATTTCGGGATTACACCTATTCTTAATTCATCACTCCTGGAATCAGCTTACTTTTTCTCAAATCCGCCCCCAAAACTCCTCAAAATTGCTTTATTCATCAAGAAATGGCGTCATAGGTCTCAAGGCTCAAACGCCATGCTTTGACCCTCCACCACTTCTGCTTCAAATTCCTTCTTCCTAAGGTACCCATTGAACAATTTATGCTTTCACCTCTCAAAACCAGCAGCTTCTTGCCTCTAGTTATTGAATCCAGAAACGAATAATTGATGAGATGAAGAACAGGTGTAATCCCGAAATGAGCCCGAGCCCGACCTGATCCTGATCGGTTTCGGTACCGTCGGTATCAGCTTTGAAAAATCGAAGTCTCGTCCCGGCCCGTCCCGAAAAATATTAAATGTACCGGGTTCGGTATCAGGCAATAACCGGCCCGTCCCAGCCAGTGCCCAACCCTATTACTTAGTGGGGACATTCTTACTACAATAATACAAAAAACATTCCTAAATCTGTGACATTCCTACTAAAATAGCCATAGTAAGGCAACTCCTTATAATGACTATGATGTAGTAGTCAATAAAATGATGTGAAAACAAACATTCTTCATCATCATATTACATTCATGAACCTTACTAACACACAAATTTCAGTAAATTCGCGATGTGTGGGATCTTATCAATATAATACATTCTCGAGGTAAAAAGCTATCAACTCCCTAGCAGATTAACTGTCTCTCCCTAAAATTAACATCTGTCATACAAGCTTTGGCAGCCTAGTGCTCATGTACATTTTTTTTTCATTTTTGTTTTGTTTTATTATTATCGTTATTTTTTTTTTTAAGGGATCTATCTATGCTGAAAGCCTGAAAATTCTCATTTTTGTTTGAACAATGCAAAATATCTCTCATTTAGAAAAGCCCTATTATGGTATAGATGGCCCAACAGGGACGAGAGGTTTACGGGCCAAGCCCAAACATAGGGCCACCAAAACAACGCGTTTGAGTAAATTCCAAGGGTATTTGTGGAACTGCATTTATCTGATTGATAGCGAAGCCAAGCGGCAACCAGAAAACCCTAGAGCATCCCTCCATCTCTTGCTCTCTGCGTTCGGTTCTTTAACAATCGTAACCAACCGTAAGTCTCCTCTGCCACTCCAGAAACCTAATTATTCTGTTCTAATTGATAATCAATTTTTTGTTTTTGTTATTATTAATGCTCGATTTTGATCTGCTTTGTCTGCGATTTTGATCTATTTTGTGTTCGGGTCGAGCTCTTACAGAATTGTTTAAGCTCAATTGTTTTTCCGTCTTATATTGATTGGATTATTTGAGTATTGATTTTGTTTTTTTATAGTGAAACAAAGTATATTATTTTATTCTGTCAATTTTTCATTCTTCTCCTAGGCTTCTTTTGTTTAAAATAATTTAGAATTTGGTGAATGATTTTGAGTTCTCACAAGTAATTCTTTTTCATAGCTTTTGAACTGGTAGCTGCATTCTCATTGGAAAACTTCACTTTCTAGTTTATACGCATTCAGTTAGTTTTAGAAATCTCAATGTGCATTTTCTGTATTCAACTAATGGGCAGCGATGTTGGGTTTAGGTTAAAAGGTATTTCTGTGCTATCTCACGTATTTTTTGTTTTTTTCTTTCCTTCTAGAGTTGGTACCAAATTAAATCGGGAGTTCGCTACAAAAGGCACGAATGGCATCAGAAGTTTGTGGTTTGATTCAAGATCTAAATCTGAATGATCACTCTATTGGTACATCTCAAGTTCAATATGCTTTTGTTTATGAGATTGTTGTTGGGGTTAGTTTGGCCTAACTCTTGTAACAGTTACCACAGGAGCTTCTGTTGCGGAAAAGGATGATGTTTTGAAGGGGGGTTTTGGTGGGAGTAAAGCGTATGGTGATTTATCAAAATGTGGGAAGCCTGCTATGACTGAGGAGTCATCACAAAAGCAACAGCCTTCTGACATTGATGAAAGTAATATCAAAAGGAAAGGAGGGGTTGTTACAGAGGAAGATATAGCAGATGAAGATTCTGATTCTGATTATGATTTTTTTGATGAACGTGTCGTGAAGAGGTCTGATCCAACCAAGGAAGAAATCTTGGAGATTATGGCGTACGAGCACGATCATAGGAGATGTATCGAATTACAGGAAAAGGCTTTGAAGGAGGAGTATGCATTTGAGAATCCAGCTTATGTGAGTTTTTACTTCCTCTTTTTCTATATCTACAGTTATTTGTTGGCTTGAATTTTTCTTAACAATTCTACTGGTTCTTCTACAGTCTCCATTTTTTGATTTGCCCTGGGAGGAGGAATTTGAGAGCAAGCCGATGGATGTATCAGAGTTGTTGGAAATATTAGATTCATTGAAAGAATTAGGAGAAGTTGATGGAACATATGAGTGTGTAGATGCAGCAACAGTTCTTGGCTAAAGCAGCCTTCAGGGAGGGGGTTGGCTTTTTTAATTGAGCAGAGTTCGATCTGGTTATTGTTTCTTTTGGTTTTTAGTTAACTTGACATCTGAATGTGGAACTCTGTATGGGTTAGCTTTTTTTATTGAGAAGAGTTCGATCTGGTTATTGTTTCTCTTGGTTTTTAGTTAACTTGACATCTGAATGTAGAACTCTGTATTCCAAAACTATATGGTGATGAATGTTTGTTTTGTTCAATTCACATGCGCAATTGTCTTATTTGTTGATCAACTCGATTAATGGTGTATCTGATTATAAATTGCAGTTCATAATTTTCTGTGTTGCCGTGTAATATCAGTAAAATTTGTGTATAAATTACACATATTTTTTTCCCATTGGTAGAACAGGGCTGAAGAGTTGGTTCTAGCTAAGGCAAATGCGTATCTGTTCTGTGAATTATGTTTATTGGGTAGATTAGAGCTCACAAAAACAGAGAGAGAATGGGATCGATCAGAGCTCATAAGTTGCGGTATATGGATGTCGTGTGATTGGGCGGATCAAAGCAGCTCAAACATTATAATTGTATAATATTAGAAATTTTGAAAATTCTTCTATTTACTGGCGGTATGCATGTCTTATGAATGGCTGATCAAAGCAACTCAAACATTTTAAGTGTATAATATTAGGAATTTTGAAAATTCTTTTATGCATCGGCGGTGCAAGTAACTCAGCACTTATTAAGCAATTTGACCTAATCAACTTTTTATTAGTAATAACCAAAAAGTGTGTTTAATGTTTGTTGGTGCTCTGAATTTTGTAGGGAGATATTTTGGTATCAAAGTAAATTAATTAAAACAAGACACATTTAACCAAAAAGTGTGTTTAATGTTTGTTGGTGCTCTGAATTATCTCCCTACAAATTTTGGTATCAAAGTAAATTAATTAAAACAAGACACATTTAAACAGAACCCCGCCCACACCATATACAAAGATCCAAACTCATATGATTTGTGCTTAAATGCCAGTTTGGATTTCACAAAAACTTTGGGGTTGTCAGTTTTCATTTTGTTGCTCCCGTTCGAGGGCACCCCTATGCTGACACGTGCCTTTGGCCTCACGTGTGCGTGGTGGTTGTTGGGGGATGGGTAGTTGGTACTTTCGTTATGGTTTAGGGGTCCTAGTACTATAATGGTGCTATTGTTACAGTGTCAATTCCAGAGAATATATGTATTTTTTTTGTGGTCAAGGTAATGGGAAATAGCTCCTGCACATGAATTTGGTGGTTTTGGGTCATGGTGTTGAACGGGGTAAGTTTCTTCTTGAGATTGGCTACAAAGAGGTATGGAGACTCTTGGATTAGGTTTATTGATGAGCCATTAATTTGGTGTTATTCTCAAGGACTACATTTGATATTATCAGTAGCTTCTTATCGTCAATATGGTTGTTTATCTTTGCACGTGGTCTAACTGTTTGGGGATATGGTGTTGAAGAGGGTGACATGGTTGTTTTGACTGTTGGCGGTGAGAATTTATTGCGACTCTTAGGCTTAAATGCCACTTTATAGCTTGCACTTGTTATTTCTATAGATTTTTGACAGAAAAGGAGCAAATTGGTGGTTAGGAATAGATAAGTGGTGAAAATTAGAAGTAAAGAAAATACTAGGGTCTAAGTTGGGGATATTTTATTAAAATTAAAAAGTAAAGGGGTACAAATTGACAATTTGTGCCAAACTAGAGGTGCAAAGTGGCATAGAAGCCATTTTGCACACAAACAAATCTAGCAAGCAGTTAATTCCGGCGAAAGAACCGGCGGCGGCGACCCTTTGAGTTCGATCTGCACCAATACAATACAATACACGTCATAATATTTGTGGAAGGGTAACCCCACTCTGTTTTTGAAAGCATTTTCTCTCCCGCGCTAAAGCTAAAGCTAAACCCTAAACCAGATTTTGGCGCCATGACCTCCTCCGAAGCCGACGTTCTGATTTCCGACCTCTCCACAGGTAAAGCAGGGATTCATGGACGCATTTCGGCCTACCTACTTGTGTTCAAAGAACCCCTCAAAACCTGTGCCCAAAAGCAATCTCTTATTACCGATTACTTTCCCTTCCTCAACCGAGCGCTTACTCTTCTCCGGCGAAAGCTAGGTCATCCTTCAAAGTTGAATGAGAAATTCGCAGCCGAATGGTTCGCTGTTTACCGACTCTGTGTCGACTGCATTGCCGTCATCTCCAGGATTCTAACGAAACCACTTCTGCTCCTTGACGAAGGGTTCAAGATCCTGCGGTGTTTCGCGCGTTGGCGTCGTTGGGAGGATGGCGAGAGGGAGGGACTAGCAATTTTAAAGGGCATCAAGGAGATGCAACGCCTCCCTGTCAGTGACGTCACATCCAACTTATATTTGCCGGATTTGGATGCCGATGCCGATGACGCAGGGGAAGCAACATTGCTTGCCAAAACGGTGCCGTTGCTGTTTGTTTGCGCAGCAAAGAATAAGAAGCCCAAGCATCCTGACCAGTATCACCGCCTCTATCATATTGCTACCGAGTTTCATACATGGACCAGGTAGCTAGCTAGGTTATTTACTTTTTCGAGTTTCATTAAGATGTTATTGTTTTGGATCTAATTGATTGGTTCAAATATCACAGTGTATTGGATAAAGATCCCCGCCAGCTCGTGCTCGAGGAGCAAGCGAGCTATCTTGCGACTTGTACCATCTTTTTAGTTGGCAAGGTTGATCAATTTGACTCCAAATTTGATCTTGCAAGCAAGTTTTGTGACCTAATTATCACCACATCAGTCCAAGGATCTCCTCACCTAACGAAGCTATGTGATTCCCTTTATCAAATTGGTGTGCGAATGTTTAGTAACAAAGAATTTAAACAGGTTGTGTGCTTAGTCTCTTTTTTAATCTACTTATATATGCTACATAAATGCTTGTGCATTTTCCTTGAATGACTTATTGCAATACAACCAGATATAATGGTTAATAATTTATTCTGAATGGACTATATGTTACTGCTATTGCAACTTCAATGCAATCTATAAGGGGAACAATAAAGATTGACAAATTTACTCTTTGTGTTTTCTTGGAAATTGGATGTTAGATGGATATATCGGCAAGGCAATGTTTTGATTCTCTCTCTTACACATGAATGAATTAAACCATATGATTTATTGGTCCCAATGTGAGAAGGAATTCAGAGTGCTTGTGAATGGTTCTTTCACTTCTTTGTGGCTGCTTATAGAAATTTTCTTCTCTCCTTTTTCGAGTAATTTGTTGCAGTGTCTCTCCAGGCTTCAGACACTTTGAAGTTGTATTGTCAGGCAACATGGCTTATAATCGAAGGAAAACTAAAGGAGGCAGAAACTAGATTATCAAATTATTACAGCTTGGAATTATTTGGCAAGTGGTGTGAAGCAAGTACTTTACTACTCCAAGTTCTTAGTCAATCTGAGGGTACTCATGCAGTGCAAGGAGTTATAAAAGACTGGGCTGAAAAGTGGGCTGCTGAACATTTTTCTAATAGACTGCCAGGTCCCATCTCGTTGGTGGAGCAATGGGTGGAGGTAGCACCTGAGACTTTTCTCATTTTGTTTACTTACCCTGCTGTTTCTGTTTACTTACAATGCCATGTCTTCTTACTTACCATGCGCACCTCATTTTTCTGTCAGATTCAGGTAAAACTCGTAAAAGGTCATGAAAATGGGGATGATGTGGGCACTTTGTTAGGCAATTTGTTTCTATCTTCTAGCAAAGTATCAAGAAAGAAGATCTTGCAGCAGGTCTGACTATTTTGTGCTTTTCTTTTCACATGTAATTCATTAAATGCTTATTTACAGATTTTATTTGTTACGTTGTTTGAGAGTGATATTTATCTCTCCCACGTTTATATCTTGAAAATTGAAGGAACTTCTATTTTATGTTCAAATGCAAAATGACAACCCCAACTTTTGTAAGAGAATGCAAATGATGATTAAGGATTTACTAGAGAAAGATGGGTTTGGCACACTAATTGATTGGTTAGAGGAATCAAGCTGTTTAAGACTGTGTGGAGTCAGAGGTCCAAAATACTGCACTCAATGCTTGTCACAAGCACTTGAAGTTGCTTCTGGCCATCAATTAGCAGTGGCATATTGTTTACGATCACTTTGCACCGAGGAATATGAACCAAACTCAGAGGTATAATTCTAGTTTCCAAAATTAAGCAGTTTTTGCTTCAACGCTTCATACCTTCATTTTGTAGCTCACATCTAATTGAAATTAACGATATTTAACTATCTGATTGGTATTTTGTTATATGCAGAAAGTGTTTCAAGATATTCAGTCTGCCCTTGCTGTGTGGTCGAGCATTCCTACTTCAGATGGCTCCATGGTGCCTGAAAATATAATGAAGATACTTTATTCTGTAATTGATTTGCTATCCCTCAAGGTATGAACCTGAAAACACATGAATGAATATATATTCTCTTTTGAAAGAAAGATTGGGGAATAATCTAAATGGTATTTTGACATGATATTGTTTTAAAACTGACATAGGTTTTTTGTTGTTTATGTACAGGGTCGCGTAGACTTTCACTGTACTATATACAAGGTTATGATTAAGATCTATACCCAGAGAGGAGTCTCGTTGAATAATTTGTTGGCCAAATTGTGGGAATCCAGAAGGATCAGTCATGCACTCTGCCCTTCTCCAGTTCAAGAGGCATTTATGAGCCTGTCAGTTGTTTTTGGCGAAAAGTTAAAGTTAACTGAGTTTTGGATAGAGTGTTTTAGTAAATCCCAGCCATTGGTAGTAGGGTTTCATAACAATTTCTCATCTTCCCAATCCAATATAACAGTTCATAATGTTGAAGAAGTAACTTCTGCACTAATTTCAAGTGTAAGTAAGTCGCAAGTTTCTACCACGTGTTATTGCCTTAATGATGCAATCACTATATTTTATTTGTTACTCTTCTTGTAGGTTTCTGAATCTGGTTCTTACCTAGCTGGATATATGTACTACGATTTGTGTGAAAAATTGGTTTCAAATGGGCGTTCAGTTGAGGTATACATAGTTATGATTTCAGTTTTTTCTCGAGTTAGTGTAAATATCTTCATTTTCCCTTAATTACTCGAATATGCATTAATATTGGGAACTCTGGTTATTGAGTGTGTTTCATATGTGTTAATACTATTTAGGCTCTTCCGTATGCAATGGAAGCCCACCGCTTACGAGTAGAACTATTCAAACAGAAATTTCCATGGTCTTTTGAAGGACGCAGTGAAGGGAATCACGTGCTAGTCTGTAGATCAGTTGCTAGTGAACTATGGTCCTTTGATACTAATTCATGTGACTTGGACATCTGCTATATTAGCCCCTGGAATGCACTTCAGTGCTATCTTGAGAGCATTCTTCAGGTTCTTCTTTCCCTTGTTAACCCTTCGAGTTTAAAAATTTGAAAGTTCAAGAGTGACCCTTTTTTCACTAAAATCTGATACCGAATTTGGATTTTTCATTTAATCTGCAGGTAGGGGTTATCCATGAAATACTGGGAAATGGAGCTGAGGCCGAATATTTTTTGGATCGGGGAAAAAGTCTTTCCTGCTCACATAGCTTGACTCTTTTTAACATTGTTTTTTCTTCCTTTTTGGGTAATAACAACAAACTACTATTTCTTTATGCAATTATTATTACAAACAGCTTGTTGTTTTCCACTTCTGATCCACCATTTTCAAATGTCTTTAGGAGAACTATACCATAAGAAGCAGCGTTGGGCTTCAGCAAAAAAGGAACTTCAAAGTTCCAGGGAACTCTTGAAGGATGGCATAATAGATGGTTTTTGCTCAAAATGCAAAGTGATAGTTGAAGTAACTGTTACACATAATCTTGCTGATTTATACCAAAGCCCCATCAGTGAAATTGAGAGTGCATCTGCAGAGAAATTATCTACTGATCTCTACAAAGAAACTCTAGCCAAGCTACATACTTCTGAGTGGAAAAAGTCTATTGCTTGTCTTGAAGAACAAGATGGTACTATTTTAGTCAAAGATGGTAATTCACAACTTGAAGGCAGTATTGAGTGCAATTCTCCCAATACATTGTGTACGAAGGAACTTTCCTGGGATTTGGATTTGCAAAACTGTGTAGTATCATTTGGGGGTGATGTACCATGCATATGCAAAACAATGGGGTGTTGGCATTGTCTTACAGGGAAAGTAACAAAATCTGGCTTAGTGACTGACGCTATAAAGTTGAAGTGGGAACTAGTACACCGTCGTCTTTCACTCAAGCTGCTCACAGGATTAGGTCTGTATATTTATTCTTTCATATTGGTAATTTTACTGCAAATCACTGACATTTGTTTGAAAAGCATTGGCACATTTACTGCTAGGTTTGGTCCTTTTAGCTGCAAAGCATTTCTACTTTTGAAGTACAATTATTGGTAATTCTAGTGTAAAGCATTAGAATGAAGGGGTAAATCATGCAATCCAATCCGTTGGGCTTCACTTTTTATTTTGTTTTCTCTAATCCTTCCAACCAGGAAAATGCTTGGAGAATGATGGCCAAATTCATGAAGCATGTGAAATTATATTTCAAAGCATATCAGTATTAGTTGGACCAAACCCATTTTGTCGCGCAAGCAAATCAACTTTCTTGCCTGATACGATGGGAAAGGAAATCAGTGCTCAGCGGAAACATATAAACCTATATCATCTAATGGGAAGGGAAATCCCAGGAGATATGCTGAATGTTGAGCGTGCTGTAATACTTTACAACCTATGTTGGTTGTCTTTGAAGGACCGTAAGAAGGATACCAGGTACTTAAAGAAATTTTTATGCTGTTTTTTTTTATATTATTTTTTTATATATCTTTTAGAATAGTTTTGAAAAATTCAGTAGCTTTTATTGGTTAGGCAATAAGATGCTTGGCCTACACGGCTACACACTTGGAATGTAGAAAAATAACACAAATGAAGGGCTAAATTTTAGTAATGATTGTAATGTCGAACACACTCTTAAAGTCTTAATGTGGAATAGCCCAGAAAAAAAAAATAATATAAGAAGGATAAAGCACTGAAGCAGAGGCCAAATGCTTCTTCCAACAGTGGTGGATTACAGGAATAAGTACTGCCCCCTTTTTTTTCTTCTTGATTTTGGATGTGATGCTGTTAGTAGCAGCATTGATTCCAAGAACCCAAGGTGCCCATGTAGAATTCACTACAGTAAAAGATCGGTGTTGGTTGCTATAGTCGTGCTGTAACTTTTAAGTAGCATTATGATTTTAACTTGAAGCTGGTATCTTTAAATGAGGGAGAAAAAAAAATATGCCATGCTACTTCTGATTTCTGAAGAATAGAATGCAAACTGACCCAAGTTCTATGATGAAAAACCCTGTTCTGTTTTGGTTGGCTTAGTTTATTGTTGTCACAATTTCCTATCATCTTGAATATCATTTTTCTACCAGAGTATTGCCTGACACATACTCTCACATATGCAACAGAAATAATCCCCATGTGCTGATTGATATTCCTATATCAAAACTAGTGTCTTGGTTGATGCTTTCATTCGTCCTCTGCCGTGAGGTTCCTGCACTTTTTCAGAAGGTCAAACTTTTCTTGCTTTCTGAATTTTTCTTATAAAATCATGTTGCTGTCTTTTCATCTTCTGTTGTAGTATTATCACTGATATGCTGATGCAGGACAAATAAGGAGAATTCTATAGAACAAGGTTTTCTCCATAGAATCTTGGGATTTTATAGCCAAGAGGTCTAGCTGTTTAAAAATTATAGAGGGGCTGTAGAGAATCAAGAAAATAAATGGATAAATCTACTAGCATCATACCAATAGCGGTCTAGGCTAGCGGTCTAGGCATCACACCTAACATTTACGTGGCACTACACGAAACTGGAGAGAAGCAAAAGCTTTTGATTTTATTACGTCAAGTTTGAACTGAAAATTAAAGATTACAGTTGCCTTTTTTCTTTTCCTGTCAGTTAGGGGTCTCGCGGCCCATTATGGCTTGAATTTAACGTCAGGTCCTGAACTCCTGATTATAGTCTCAATAGTAATGTTTGTATGGTAATCAAATGCATAAAGGACAACTCTGGAGAGTCTTATTCTCCACAACTTTTACTGGAATCACATTAAATTTATGATAATTGTTATAACTTTTAATCAATGGAGGTGCATTTTATGTTGGGTTTCTATAATCACATCCAAATCATGCAGTCCAGAAAGGTGCTTGATAGAAGAATGCTACAGAATTATTGAACATAAGAATCTGGCCTAATTTCACATATCCTATGTTCTTTTACTCAATATTATGATTTAATGGGATATCTATCTTTCTGCTTAGAAACTTGAGACTGATCTTTCCTGTGGCTATATAAGTGATGCATAATTAACGTTTGAAAATATTTTTCTGGTCAAACCAACTTTGAATTCTTTAAAGATTGTGAGGAGTAATTTGGAGTTTTTCTGGATGAATTAATTTTTTTTTACTTGAGTATAGGAGAATTGATTGAGTTTGTAGGTGGAGCTGCATCTTATATATAAGGCAAAAAAATCTACTTGTAACTTTAAAGTTTAAACATATGGAATCGGTTCATGATCTATGTCAAAAAAATCTGCATTAAAGTTGAGTTTATATGGATTTAACACTTGTAACAACTGAAATTATTTTCCAATGTTTTGATCTTTGTAGATTTTTTTCTAATAGTTGATTTCCGTAGTCCCTTTTCCAACAGTTGCACTTTTTTTATTTTTTATTTTTTTATTGCTTTCCTTATATGGACTTTGTTCCCAAAGCTACTATTATTAAGTAATGTAAATATTTGAATGCAATACTTTAAAGATCTAGTGTTGCAAAGGGGATTGTGAAAATCGCCTCCCTTTATATTCTTCTGTTTATTTTCCATGCGATATATTGAATTTTGTTTTCAACAGGTTTCGAGATTGCTGGCTGCTATTTTCTCACTGTCTACCTCAAGTGTGCTTGAAGCTCCATTGTCAACTTCTTGCAAAGATCTCTGTGGACGTCATTGGGTTTGTTTTTTTCATCAAGCTTCACTTGGAATTCAGTTTAATTACCTGTTTTCCATGAAAGAAGTCCAGCAGGGTGCAGACACTAAGGTATGTACGTACACTTCAATTCTGTCTGTTACTCTAATTTTCTTAGCAACTAATCAATCTTCATGCTTATTACTTAAAAAGATTTGGAACTTGGGTGAAATACTGAAGTTATTTGATTCTCTCCTCTCAATGTTTGTTGCCTTTACTAGTATGGTCTTTAATTGGTTTCAAGTTTTCTAATGGTTTTATCCTTTACTCTGCTGATTAGCATGTAGATTCCCGATCTAGAATGTCATAGTTACTAAGAACACCAAATGTTACTTTCTTTTATGTAAAACTGCATTGTAATAAATTAATATAATGAAATCTTTATTTCAGGGTTCACACATGGCATCAGGAGCACAGAGTTTACCTAGGTAATTTGTGTTACTTTTGAGAATAAAGTTCATCATGTGATGAAGCCATTCTCACATGGTTTTTCCCCTTCTGTTCTTACATCATGCAGGCTCGCACCAGAATCTATTCTAAACCTTAAAGACTTTGTAAAAGAATTTTTTGAAGGCCTTCCTGGCACCACAGTCATCTGTCTAAGTTTACTTGGCTGCCCATATACTAGTATGTTTCAGGAATTATTGTCTTGTTCATCTGCTCCTGCATGGATTATGGTGTCTCGCTTAAACCTTAAGAATCTTCCTATACATATTCTTCTTCCGGTGCATTCAGTACCAGGAGGTAATTTGTTTAATATACACATGTAATTCAGAAATTCACAGCTCTCGTAGATTATAATATCTGATGTGTGAGTACTTGCTATTCTTAAAGGAGATTCAGATGGTGTTACAATTTCTGGTGAGAATGATGGTGGTCAGTGGTGCTGTCCATGGGGTTCCACTGTGGTTGATGATGTGGCTCCGAATTTTAGAATGCTATTGGAGGAGAATTTCAATTTAGCAAAGTACGAGTTAGCTTTAAGTCCTGCTGAAAAGAAAGATCATATATATAATGTGTGGGAAGCGAGACGGAGGATTGATGATCGCCTTTGTACATTGCTGAAGTGTGTTATACTCTCCTCCTCTCTATGTAATTTTGGTCTTCTACTATATTTTATTTTTAGTTAACAAGTTCAAATTCTGTTTTGCCAAAAAAATAATAATAATAATAAATAAAAATTAAACACTTTTCAATTCTGATAATTATATATCAATTGGCACTCATTAGTTACATCTTCATGCACCAGAAACTTGGAAGATTCATGGTTTGGTAGTACTTTGAAATATGTGCTTCTTGGTGAAGTGTCCAACTGCAAGGATCTGGACACGTTATGTGAGAACCTTGTGAGGAAATTGAAATCTCAATTCACGGACATAGATTCTAGTCTTCTGAAAGTCATCGTCCTTGGGGTGTCCAAATATGGCTTTAAAGGAGGCACAGAACAAGTTATGTTGGAGTTTTGCCTTAAGAAAGGTAGTTTCTTTAGTGATGTTCATTTCAAGGATGACCATTGTGCTGATGAATTGCGTGGCTTTGCTTCCAAACTACATGAAGCAGTGAAGAAGGTCAAAGGCTTTAATAGAATTATAAAGCCGATAATCTTAGTCCCAGACTTTGACGTCCAGGTATGTTTATTTTATAGATATTAAGTTTCTAAAGTTTTGAAGATAAATGTTTTTGTTGTTTGTTGTTTCAGTTGTAAAGCTTACTATATAATGTATCAATTAGTATTTAAACATCCTATTAGGCTTTCCTTTAGATATCTATGCTCCCATGTTGTTTCATCTACGTTTTTGAATCTATGGTCCTTAATTTGGCTTGTTTCCCTTCATGCTAACGAGTCAGTTTAAACATTGGCAAATTTATGGATCAGAAGTTCAGAACCTATACCCTTTCCAATTTTTGGAACCATAAGTTAAACAAGTTGATTGCTGGTTAATTATTGCAGATGCTTCCTTGGGAGAATTTACCGGTACTAAAGAACCAGGAGGTTTATCGCATGCCATCAGTTTGGAGTATATTGGCAGCATATAGAAATGAGCGCAAGATCAATCCTTTGGATGCCTATTATTTGTTAAACCCTGATGGTAGCCTGAATTGCAAACCCGATTTTGACAAATTGTTTAGAGATAATAAGTTGAAGGTATCCTGGTTGCTATTTCTGTTACTATAGTACCACTTGCATCTTTGTTGTATATTCCTCACCAATTTGTACAGAAATTACATGCATGAGCATCTGACACACACATACAGGTTAAGGTTCTACATAGTAATTTTCATTTGAATTACTGTACAGGGGAAGGTTGGACATGCACCCCCAACTGAAAAACTGGCAGCAGCTTTGGAAAGCAGGGATCTCTTCATATATATAGGCCATGGAGATGGTATGTTTGATATACTTATTGCTTGTCTGATTGTTCTATCGATCAGTTACTTCTGTCTAATTATTTGAGTAACAAGTTTCCAAGCATCAATGTTTTATGTGTATGTGCTTTCATACAGGGTCGTTATATATTCCTAATGATAGGATCGAGAGACTCCAAAACTGTGCTGGGGCTTTCCTAATGGGATGCAGTAGTGCTTCTTTGAAACTAGATGGGTGTTACGTTCCACGAGGTCCTCCCCTATCGTATCTGCTTGCCGGTTCTCCTGTCATTCTCGGCAATTTATGGGAAGTAACAGGCCTTGACATTGATAAATTTACACATGCTATGCTTGTCTCTTGGTTTAAAGATAGGTCTTACCGTAAAGATTGCGATCAGAAGCTAATGATTGGAACATGCATGAGTCGAGCCCGTGATAAGTGCAGTCATTTTCCTTGCTTGGTTGGGGCATCACCGGTCTGTTATGGAGTTCCAACAGAACTCAAAGGAACTATGGAAGTAGCCACTCCTAGCACTGAGCTAAGCCCAACAACCTGCCTTGGGAAATAATTAGATGATGTACATGAGTGTAGCATCTCAGATTGAATATGAGGTGAATTGTCACGTACTGTTTTCTATTTCTACAGTTATTTGTTGGATTGAATCTCTACAGTTATTTGTTGGATTGAATCTTTCTTAACAATTCCACTTGTTCTTCTACAGGCTATACCTTTGGAGGATTTTGAGATCAAGCCGATGGATGAATCAGAATTAATCGAAGCATTAGAGTCAATGAAAGTAGTTAATGGAAGAATCGACTCTGAGAACATAACATCATAAGCAAACCAATCACATTATTTTTAAGCCTCCAAGTGTTTGATCTAATTTTAAAGTAGAATACATCAGCAGAGGTGTCTCAAATTGTTGTGCTCTGTTTCAAATTGAAGATTTCCCAAATAACAGAAAATCGGATAAAAGAAAAATATTGAAGGCCGACTTTTCAGCAAACGAACGTTTTTTTTTTTTTTTGGTGACACAGGAAACTGATTGCAACCGCTATGGATTCACATAGCATTACTTCTACATGGGTCTCACAACCATTATTTGGACCTAACCACCCCACCAATATTGTTTATTTTCCATCAGTGTCATTTTGATACCCTTGAATTTTAATCTGGTTTTCATGATGACAAAAGCAATCCTATCTCCCACTTCTAATAGGGCATATACTTACACTGTACACGAGCAGTCTGTTCTTTAATGCAGTTCACATCAAACCTCAAGAAAACCTTCAAAAAACTTGGGGAGTGACGGGTAATTGTCACCAAAATAAGGCCAACTGGACTGTATGTTCAAGCAAGTAAAACCAGTCATGGACAAAGTTATAAGCACTTTATCATTGTCATGGTTTTCATATGAAGTGGATCGAGCTACCAGGAGAACATGCTAAACACATACTAGATAGATGTCTACAGATGGTTACCAAACAAATTCAAAACATTACAGTATTACTAAAGGTAATGTTTGGTTTCCCATTTACTATGAAAAATATGAACTCAGTTGTTTTCACTGCAAAAGAACAATCATACATGAGAACTGGCTGAAGAGCTACTCTTCCTTGAACCTCTTCTCCACTTCCTCCAACCTTTCAATATCCTTGTAGTACTTGTCGATGCACCTGTGCAAAGATTTTTACATCATTTTTAACCACAATAAATCAATTAGGGGCTCAGAAGTTCCATTTAAGAGAAAAAGATAAGGGCATATGATGGCTAACCAACATACCAGTAGAGAACACATGCTGCAGAGCAGAGAATTACATTCTTTTGAGCCTTGTATTAATCATTCATTCCTTTAGTTAGTTTCAGCTTCAGTAAAATTTGTAGTGTCGAGCAGAACAATTCTGCATGACATATATTATTCTGTGTCAGGTCAAGAATAATGTTATTTAGAATGAAAGAATCAGAACTCATATATTTCAATATTCATGATTGATACAGGGCTAAGAGCATCAAACAATAATGAAGTCAATACTGGGCTGGTCAATACTGAGCATCAAACAATATTCTAGATCCACATAGGTACATAATGCACGGTAGTGTGTATTGTGATTTATCAAAATGTGGGAAGCCTTGTATGACTGAGGAGACTGAGGAGGCATCACAAAAAACAGCCTTGTTTGTTGATGACTTTAATATCAAAAGGAAAGGAGGGGTTGTTTTACAGAAGAAGGTAAATCTGATGATGATTTTTTCGACGAACATGTTGTGTAGAGGATAGATTTAACTGCTGAAGAAATTTTGGAGATATGTATGGCGGATAAGCACGAAATGCACGATCATAATTAAGAAATGTATGGAATTACAGGAAAAGGCTCTGAGCGGGGAGTATGCATCTCAGAATCCAGCTGATGTGAGTTTTCACTCCCTTTTTTCTATTTCTACAGTTATTTGTTGGCTTGAATCTTTCTTAACAATTCCACTCGTTCTTCTACATGCTATACCTTTCGATTGGGCCTAGGAGGACTTTGAGCTCAAGTCGATGGATGAATTAGAGTTTGAGGAATTATTAGATTCAATTAAAGTAGTAACACGAGTTAATGGAAGATATGAGTGTGTAGATGCATCAACAAATAGCAGCCGTCACGAGGGAGGTGGCTTTTTTTGAGCTCAATCTGGTTATTGGTTCTTTTGGTTTTTAGTTAACTTGACATTTGAATGAGAACTCCGTTTTCCAAGTCTTTATGGTGATGAATGTTTATTTTCTTCAATCCACATGCATAATTATCATATTTGTTGATCAACTTTATATAATGGTTGAATTTAATTATTGCAGTTCATATTTTCAACCCATTTGTTTATATTTTCTTCAATCCACGAGCATAATTATCATATGTGTTTGTTGAATTGCAGTTCATGTGAATTTATTGCAGTTCATATTTTCAACCACATGTGAAAATATAAACAAAAATGATAAATATGCATGCGGTGAATTATATAATTTGTCCTGCAATTCATATTTGTTGATCAACAATTCAATCCACATTGCAGTTCATAATTTTCAACCTCTCCATGGACGTGCCCAAATTTATGAACACATTGTGACTTGGCTATGTCGATTCACGGATTTAAGAATGTTTTCCCCCTTTTAGATTCTTGTGTGAATTAATCATTATGTTACTTGGCGGACATTCTTACTACCATAATACAAAAACATTCCTAAATCTGTGAATCTTATTATGTGACATTCCTACTAAAATAGCAATAGTACTAAGGCAACTCCTTAGAATGACTATGAAATAGCAGTCATTAAAATGGTGTGAAAACAAACATTCTTCATCATCATATAACATTCATTAACCTTACTAAACACACAAATTTCAGTAAATTCGCGACGTGAGAGATCTCATTCTCACCAATGTAATACATTCTCGAGCTAAAAAGCTATCAATTCCCTAGCAGATTAACTGTCTCATTTTTGTTTGAACAATGACAGAAAGCCCGATTATGGTATAGGAAGCCCAACACGGACGGGCCAAGCCCAACGTACGGCCACCAAAGAAAGGCGTTTTACTCAATTCGAAGGGTATTTGTGGAACTGCATTTATCTAATTGATAGCGAAGCCAGCAGCAACCAAAAAAGCCTAGAGAGAGCATCCCCTCCGGAATGTTTTTTGACGATCGTAACCAACAGTAAGTCTCCTCTCCCAATGGTAACTGCATTCTCATTGGAAAACTTCACTTTCTAGTTTATAAGCATTCAGTTAGTTTTAGAAATCTCAATGTGCATTTTCTGTATTCAACTAATGGGCAGCGATGTTGGGTTTAGGTTAAAAGGTATTTCTGTGCTATCTCACGTATTTTTTGTTTTTTTCCTTTCCTTCTAGAGTTCGTACCAAATTAAATCGGGAGTTCGCTACAAAAGGCACGAATGGCATCAGAAGTTTGTGGTTTGATTCAAGATCTAAATCTGAATGATCACTCTATTGGTACATCTCAAGTTCAATATGCTTTTGTTTCTGAGATTAATTGTTGTTGGGGTTAGTTTGGCCTAACTCTTGTAACAGTTACCACAGGAGCTTCTGTTGTGGAAAAGGATGATGTTTTGAAGGGGGGTTTTGGTGGGAGTAAAGCGTATGGTGATTTATCAAAATGTGGGAAGCCTGCTATGACTGAGGAGTCATCACAAAAGCAACAGCCTTCTGACATTGATGAAATTAATATCAAAAGGAAAGGAGGGGTTGTTACAGAGGAAGATATAGCAGATGAAGATTCTGATTATGATTATGATTTTTTTGATGAACGTGTCGTGAAGAGGTCTGATCCAACTAAGGAAGAAATCTTGGAGATTATGGCGTACGAGCACGATCATAGGAGATGTATCGAATTACAGGAAAAGGCTTTGAAGGAGGAGTATGCATTTGAGAATCCAGCTTATGTGAGTTTTTACTTCCTCTTTTTCTATATCTACAGTTATTTGTTGGCTTGAATTTTTCTTAACAATTCTACTGGTTCTTCTACAGTCTCCATTTTTCGACTGGCCCTGGGAGGAGGAATTTGAGATCAAGCCGATGGATGAATCAGAGTTGGAGGAAATATCAGATTCAGTGCTAGTATTAGTAGAAGTTGATGGAACATATGAGTGTGTAGATGCAGCAACAGTTCTTGGCTAAAGCAGCCTTCAGGGAGGGGGTTGGCTTTTTTAATTAAGCAGAGTTCGATCTGGTTACTGTTTCTTTTGGTTTTTTGTTAACTTGACATCTGAATGTAGAACTCTATATATATCCAAACGAAAAAATGAAAAAATGAAAAAAAAAAAAAAAAACAGCAGTTTTCAATTCTGGTACTATGTATCAATTGGCACTCATTAGTTACATCTACATGCACCAGAAACTTGGAAGATTCATGGTTTGGCAGTACTTTGAATTATGTGCTACTTGGTGAAAGTGTCCAACTGCAAGGATCTGGACCCGTTCTGTGGGAACCTTGTGAGGAAGTTGAGAAATCTGAATTCACGGACATAGATTCTAGTCTTTCTTCTGAAAGTCATCGTCCTTGGGGTGTCCAAATATGGCTTTAAAGTAGGCACAGAACAAGTTATGATGGAGTTTTGCCTCAATAAAGGTTCTTTAGTGATGTTTAATTGTCACCAAAATAAGGCCAATTGGATTGTATGTTCAAGCAAGAATCATCAACACACCAGTCATGGACAAACTTTTAAGCACTTTATCATTGTCATGGTTTTCATATGAAGTGGATCGAGCTACCAGGATAACAGGCTAAAACACATACTAGATAGATGTCTACAGATGGTTACCAAACAAATTCAAAACATTACAGTATTACTAAAGGTAATATTGGTTTCCCATTTACGACGAAAAATATGAACTCAGTTGGATCCACTTCAGAAGAACAATCATACATGAGAACTAGCTGAACAGCTACTCTTCCTTGAACCTCTTCTCCACTTCCTCCAACCTTTCAATATCCTTGCAGTACTTACAGATGCGATAGATGCACCTGTGCAAAGATTTTTTACATCATTTTTAACCGCAATAAATCAATTAGGCGCTCAGAAGTTCCATTTAAGAGAAAAGAAGGGCATTTGATAGCTAACCAACATACCAGTAAAGAAGACATGCTGCAGAGCAGAGAATTACATTCTTTTGAGCCTTGTACATCTGCATGACATATTATTCTGTGTCAGGTCAAGAATAATGTTATTTAGAATGAAAGAATCAGAACTCACATATTTCAATATTCATGATTGATAGAGGGCTAAGAGCATCAAACAATAATGGAGTCAATAGTGGGCTGATCAACTCTTTAATCATCAAAGAAAATGGCAAACGATAACCACATTAAGCTATGTGAATGGAGTAGAAGGTGGTAACTACAGTTGCCAGTCATGAATGGTTTCAAAAGGACAACGACAACGTAGGTTGCACAAATGCATTGCCTTCTAACTCCAGCATATGGTGGCCACTATAAACAAAAAGCTTGCTCAAGCCCAAATCACTCAGAAAATCCTACTTAACCACATAAAACCCCCCAAGTTCACATCTTAAAGCCTAAACAGACAGAAAAGCACTCAGGTAAGAACCTTTGGGTCTTTCACAAAAGTTCACCCAACCAAACAGTGAGCTTGGCTTAACCGTGTGCATAAGATTACGAAAACAAAACTTTCTGAAACTCATCTAAATTGAAGCTACAGCCAATACTTCCAACAAGAATACTCCATATGAGCAAACCCTTTCGTCCGCACTGATCCTCAATAACCCATACGCAAAGCAAGTCCAGAAAAACAAGCCAAGCAGAAATCCATTCAGAAAGAAACAGTTATGAGACTCCAGGATTTAAGTCATTTAACAGAAAAATCATAAAGAACATTCGAAACAAACCCAGCAATCTAACACCATCAAGTACGAATGCTATAGAAACACTGAAATTAAGTGACTGATTAAACAAACAGAATTTCGTAAATGCTATCATATCCTACCTTTCCGTTTCCCTAATATGGATGAGCAAGATCTAAGATCAAATTTCTAAGAAAACTAAATCGAAACGAAAAAGAAAAAAAAAAGAAAAAAAGTAGTTGGGAAGAAACTGACGGATTTCTCATAGCGGTCGCGCTCAGCAGCAGTGCAGATGTCTGAGGTGCACATCAAGCGATGTTCCATCTTCCAGTAGATATCTACACACCAAAGCAAAGCAAGCAAAATCAATCTCCAATTCAAATCTCTCATGCCTAAGAAATCAGAAATCCCTAAAATGCAGATCGTCGGGAAAAAAACTGCGGAAATGAAACAAAAGGGAGCAAAGATCGAACCGAGGAGCTGGAATCCGGCGAAGGGGACGACGAAGAGCGCCGGCTGAAGAATGAGAGAGATCAAAGAGACGAGGCGGTTCTTCAAGAGCTTGGGCGCGGGGAGAGTTAGCAGAAGGGCTACGGCGGCCTCTGCCGCCACCACGTACGTCAGAATCATCCACTGCAACGCCATTTTCCGATTCACACCTCTTCGTCTTCGTCAAATTCGATTTTAGTATATCTTTGGATTTCTTAGCTTCTTCTTCTGCTCTTGCAGCTACTTGTCTTAATTACCAAGCAAAGCATCGATCAATCTGATGTCGGTTGGATTGGATCAATTTCTCGCAGAGGCCCAATATCAACACCTTTTGGGCCTTGCAAAATTGGTGCACCAAAAGCCCAATCTAATTTTAGGTCCAAGTAATTTTTGGCATTTGGGTTCATGTCAATTGGCTGAAAGCATTTTCACTAGGTCCAAGTCCCTCATTGCTACAGTAGCGCAGAGAAAATCTTCAATAACAAGTTAAGAGTAGCAACAGGGTTTTATACGCTTCAAGCAATGGAGTACGTGTTACCAAAACAACATATTTATGTTTGTGTGTGTGTTAGGTGCATAATTTTTGTCCCTAAACATGAAACTGATTGATTAGTCGTGATGCCCACTGTGATTTATTATTAATAATGTCCAAATTTGGCTCCAAATGAAGGAAAAAACAAAAGAGAAAGACAATTTAAGAGAGACTTATTGTGAAAGACCCAAAGGGAATAAGAGAAAACAATTTAAAACCTTTACTTTGAGACATAGCTATAGTACTTATAATAAGTCTTTCTCTTTTGTTCGTTACGTCAAACATTTTCCTTTAGCCAAATAACTCCATCACTAAGTTGACCAATCCCTCTTTAGTCATGCACTCATGTAATGTCTTTCAAAATGATATCGTATCATTTTTATAAAAAAAAAAATTAAAAAAAATGCTTATACTGAATATTATATTGCAAACTGATCAATCACAGACTCAACTTGTGGATGGTAGATTATAATTTATAAATATTGATAAGACGAAGAAGAAGAAGATGTTGGCTCACACATATACAGCAAGCTACGTAACGTTAAATTTCAAGGAAAATTACAAATGATTAGGTTAGCATGAATTAATTAGTGGTAACACGATTATCATGTGACTGAAGCCGGCTCTTTCAGTGCCATATTGCCATGTATGATCACTCCATATTTTTTTATTTTATTTTAGAATGAATGAATGATCACTTCTTATTGGTCATCCATTGATAAACTATATATTTCTTTCCAAATTTGAATAAATCAATCTCCTCATTGGTGTGACCTCTTATCTAATTACTATTTAAACGATCATTTTTGACTAACAATTGTTGTTTTTAGTGCTTTCGCATACTATTGTTAGAATATCTTGCACCTTTTTCCTCATTTAATTAAATGGAAAAGGTTGATTAAAGTACAGGCAAAAGTCTCATCATTCAAGTGTTGAACCAATCCGATCTTATTTTAGTAACTCATGCTGTTCAAATTAGATTTTCTATTTATAACATATATCAAAATTTTACCAAAGATATATATATATATATATATATATATATATAGACGTATGACCACCAAGCCTAAAGTCTTCATCTCTAACCGCTGATATATATAGTAACTTATAAAATTGGTGGCTTTGATCATCGAATTTTATAAATGACGGTGTATACAAATCGTTAAAAGTACATATTTTCTTACTTTTTTTAAATTAGGGAAATTGTATACGAATTTTTTACTTGAGAGTTGAGAATAATTATATATATGTTCAAGTAAATCCAGAATATGTGTCTGGCCCAAACTCGAGGTTACTTGCTCTAGTTGAAATAGGGATTATATTATAGATATTCTCAGAGAATCTTAGGAGATATCCAATCAATGTACGATTATGTTTCCTTGTACAAATCTATCTCTATGCTTGTAATCATCTATATAAAGAGACCTCTATTATCAATGAAATGACGATTCAATTTTCTCCCAATTCAGTTTTCCTTAAACACGTTATCAACATGAAGCCCTAACCCTGAAACAAATAGCTAAAACCCTAAATCCGAATACAAAACCTTAAAACATTTTCTGCCTCCGCCACACTACTTGAAGAATCTAGAACAGGTAGCAAAACCACCCGAACAGGCCGAAAACCTACCGAACCGGCCACCGAAATCTTCAAACCACCCGCAGCAAATATTCCACCGGTTCACCACCATCCGGACTTCCAATTGCTACCAAATTTTTCCGGCAGTAGCATATCAATCCCATAAATCCGGAACCTGAAGAAAACCCCTGAAAACCGGATTAAAAGTCACTGAACCGGCCGACTGAATCGTCTGGCAGAAAACCGGTAGAAGGAAAAGAAAAGGAAAAGAACAAAAAAGGGAGGAAGGAGAAGCCCACTGCAACAGGCCCAAGCCTTCGGCCCAGAAGCCCACTGACCCAAACCCAGAAGTCTGCTGACGTCAGCAGCAGGGACCTACCGCCACGTTAGCATCCAGCCCACTGCCACATCAGCACCGGTCAACGCCGGTTGACCGTTTCCGGTCAACTTTCAGGTGACTTTTTGCAGCGACCTATTTCGAGGTTTTTCTTTCTAAAAGTGCCCTTTTTTTTTTTTTTTTTAGAGTTTTTAATTCAATTTCTTTTCTTTTTCTCGAGGACTTGCAAACTCCTTTCTTCTACCCCCTTTCTTCATCATAGGGGAGACCTAATTAAGCCGAACTATAGGGGTTCGTGCTCACTCCAAGCTTAGAGCTTGTTGAGATTTCTAAACTTAGAGTTTATAGAGAATTTATGATCGACCACTTACATCATTGTTTCGATCTAATCCAATACCTCTTGGCATTGAATTTCTTGGAAGTGATTATGCTAAGAAATTCATAATTTCTTGGGAGAAACTACACTCAGAAATTTTATATGTTTTCTTCGTAGCCTTTTTACGCTCTAAAACTAACCCTAATTTCTTGTTCTATTTCAGGATGAGTAACCTGAACAAACTAGACTTTGCTCCATTGGGAACAACTGGCTCTGAATATCACAGGTGGGTTCGTGATGTCCGCCAACATCTCAAGGCCGATGGAATCCTGGATATGATTCTCGTGCCTAGCAAGGACGTGCTAAATGTTTAGCAAACTCAAGATTTGGAAGCAAATAAAGCAGCCTTAGAGGCAAATAAGGCGAAAGTCATCATCCTAATGACTCGTCATATGGATGATTCGCTCCAGTACGAGTGTATGAATGAAGAAGACCCCAGAAGGCTGTGGTTCTCACTAGAAGAAAGATTTGGCAACGTCCGTGACTCCCTGCTTCCTGACCTAGAAGTGAGATGACATAGCCTCCGCTTCTGTGATTTCAAGTAAGTTCTTGACTACAACCCGGAAGCATTTCGCATTAAATCCTTAATGGAATTCTGTGGTAAAGAGATCACAAATGCGATATTGATTGAGAAAACTCTCTCTACCTTCCCCGTCTCTGCATTGATGGTTGCTAAGAACTATCGAATCGATGTTACTGCAGGACGGATCACAAGGTTTCATGAGCAAATTGGAGCTATGAATGTCGCTGAAAAGCATGACAACATCCTTGTGAAGAACTATAATTCGAGATCCATGGAAACAGAGCATATTCCGGAATCCAATTATAATCGCGCCCCTAAGAAAGGGAGCTAAGAGCGAAACCCTAATCTTAGGGATACTTCTGGCTCTAGTCCATATGATTGCTCTACATAGAAAGGTAACCGCCAAAATAGACGAACACAGAACCGAAGAGGTCAACGTGGAAAGAGATAGGGAGGCAACACCTCTGGCCATGTTGGTGGCGCCACCAACACTAAGAGTCATCTAAATGACGCTTTCAAAATGCCTCAATCAATGGAGTTTCACAAGCAGGGCAAGGTGATTCATATATACTATGCTGTCAAACATGAAAGTATCTCTTATCAAAAATAATATATATATACACACACACATGGAGGCGATCTAGATCGGACGTCCGCACTGTCGCTAAAGTGCGCACGGTGACGCTGCAGCAGCTTTCAGGCCTCAACAGCACCACAAGACTTGTTGGATGGAGGCCAGGGGTCGATCTCGACCTTCTTCTTGATGGTGGAGTCGTCGGCTATCAATTTGCAGTCGCTATTCAGAACCTTGAAGTTTTAGGTGAGGTTGCTGCCCAGAACCTTCAACCTTGATCTCCCTCGACCTTGATCGTTGCCCAGAAGCGGTTTAGGATGCCTTTGGCCTCCGTCCAGCAAGATTCGAGCCGCCGTCTGAGCCTGAACTTGGCTGCAACATTGCCGTCCGTACTTTAGCGACAATGTGGACGTACGCTCTACATCGCCTCCGTGTGTGTGTGTGTATTATTTTTGATAAGAGATACTTTCATGTTTGACAGCATAGTATATATGAATCACCTTGCCCTACTTGTGAAACTATATCGATACTCCGATACCCTCTCTTCTTTGAGTAATTATAATTTGGTTCTTGAATACTAGCTATGGTGACACTGGCTAATAAATTTGAGACATGTTAGTGGAACACAGTGCATGGAGTAAAAAAAAAAAAATCTATGACCAACCAACAAAAAGTTGTTGCTGAATGAATCAATCACATTAGCGTAGACCACGCTACATATGCTACATATACATGGTGATCCGAGATCATAAAATCTTACAACTAGGTCTTCACCTTGCCCTGCTTGTGAAACTATAGCGATATATATATATATATATATAGAGGCCCGATCACAGGCAGATGTCCGCATTGTCGCTAAAGTGCGAACGTCGACGCAGCAGCAGCTTCTAGGCGGTGACGGCGGCGCGCGGCTTGTAGGAGGGAGATCGGAGGCATCCCGGACCGTTCTGGGCAGCGATTGAGGTCGGAGGAGATCGAGGTTGCACGTTCTGGGCAGCGGCCGAACCTGCAACTGCAAGGTTTTGGGCAACGCCGCAACCTCTTCCCCGAAGACTCCACCCAACTGCAGACCGGCTTCTCAGACCCCTAGCCCCCTCCGGCAAGTCGCACTACGCCGTTGAAGCTTGATCGAGGCCGGAGGAGCGTCGTCCGCACTTTTTCTAGGTTGCGGACGTACGCTCTTGAATTGCTGCGTGTGCACACACACACACATGCCCGTTCCAAAGCGGACGTCCGCACTTCGCTAAAGTGAGGACGACGACGCAGCGGAGGCTTTCCAGGTGGCGACGACGGCTAGCGGCTTGCAGGAGGGAGGCCGGAGGCATCTGGGACTATTCTGGGCAGCGTTCGAGGTTGGAGGAGGTCGGGGTTGCAGGTTCTGGGCAGCAACCCGACCTGCAACTACAGGTTTTCTGGACAGCGCTGCAATGATGTCGCCGACGACTCCGCCCGACCCTCGGGGTCCTTCCGGCAACCCCCGCTGCTCCGTCGCGCCTCGAGCCGAGCTGCAGCGTCGCCGTCTGCACTTTAGCGAAAGTGCGGACGTCCTCTTTGGAACGGCCTGCTATATATATATATTTATTATGTCCTGCACACTGGCCAATATATAACAAGACTGATAACATATATAAGCTAACATCCGAAGTTGTTTAGTTGTGAATTCACTACAAACTTTCGGCGGAATGATGCATTCAAACTTGAATGTTAAGTTGACTTTATTATTTTTCAGAGAAAACTAACCTACACTCTAGCTCGATCCATTCTACACTACTGCAATAAACTAAGACCAGCTAGCTATAAATGTAGATCAATTAAACAACACTAAGAAAAAGACAAGATATATATTAGACAATCACACAATTAGTTACGACGGAATGAATGATAGATGATAGATCGATTAAAGAAAATCCCAAGTGTGAATTAATCAATTGAACAAGTCATGTCGCTGATCATGATCAGTGGTCACCATTTTTAAATAATAAAATAATAAAGAAATTAAGGATGATAATCAAGATGAGTCACAGGTACAACTGCAGATTTAGCACATAGCCAAAAGAGAAAAGATAGTACTAATCGGGCTTATTCCCTTCTCTTTTCTTCAAATAATTACTTGGTATTATCACTAGCTAGCTCTGGTAATGTACGTTTGTTGACCTCTCTTATTCCGTAATGAAGCGGAAGACATGCTCTGCTCTATGCGTACAGTAATAATTAATCGATCACTACCAAGAGTTTTACTAAAATATATCATTTCTAGATCAGAGGATATTGGATCACAGAAGATACACATCAACAGGTAAGCAGAAGATAAGTTTAGAAAAGTCTACTTATACTACAGTTTACACACCTAATTCACTACTTGAGAACCATCAGAGAACTCTGACAACTGAGAAAGTCTTGTAGATTCGAGCAATTGCATTAGCTTGTTACTTCCACCTATGCGGGCTTCATCAAGTGGAGTTTTCCCCCATCTGCAATCAGCAAGTACATAGAATAAAAAGGTTGAACATGTTGCTGTATAAACTCCTTCACTTTACTTTTAGTGCCTTTACACAAAATTGTGAGTACGTTTATTGGTTTCCATGTCATATAAGGAGCTTGCTGAACATAGGGATAAGCCACAGTCAATCCATAAGCAGCATTTCAGGACACAGTAATTTGAAGTAGGACAAGAATAAGAGTTGGTTGATCACAACTCCCCATTCTCATCACATACTTGGAAGTTTCATAGAGACCATGACATCAGTTAGAACAATCTGACAAACAAGATGGACATTCAGATAGTCAAATTGTACCTGTCCTTTGATAGAACACTTGCTCCTGCTTCTAATAGGAACTCTGCCATTGGATATAACCCTTCTGAAGCAGCTACATGTAGTGGTGATCTCTGATCATAATTTTTCGCATTTGGATTCATGTCATTGGCTAAAAGCCTTTTCACGAGGTCCAAATCCCTCTTTGCTACAGTAGCACAGAGAAAATCACCAGCATCTTCAATAGTAAGTGATGCCCCTGCCTGAACAAGTAAAGAAGCAACTTGATCATGCCCATTTTTTATGGCTTCAAGCAATGGAGTCTTCCCAAACTTATCTGGTACAGCAAGTAATACGGAAAGCTAATCAACATTGGTAAATCTGGTACTAGTGTGATTTCCTTCAGATCATACATGATCCAATTGAAAATTTTTTAGCAGAGTTTGTTAGAAGATCACCTGACATCTTGACGTCTCCCCCTTTTTCAATAAGAAAACGAGCAATATCCTCGTACCCTTTTGATGCAGCAACATGCTGTTGGAAACAGATAAACATTAAGAAAGCCTCACAAGAATGTATTGCAGTTTAGTAACTACACACATATTAGCCATTCAGATTCATACCAGAGGGGACCTTCCAGCATAATCCACCTTGTTTGGATCTACACCAGCTCCAATCAAACGTTTTACTCGATAAAAATCTCCATCATAGACAGCACAATTTACTTTCATAACTAACTCCATTTCATGCTTTCCGATATATAGAGTGATATCTGATTCCAAAAGCTTATTCCGGGTATACAAGTCTTTTCCCTGTGGGTTGAGAAGCAAAGCCAATTACATTTTCCGTTTGGATCATGGGTGGAAGTGAGAAAATGAAGACTACCACAATTTCAAGTATATTTACCTCAAGCAGGTTATCCAAGATAAGCCGGCCATCTAAGAAATATATCTCCAGTATTTCTCTAAAGGACTGTCTATCAAGTCGTAAGACCCTACACAGTTGACAAACCCGAACAGCATACGGCTGGGGAGTGTTGCAAAGAAAAGAAACCTCTCCAAATGAGCTATAGGTTTGCAAACGCTCAAGCAGCTCTTCACTGTCATCATCTTCACCCCTTCCCAGCTTTTCCTGTAGAGAGTCTCAAATCCATTAGGCAAAGGTTCAAGAATATATCAATGTGCTAAGCATAAAATACATGTAGCTATCCTCTAACCTTCAGCTGTTACAAAAAGGTAAACTATGAATCTTTTTGTAGATGCAAACAGAAAGATGTGCACACAGGCAAACAGAGAAGGGTATGTCTGAGCAGGGTTGCATGTATGCATAGTTTTATGCAGATATTTATATGTAATCAAAAGGCAGGTATTAAGTTTGGACCAGAGTAACTATTAGCTAGGTTTCACTATGTGCAGGTAGGTATTATTTCAAAAGCATAATATATATATATATATATATATATATATATGCTTTTGAAATAATACCTATATATAAGGATATTCAGATTGAAAGCCATACCAGTTCACCATGGCATACTATATATAGGTGATCTACTACATCCCCCTGCTCTATAATCACTTCTGCTGGAAGGAAAAACTCCTCATGAATTCTCGTTGCCTGATAAACCAGTAACATAATTAAAATTCTTTCCTCTACAATAAGGTAAGTGCAGAATGATTTAAGGTGGTGAAAAAAATCAAATGACAACAGCAATTTTTTTTCCCGGATGGATAAAATTACTGAAGACATTGGCTTACTATCTGTTTTATGAATCCCGTAGAGCACCCTTTAAAAAGATGAACTTCTTTGATGTATGGCTCATACAATTTCTGTGAAATCTGCAATAAAGAAACAAGGAACTATAGTAGAGTTCTACAATCAACAGTACTAACATTTATGGAATGGGAAAGAGAGCTAATCAGAAGTAAGACCCCATGCAAACGTAATGTATCAATTCTCACTAATAGCAAATCAATAATAAGGATCATATTTTTTTGCTTAAATGCTAAAGCCACAGTTTTAGCCTGCTTGAGTATATGTAACCTTAGGCCTTAAGAACTTAAAAGGAGATCAATACCTTACTGCGAATAGAGGCAGGGATATCCTGAAGAACAGCAGCTTCGGTGTAGCTACGGTCATACTGTAATCTCAAATGGTTTTTAATTTCCTTACTTATCCCTCTATCAATACGGTTTCTATTCATGTATTTGATAAGGTCCGCCATCTTGTCCCTAAACTTCTCTGTTTTTGATCCTTTCACTATCAATGCCGCAATGTTACCAAGCAGATAAGCACCAAGAATCATATCGAAAGACACATAAAACATGATGAATATCATCTCCCTCACATTCACTGCATGTATCTCTCCATAACCTGAAATTGCATCATTGAATACAATCAGTAATTTGTAGCATACATATCAAGTTATTAATAACGACAAGTGAACTAAGAATCTTAAATTACCAACGGTGGCCATGGTAACAACTGCAAAATAGAGCGAAGTTATGTAACGCTTCCAAAGATCAATCTCCCTGAAATGTGCATAGCTATAGTCACCCATCTTCAAACTCCCAATCCATGTGTAACCTTCCTGTGATGGAGGCATGGTAGTAGCCAGATAATAAAATATGCAAGCAGCTGTGTGTGTGCTATAAAGTTCAACAACAAATAGCTTGGCAATTCTTGTAAACAGGTAATTGATTCTGATATCTTTCTCCAATTTCTCAAAAAACTCCGTTACTCTCCGTGCCCGGCTTAGCCGTATCCACAGTAAGTACCTCACCGCCTCTTCTCTCCCAGAAGCCTGCACATAGTTATTTAATATGAAAATGTCCAATTCTACATTGTCACATATATATATATATACACACACACACGGGAGCCGTTCGAGAGAGCGGACGTCTGCAACCCAGAAAAAGTGCGGACGTCACTGCTCCGGCCTCGATCCAGCTCCGACGGGGCGGTGCGGCTTGCAGGAGGGAGGCCAGGGGTCTGTAGTCGGGTAGAGTCACTGGCGACGGGTTTTGCGGTGCTGCACAGAACCTGCAGTTGTAGGTGAGGTGGCTGCCCAGAAACCAGCAAGCCCTACCTCCCTCCTGCAAGCCCCGCGCTGCCGTCGACGCAGCAACACTTTAGCGACAGTGCAGACATCCGCCCTTGATCGGGCCTCTATATATATATATATATATATATATATATATATATATATATAGGGTTTTTCTCATCACAGGTGTTTAAATTATTTTGCACCGGTTAAAATAATATCAAACAATTAAAAACGATTTATAGACTGGAAATTTCATATCAAAGTCATACTTCACACTTCCATACAGTGTACTTGATGTTTCATTTCCATCATTCTCTCCATGACTCCATGCATTACACATGCCATTAACCTAAGATGCACGTCGGTACAGATTTTCAAATCTAGGTATAGTATTAATCGTTTTTAATTTTAGGGTATCATGTTGACAGGTGCAAAAAAGTGAATACACTAATGGTGAATGTACTACCAAACGTCAAATATATACATACCTTATAGATGGCATCCCAGGGAAGACAGCCGAGAAAATCGACGAGGAAACGAGACTTGAGGTATCGGAGAGCGATGAGGTGGCGATCGTAGACAATGCGGTGGGAGTGGAAGTCGCGATAGGCGACGAAGAAGCGGACGATGATATCGATGAGAAAGGCTATCTGGCCGCAGCTGTCGAGCATGAACAGGTTCTCCGGCAGGCCTCTGAAGAAGCCGAACTCCAGAGGTGTGAAGAAGGAGGAGTAGACTGCCCATAACAGAATGAAATGCGTCCACCCCACGTACCACCTGCACGCGTAACAATCAAATTCAATTAGACTCCCTCCTCCATTTTCATCTACAAAACCCTACACAAGAGGGTCCATCTATGGGCTATATCTTGGGCCATAATATGGCAAACCCAACCCAAAGAAACTTTGCTTATGTGGGCCTAATTAATAGAGTCACATTCTTGTCCAGGCTAGCTGATGAAGATAATTCTGGACGTTCTCGTGCATAACAGTACGCTCTTTATGATTAAGTGTATTATTATTATTATTATTTTTTTTTTTTTTGTGTGGCAAAGATCTTGATGATAAGTATATTCATCCTAATTAATCCTAGACCACATGTTTCGTCCCAGGCTATCAAGAACAAAAGTGATGATCCATGCTCAGATCGAAATAATAATGTACTATAAGTAGGCAACTAGCTAGCTAGAAAGATCGATTATATATATATATATATATATATATATATATATACGCGCGTACCAGTTATCGGGATGAATGACCATTCTACTGAAAAGCGAATTAGAAGCCGATGATGATGATGTTCTGCTTGCATTGGCCGCAGTAGTCTCAACAGTGGTGGCATTAGTGCCTGCAGACTCACTTCTCTTCAAAGAGAAACGCCTTTTCCACCAGAACTGTCTCGACGACGACCTCGAATCGGTGATGAGCTCGTCGTCCTCGACCTCGAATCCTTCATCGTCAGAGGAGTCGTGGCGGTGACCCTCAGCTCCTCCTGACGATCTTCGTCTTTCTTGAGCTCCATGCATTTTTTATCTTTCTGGTCGATTCTCCAACTGAAAACCATGTATTGTCCAGACCTAGCTATATATAATGAAGAAGCAAACAACAATTTGGCATAAAGTGAATGAGTGCCATGTCCAACATGATATATAATTAATTAATGCCGTTTCGTGCCAATGTTTTAAAGCTAGCTAGCTGTATTTTTCTCTGCCAGAATTTCTAAAAAGTAGGGTACTTTTAATTGTGGTGACAAAAAGAATCCAGGGGTACTGATACCTTTGATTTAATCAATCAGGTAAGGAACCTAATTAAGACGTACATTCATACAGTCGTGCATAATTAGCTCTATCAAATTATCGATTAGGGTTTTTTCTTTGTTTAATATTTTTCCTTTTTCTAGCTTTAACCTTTAGGAATCCAAAACTTTTTCTTTTTTAATTAGAGCATCCAATCCTATCCAATCAATAATAAGATTCTTCCCAAAAGAAATTAAAAGACGGAAGACAAATAGTTAAAGATGAGAGACTAGCTAGAGGAATTAACGCATGTAAAAGAATTTATACTGACCCTGAATTCAAATGGAGGGGAAGTTACACTAGTTGTTGTCGCAGGAGGATTACCGATAGAGTAGCATCGCATAAATCTTATTGCGGAATCATATATGCCTTCTAAGAATTCAGAGATCTTCCCCCATTCTTAGTTTCGAAGGAAAAGTGCAGAGCACTAGCAACTCTTGATTGATTAATGAAGGAGAAAAAGTTGCAAAATTCGGTGATAAAACTTGATTCAGTGATATTTACACCATGAGCTTAAGAAACACAGCTCAGTAACCGTTAAGATTAAAACCCATATATAAGGACATCAATTGGAGAGGTTAGAACTATAATCTATTTGAATCTTAATTGGTTCGCTACATTTCTGTTATCATATCCAATACCCAGCTCACATGTTATTAACATCCTTTATTTACTAATTATACTAATTCCTGTTACAATTTCTTTTTTAAAGAAGAAGAAGAACAACAAGATAGAAGAAGATATAAAGACCATTTTCAATCTCCTTTTAAACCTTCCATTCAGCAAAAGCGGGGCAATTGTTAGAAGTTTCAACTTTTCTTTCCCACGTGGATCTTAATTTCTTCCTCTTCAGCGAGGATTCTTCCGATTAAACTCCAACTAGCCAGGTATTGCAGATTTTTTGGGTAAGGGACTTTGACATTGTCTGCCTATGGGCTTGTGGTATTATCACCAATTTATGGTTAACTCTTAAATTTTTAGACCTTTTAAAAGTACTATCAACCCAGATAATAAGGTTTATAATTTGCCCAACTCTAATCATTAGGAGCCAAATTCTAATTTTCCAACACAATCATTCTTCATCCACTTATGGTGTACAACATGGTCTAAATGTATATCAACCTTTAGCTTTTAGACCTTTAAAAAAAATTGTAATAGGTCCAACACGTTGTTGTTGCAGATGGGTTTTCAAAACATAAGAGTCCACCATCAGGACTCTGGACCTAAGATTGGATGAGTAGATGACCCAAAGTATAGACAATTACAAGTCCATGGGATTAGGGTTAGAGCATTTTTTGTTTTAAGCGATATGGCTAAGAGCCTAGGACAAATAAAGGTTTACCTTCGAGTCTTAACCAAGAAAGAAGACACTTCATCAAAAAAGCCAAGAAAGAAGACATAACCGCTATTGTCAGGCATGACGCATCAAAATCACAATCAATCAATTAAAAATTGGAAGTACACAACGAAGCAACAGGTAGATTGATATTTTTGTAGACAAAACAATTACTTATATAATGCAAAATTTAAAAGAAATCCCATTTTCGTTTTCCTTGGCGATAAACCGATTTGCGATAGCTACATGCAGCTAGTTGCATGTTGTGTGCTTCATGGCTTGCCACCATAGAACTGACTATTGACATCATCAACTTACAACATAATACCCAAATTATGAATTGACCAAAAAAAAAAGGGACAGCTAGCTGGCCCATCTTTGTCATGCATAAATTTGTTAGTTTTTTCTGTATCTAATTATCTATAGATAAATAAATACTTATCATAAAAATCATATAATTAACAATTACTTTCTTCCATCTTGCATAATTGCATTGTCATCCTCTACTTTGCAATTCATTAATATAATGCAGAATATAAAATAAAATCATACTGTATCTGCACAATATTTTACTATCTTAATTTGTTGCTTCATTTTGCTTTGCAAATATGATACCAAAACAACAAAATTAGAATTTAAATTTATGTGGTGGAGAAAGTTGTTGGATAACTTTTTTTTTTTTTCCTGAGATAAAAGTTGCTGGAGAACATTGCAGAGTGTTATACTCTCTCCCAAGATAGCAAAAAGTATTTTTATATTATCATTTTGTTGTTTCATAGATGTTGATCATCGACTTATGAGATTATTATGAAATTGAAACATTGAGGAGTATAAACTAATTAGATGAAAAATGATAACACCAATACCCAAAATGCACATCACATACTAAAATGCAATTTTAATTTCTCTCAAAAATGTGTACTGCCCACAGTTCGTCAGTTGGTAACAACGTTGTAGTGCGATATAAGACCTACAAGGAAAATTAAGTAAAATAAAATTGTGATATTAAATTAGCAAGTATGCCCCATGCTATTTTCTTATCTTATTAACATGTAGTGGAGCAACATGGACGTCGAATAAGACGGAGGAAAGGGCCACCTATGTCATGACATTTTCGACCAAGTTCAATGCACACCTATATATGTCACTTCAATCTCTCTTCGAAACTTGATTACCCAAACTTATTCGTAACTATAGAAACCAACCCCAAAACCAATTTGTCCAAATATGGAGAAATTCAGAACACCGAAATCTAATATAACCAAGCTCCAACTCGATCAAATATCTTCAATTTGTTTTTAAATACAATTATATATCCTCATGTTGCATGCAAGTATATCCTAATTAAATGTGTAATTAGTTTAACTAATTTGCGAATCAATCATTGCAAAGAAAAAGGTAATGGTCTTCTATTAGTTTACTCTCACACAATGGAATCTTGATATCATAGATCTCTACTTGCCACCAAACTTAATGATATGAAAATGAAAAAAGAACAAATATATATATATATATATATATGAAAAAAGCAATAGAAAAAGACCTCCCCGTCTCCGCCCAAAGCACAGGGCTCATTAATCAAACAAAACTTCAGATGCACCTAATATTTTTATTTATTTTTTAATAAACTGCTGATGGCTTACCAAGATTTCCATATTTATCGAAACTTGATTCATCTAACAACGTACAGTTGTGTCTTAATAAATACTCAAATAAGATAAGATCGTCATGACCAATAACAAAATAAGATAAGATCGTAACCCACATGTGATTTTCGTTCATTAATATTAGTTTAAAGATAAACTGGAATAAAAAAGTATATCAAGCCAGTGATGGAGTAGAAGATGATCCAAAAGCCGCTTGCTAGAGTGATAGGGACAGAAACAGCACGTACTCCATTGCCTTGAACTCATCTGATTAAAAAAAAAAATTTGTTTTTTGATACAAAAATAAAATAAAAATGATGATCAAGAAATAGTTTTAAAACCAAGTGGCGGGCTATCCACTAGGGCATGCATTTAAATCACATGTCCTATTTTAACAAGTAGCCCCAAAATAATAATGCAGGTCACCTCCTCCATCGTTACCCTAGCTCGTTATCTGTATGTGGGAGAACTGGACCCCACACACCCCCCCCCATATCCATCCCCCTTCCTCGCTCCCCAGTCCCCACCACCACACTACACTCCAGCCGGCTGCTCAACTCGATCGTCCCCACGTGCTTTTTCATTCCCACTTATATATAGCGACCAAAACCCTCCCCAATTTAATCCCAACCTCCCCCTAGACTCTCCTCAACTCGACTCCTCCCTCCGAAAATCCAATGGCTCTCATCCGGGAACGCCGCCAGCTCAACCTCAGCCTCCCCTTGCCGGAACCCTCCGAGCGTCGCCCACGTTTCACTCTACCTCTCCCTCCCACCGCCGCCGTGGCAACCACCACAAACTGCTCCTCCGCCGCCGCCGCCTCCTTCTCCGCCTCGGACCTCGAAAGACTAGAGGTACTAGGCCACGGTAACGGCGGCACAGTCTACAAAGTCCGCCACAAGCGCACTGGAGCTAACTACGCCCTAAAAATAGTGAAAGGCGACTCCGACCCCACCGTCCGCCGCCAGCTCTACCGCGAAATAGAAATCCTCCGCCGCACGGACTCCCCCCACGTGGTTCACTGCAACGCCATCATCGAGAAGCCCACCGGAGACATCTGGATTCTCATGGAGTACATGGACTCGGGAACATTAGAGACCTCGCTCAAAGAAAACGGCACGTTCTCCGAGGCCAAGGTCGCTCGTGTAGCTCGTCAAGTCCTCAACGGTCTCAATTACCTCCACACTCAGAAGATCATCCACCGTGACATCAAGCCAGCCAATCTGTTAGTCAACAGCAACATGGAAGTCAAGATTGCCGACTTCGGCGTCAGCAAAATGATGTGCCGAACTCTCGATAACTGTAACTCATACGTTGGGACTTGTGCTTACATGAGCCCGGAGAGATTTGACCCCGACACTTACGGTGGAAACTACAATGGGTACGCCAGTGATATATGGAGCTTGGGTCTAACCCTCATGGAGCTTTACATGGGCCACTTTCCGTTCTTGCCTCCGGGTCAGAGACCCGACTGGGCGACCCTTATGTGCGCCATATGTTTCGGGGAGCCACCGGCCTTGCCGGAGGGGGTGTCGGAGGAGTTCAGGAGTTTTATGGAGTGTTGCTTGCAAAAGGAGTCGGGGAAGAGGTGGACGGCGGCTCAGCTTTTGACGCACCCGTTTGTTTGTAAAGATCCGAAAGCCATTCGGTACCTGAAGGATTAATGTTCATATTGTTGGTGTCGAATATCCGCGCGGCGGAATCCGATTGTAATTAGTATTCGGGTCCCCGGGTTTGACATAACTTTTTGGACACTGCTGCTGTAGGATACTACTGAGTAACAATTGTAGATACTGGCCGGATTCGGATTCTTTAATCGTTACTTCTTGTTTCTTCATCATGTTCCATTTTGTCCATGGTTTAAGAATCAGGATAACAATCTCAGCTTTTGAGGTTCCATAAACACCTATTCTCAAAGCCTAATCTCATCTCTTAATTAGTTTAATATGAATTGATCAGAGAAATATCTTCAATTAATGAATGTCAGAAACCGCCTTCAATTTGATATTTTGGAATTTATATATGAAAGTCACATTTTTCAAAATTTCTTAATTTCAGCTATCAAATGCAACGAAACGAGCTAGCTAGCTAACTGATCAACTGATTGTCCAAGTGATTAAAGGTCGAGAGTTCAAGAGATGTACACTTACTTAGAAGTTGAGAAGCTAAGAGCAACTCCAATCATGGTGTCAAAAGCCAAAATGGCTACCTCAATCAAAATCCACAATCTCCAACAATAGCTAAGATAGAGTCATTTTGGCTTTTGAGCCAAAAGAGGAGTCAAAATGACTGCATATTGTTGAACGAAAGCCATATGTGGTGAGACGTGAATTGAGATGGGCCCCAACAGCATGTGATGAATTTATGAAATGACTTTGGCTCTTGACTAAAGATAGTTAGAAATGCAAAATATGAATAAATATGGATGACACTAGGAGAGCCAAATTTTGCAAATGACTTTAACTTTTGACTCCATTGTTGGAGATGTTCTAAGAAACACTAGTAAAAGACCACAAAGGGTTATAAATGTATATGTTCATAAATCGATTAATACTGTTATATATGTGGGTACGGTTGGGGGCGTATCCACGTTGGTGGCTGGTTGGGCTTTAAAACTTCTAATATATGTCAATTGTATGTTAAAAAATTTTACAAAGCCATGAATGGTTCAGTTGGCAAAGTGGTATGTTATTTCCCTTGTGAGCTTGGTTTGAATCCTCTTACAGGCATGAATTTCTTTTGCTTTTTCCTCATTTACTTCTCCCCCGTTTTGTTCTTTTGTTCCGGTTCTTTTTTTTTTTGTTCTTTCTACACTTTTTTTCTCCATTTTTTTCCCTTTTGGTACCACATTTTTTATTACTATTTCTTCAAAATTTCTTACTTGTTTTTTCCACTTTTCACATTTTTTCTCCATGTTTTTCTGTAGTTAGTAGTTACAACAATTTCTAATAGTATTTCTTTGAAATTTAGTGTCAAAATCCTTGAAAGTAATATTGATGGAAAAAAAAAATCTTATGAATAAGCCTTAGAATAGCCCACCCCAAATTTATATCCTAAATCCGCTATTGAGTGCTGTGATGGTGAATAACAATTGAGTAGAAGCTGTACACAGTTGAATAGTTTATCATGAGTCTTGCTGCGTGGCCGTCTACATGACTAAATGTGACTAACCAGCTCTTAAATTAATTCTACGATCGATTTTGTTAAGAAGGAATTTAAGTCAATAATCATATTTTAATGAGCAAGAATATATTAGCAGAATCAACGGCAGAATATTATAAACACACTTAATTAAGTCTAGTCAATCAAATTTCAATTGCATGCAGTATATAACAAAATCTGGCAGGCAACTGGCCAAAGTTTCTTGGTTTGAAATTTATCCATGATTGAATAAGAGTAGCCGGTAGCTAGTTTGGTTAAACCGTGCAAGAAATGTATAAACGTTGCTTACAATTCAACCATCAGTCCTAGATTAGAAACAAAATGATTTGCGGCATATAGGTCCAAATCAAACGTGCTTATTGTAGGTTATTGTTTAATTATATTAACAAGTTAACCATCGTTAGGTGGGCTTTTGTTGTTGTTTTGTTAAAATTTGAAAGAGATGGTTCTACTTCTACGAAGCCTCCCAGTTGCAATTCTAAATGTAATTGGCCATTGATGAGCCTCCAAAGTCTCCAAGTAAGAGTTGGTTTTGGGTGGAAGATGAGCTAGAGTTGGCGAGTAGCACGAAAGTTTGAGATAGATGTTTCGGGACAGCTTCGATGATCATAATCATATATATATATGTGACGCACAAATCATATATCGTCCTAAATCTAAAAGTGATGACCTATGCGGTTATGCATACACAATTCCGTTTGTGTGTGTCAAAATCAAGCTAGCTTTAATAGGTTGTCTCGTGCATGAACCAGAGCGCTCCATCGATATTTCTCTAACTCATTAGAGGGGCCATGCATCAATCAATCAATCATAACGCATCATGTCACTGTCTAAATAGTTACTTGGCTGTATAGGCCACTCTAGAGGGAACATTTAACATTAAAAGCCAAAAAGAAACCAGCCGCTTTATGATTCATAATTTCATATGAATTTTTTGTGTTGAAAATAGGGTTCGGAAATGACAGAACCCGCACTCATATTATTAATATTAATAGACTTACATATTAGGAAAACATAAGGCCGAAATGACAGAAAAAAGTATCACAGTCCTTGAACATTACATCCAGAATAATATCAGGCATCTTAAATTCATTTAAATGAAAACCTTTATGAAAAGTTGGGGTAATCAGCTTATGAAATCTCAATGAATATTTCGAAGAATTCGATCTGATCTTGCATTGATTTTATCATAATCTATTTAACTAATAGAAGAAGATAACAGATAACAATATTTTAGGGATTGTGGCACATGATATCATGCATTGAATCATCCATATAGTATATCCAGCTCGAACATCCTACTTTCCACTTACGCTTTTCAAAAGATAGTACCGCTTGTTCGAATGGGCCAAAAGTGTAGATGTCAAATCAATTACACCTAATGAGTATAGTCTGGCCCAGTCAGTTTGTATAGTTTGGACGCTCCTTTTAACCCTTTCGGAGAATGGAAGATTGTCCAAACAGTGTCTGTTCAGACTATTAGTTTTCTTTAGAAAATTACCTTACCTATACTTTAAAAAAAAAAATCAAAATGGTACCTAAAGATTTACCCCAACTCAATTTTCGTATCTAGTAACAGTAAAGTTATAAACTCCGTTAAATTTTGAGGGGTAAATCTGGCACTTCATGTGGTTTGGATCAGATGCGGAGCTCTACAGAGAACCCTTTACCTGGTCCTGGCTGTCAAACGTTAACCCTGTCGGCGAAGCTGTGGGTTTTAGAGGAAGAACTACATCAAGCTCTGACTCTTTTCTCTCTTTCATTTCCCAAATCATCAATGGCTTCTCCTCAGCAAAACGCACAAGCATTTTTTATTATTGTTGATTTATGGTGTTGGAAAGAACTGGTTTTGGATCGAAGAGTTGAAATGGCTGTACGTGTGTCGATTGAATCCTTATACTTGAGTTTTATGGGAGTTTCTTTCTAAGTTGGATCTAGAACTACCATGTTGAAGATTAGATTAGTTAACAAAATTCTTACTGTGAATTTAAATCCATTAATCTTGTGGCTTTAGTTCCATGCACTCAATATTCCGTCACTTAGATTGTTGAACGTACAACCATAAAGTTTGATTGAGAAAGTAGAATCCCGCACCAAGATTAATTTTGTGCTTCTAGGTCCAATTTGGATTTTGTAATTGTCATCCTTAATTTTGTGCAGGTGTTTCAGCTCATTCTTCAACTCAACCTCTTGCTTGTGAATTGTGATTCCATGGATCAATGAAAAGTTTAGAAAGCTGTTTTGAAATCCAACGGCCGTCGATCTTCTCCACTCTTTGATTCACTTTACTGGAATACATGAAGCATCAATTTTACCCCTCGACAGTTGACAGAGTTGACGACTTTACTGTTTCTAGGTACGGAAATTGGGTTGGGGTAAAATCTTCAGGTACCATTTTAAATTTTTTTCAAAGTATAGATATGAAAATTATTAGTACGAAAAAATTCAGACACTGTTTGGACAATGATCCTTCATGAGAAACAACAAAAATGTCTAAAGAAGATGTAGAAGAAGAAATAAATTATTTCTTAGAGTTACATATGTCGTACACACAAAGGACTTGTTCTCCAACGGGGCCCATCACTACCATTTTCACTCTTTTGCAGTCGGACGACTCCTCAATCCTCATAGTCATACAGGTCGCTCTTTTGCATGTCCAGGGTGACTTGACGCCACACATTCTGGACCTATATACTTTTTACTAGATTTCATATTCACTATATTGACCACTAACAAATTCAGGGAAATGATTCGAAATACGTAATATAGGAGATAGCTAGGTTAGGAGATACAATGACAAGCTCAACTTGTTCAGAAAATAATAGTCGGGCTTACATTTTTACAATTAAATATAAATCTAATATCGCTTGATATAAAGGTAATGTATTTATTTTAAGATTTGCTTTTTTATTTATTTATCTGAACAAGAGAATCGGGATGTGAGTAAAAAGGAGGGGTTTTACTGTAAGTTTGTAAGTGTCATTTTTGAAGACACTATCATAACAGCTTAAAAAAGCTAATAAACAAAAGGAAAATGATTTGTGGCCTAAGATTTGTGGCCTCAATTCTAGGTGCCATGTCATGTTATCTACACAAATCACCTATTTGCCAAATCATGTCATGTAATTCTTGAGTAAAAAGACTATCTTATCCTTCCAAAATCTAATGGCTCTAAATTATTTTGGTTTTCATCTAAAAATAAAATATATTATTTTTTTTCTTCTTTTTTTCGTTATATATATAATTATATATATAATTCGTCAAAAAAAAATTATATACAAATATGTGTTTGTGTGTATAAATATATATATATATATATATATATATTAATGTCATAATTCTAACCCACAAAATTAAAAAAAAAAGTTGATCAAAAAAAAGTCAAATTTAAAATTGATTCCACAAAAATGGAAAGAAAACATATTAATATCTTAATTATAACCCATCAAATTTGGTAAATTGAAGTAATATTCAACTCTTTTAATAAATGAATTTAATAAAATTAATGGAAGATTAGTTTACCTTACACTAACAAGTTAATTAGAAAAGTCAAAAATTAAATTGGATCCACAAAAATGGAAAGAAAATGTATTGAAATCGTAATTAAAACCTATGAAATCCGGTAATTGAAGAGGTAAGAAAATATCATTAATAAATTAAATTGATAAAATTGTAGATTCCATCATTTCAAAATTTCTCGATAATTTAATATTGTCTCATCCAAACGCAACATTAGGAAGTGTTCCTTAAAGGTCAAGTGAGACTTCATTAATACAACTGTTCATTTATTTTTACATGAAAAAATAATTATAATGTTATTAATACTATGTAGAAATTCAATGAACAATAGGTGTATAACACAGCAATAATAAAAAAAAAAGTGCAATTAAGGAAGGTGTAAAATAGAAGTCATCGTCCACATTAACATTAAAGTCAGCTAACATGTCTTACACGAACAAATAAGTAATAAGTAGCTAATAATGAGCCAGTAAAGTTTACTGGGGACTTTTCCCTAATGGCATATTTACACTGAAATAGAAATCATCATCCACACTGAAATTTAAAGTCAGCTAACATGTCTTACAGTACCTTTCAAAAAAAAAAAAAACATGTCTTACAGTAACAAATAAGTACTAAGTAGCCAATGATGAACTAGTAGAGTTCGCTGGAGACTTTTACCTAATGGCATGTTCACACTTAAATAGAAGCTATCATTTACTGAAACTGAAAGAGCTAACATGTCTTGCACGAACAAGTAAGTATTAAGTAGCCAATGATATGTAAAGTTTACTGAGGATCTTTTCCTAATAGCATGATTACACTAAAATAGAAGTCATCATGCACATTATCTTACAGTAACAAATAAGTACTAAGTAGCCAATAATGAGCTAGTAAAGTTCACTGGGGACCTTTTCCTAATGACATAATTACACTAAAATAGAAGTCATCATCCACACTGAAATTTAAAGTTAGCTAGCATGTCTTACACGAACAATAAGTACTAAGTAGCTAATAATGAGCCAGTAAAGTTTACTAGAGACCTTTCTCGAATGGCATATTCACACTAAAATAGAAGCCATCATCCATTGAAACTTAAAATAAGCTAGTGTGTCTTGCACGAACAAGTAAGTACTAAGTAGCCAATAGTAAAGTTCAACGGGGAATCTTTCCCTAATAACATATTCACATTAAAATTGAAGCCATATATCATTCACATTGAAATTGAAAGTCAACTAAGTACTAACATGTCTTATACGAACAAAAAAGTACTAAGTAGCTAATAACGAACAAGTAGAGTTCACTGGAAACTTTTTTCCAATGACATATTTACACTAAAATAGAAGCTATCATTCACATTTAAAAATCATTATTGTCTATTGAAAAATTTGGGATCAACAAAACAAGTATACTTTCAAAAATTAATTTCCTCATGTGCAATATATTGTATTCCATATTAAGCAATTTCTTTTCAGATATCAACTTCCCAATCAATTTAGATATCTAGGTTTTCAATCACCAGATTTATGAGTTAAAATTACTATTTAAATACATTTTCTTTCCATTTTTGTGAATCCAATTTAATTTTTGACTTTTCAAATTAACTTGTTAATGTAAGGTAACTAATTTTCCATTAATTTTATTTATTAAAAGATTTAAATATTACTTTAATTTACCAGATTTCATGGATTATAATTACGATATTAATATAAATATATATACACACACCACATTCATTCTCCATCGAAAATATATAAATTTTTTGGACGAATTTTATATATATATATATAACTTTGTTCTTAACGAATTATATATATACACCCATACTTTTTTTTTGAATATGTATAATGAAAAAAAATCCAAAATAATGAAAAAGAAAGAAAGGAAAAAAAACCAAACAATATTTGTTTTAGAAGAAAGTCAAAATAATTTAGAGCCGTTATATATTCAACAACATATATATATATATATATATATATTTTTTTTTTTTGACAAATTATAGATAAATATATATATATATATATTCACAAAAATATATAAATATAATTTTTTTTAGACAAGTTATATATATAATAAAAAAAGAAAAAGAAAAAAAATAAAATAATGTATCTTTTCTAAAAGAAAGCTAAAATAATTTAGAGTCATTAGATTTTGAAAGGATAAGATAGTCTTTTTATTCAAGAATGACATGACATGATTTGATAAATTAGTGAGGTGTATAGATGATATGGCTTGACACCTAAGATTGAGGCCACAAATTTTAGGCCTCATTGAGGCCCTATATCATTGCCCTAAACAAAAACGCATTTACTACTAACAGTTGTTCTGACTATAACTTCCATGAAAGTACATATCTATACTATTATTAAGAGAAGAAGTTTTGTTAGTCAAAATCAAAAATTTTGACAGAAATGACCTTAAGAGATTAAAATACTTTGAGTATTAATTAAATCACAAGGGTTATTACGACAATTACAAATTATATTTTTCTTAATAAAAATAAACAAAATAAATCCCACAGCCCACTTTTCTCTCCCACTAACTTATCTCTGTAATAACTGTTTTCTTCCATTATCATTTTTTTTTATTTTCTGAAAAAAAAAAAAATTACTTACACATGCTCTGCATGTGTGAAGGAAGGCTAGTTTATAATAAGAAATCAGAAGAAGTGAAAAAAATGAAAGTACATATTTATAATCAGAAATCAGAAGAAGTGAAAAAAAAAAATGTTCACTTATCCTCAAATCTAAACTAAAGATAATCTCATTAAACTCTTGTTCGAAATAAAATCCATCAAGACAAAACTACGACCCAAGAGAAGAGTACCACTTACTTTTAACACAGTTGAGCACTTGCTTACAAAAATGGTCAAAACAATGTTTAGATCTATCTGTCAACAATCACCGTCCACATGCAGAGTCTATCAATTACCTTAAATTATTCTCATTCCACCTTCAAAGTTCAAACCCATTCAATTCAATCAAATACTATACGACGCCAATAATTCCTCCGATTCCACGCTGTCTAGCTAAGTCCCCCATTGAATATTATAACTCAGATTCAATCCTGATCCTTTTCCTCGTTTTCTTGTTATTTTTCTTGGGTTCTCAGAGCTCAGAAAACTTTGCTTGATCATCCATGGCCTCTCTTAGCTTGACTCAGATCAGAGGCAACAACCCAGTTGCCGAGTCTGCCAGAACTCGTTCTCCTCAGTTGGGTTTCCCTCTTCGGTCTAGCAGAGTTGGGTTTCGGGTGTTTGCGTCAGAGAGCAGCAAGGGCCCAGAGCCTGATCTGAGCGTTAATGTAAATGGGTTGCACATGCCCAACCCTTTCGTTATCGGGTCGGGTCCACCCGGTACTAACTACACCGTCATGAAAAGGGCCTTTGATGAAGGCTGGGGTGCTGTGATTGCCAAAACTGTAAGTTTTTTGCTCCTCTCATCTTTCCATTTCATTGTCAAATTGTCAGGTTGTACTGACTACTGAGAAAAGCCAAAGAATAAAATGAAAGTTATAATCTTTGATGAGAGATGTTGCTGGCGTTATTCTACCCAAAAGGCTTAAATAAATGAATATTTAGTGCTGTACAGAGACTCTACTAGCCAGTTAGCAGGTGTATCAGGCTGTTAATATCTTCAGATTATTGGTTTTTGTAGCTAGAAGTGTTAAATTCACACAGGTCAAAGACCATAATTCTATGTTATGTGGTAATCTGTCAAAGTTGTGCTCTTTGAGACTTGGATGGTAGTTTATCACTAAGAAATGTATGATCTTTAGCAGAGATCATGGGTGCTCTGAAGTCTGATACTCTCCACGTGTTTGGTAGAATGTACAGAGATGCTATTAGCTCGTTAGCCTGTCAAACTCACATAGGCAAAAAGCCATTCTCTAATGGGCAGTGTGGAAGCTAATTTCAGGCCTTAAATTTTAAGTTGCATTGTGGAATGATCCAGGAGATACCTTTTTCATTAGAGCTTTGCAATTGATATTATGATTCAATAGGTGTCGCTTGACGCAGCAAAAGTGAAGAATGTCACTCCACGATATGCAAAGCTACGAGCTGATGCAAATGGCTCAGCCAAAGGGCAGATTATTGGGTGGGAGAATATAGAACTTATAAGTGATCGACCTCTTGAAACTATGTTGAAAGAATTCAAGCAATTGAAGGAAGAGTATCCGGACAGGATTCTGATTGCTTCAATCATGGAGGAATATGACAAAGCTGGCTGGGAGGAACTTATTGATCGTGTGGAGCAAACTGGAGTTGTAAGCTTCTACCATAGTTTTCATTCATTGAGCTTGGAGGTTCTCATCTAACACTTCTGACATTTTTCTTCAGGATGCCTTTGAAATCAACTTCTCCTGTCCTCATGGTATGCCGGAGCGCAAGATGGGTGCTGCTGTTGGGCAAGACTGTGTACTGTTGGAAGAAGTCTGTGGATGGATCAATGCCAAAGCTACAATTCCGGTTTGGGCAAAGATGACTCCTAACGTCACTGACATTACACAGGTCAACTTGCTTTCGCTTACCTTTGCATTACTTCATATGTGTTGACTCTTGTGTGCTGAACAATAGAATTACTATAACGAATTATAAGATTTTTATTGTAACATTGCTCATATCAATGAGGTTTTTGTTTGTAGCCAGCTAGAGTGGCTCTTAGCTCAGGATGTGAGGGAGTATCAGCTATTAACACGATCATGAGTGTAATGGGAATAAATCTGACTACCTTACGGCCTGAGCCTTGTGTGGAGGGGTATGCATGCCAAAACTAGCAATACATGTTATACTGTTGATATGTCATTCATCTCATGAAAACATGCCTCAATTTTTATTTTTCAGATACTCGACTCCTGGGGGCTATTCTTCCAAGGCAGTTCATCCTATTGCACTTGCAAAAGTGATGAGTATCGCAAAAATGATGAAATCAGAATTTGCTAATAAAGATCTTTCACTTTCTGGGATCGGTGGTGTTGAGACCGGTGGTGATGCTGCTGAATTTATCCTTCTGGGAGCAAATTCTGTTCAGGTAGGTTGAGAAACTCACTGTTGTAGTGTGGATGAAGGCTCTCAGTATTTTATCTTCTTTACTGATATAAAAAAAAAAATTGTATTGATCTGATGATTTCACATTCTGAGGTGATTCTTTTGTTTTTGCTTTTCATATTTTTCTCTCTCTTATTGCTAGTTTACATAGGAAGTAACCAGTGAAGGCACTTTATTTATTGTGCTGCACATGGTTATCTAGGCAAAATAATATACCTGATAAGTGGCAGAACAAGCCAAAACAGTTACAAAAATACTTTTTCAGAAGTAATATATTCATTTTTGAAGTCTCAGAATAGTTGTTTTGCTGATCTAATAGGCTTGATAGCGTATGCATAGAAAATTCAGGGTGAGCTTTTGATCTTCTCATAAACTAGCCAATGGAGTATGTTCTGCTAAACTTCGAGTATGGAAGCTTGATTTCCACACACACACACACTTGTCTTTGAGATTGAGACTTTTTTTTTCTTCTTTTGTGAATTGATTACATTTTATCACTTTTATCTTCTGTTGTCAACAACTGGGTATCTTCCTCGTTGAATATAGTATTTAGCTAGTTGTGTTATTATGATATACCCAAGCATATGGAATCATTGGTTTCATCTGCAGGTATGTACTGGGGTTATGATGCATGGGTACGGCGTTGTGAAGAAACTCTGTTCTGAGCTAAAGGATTTCATGAGACAGCACAATTTCTCATCTATAGAAGATTTCAGAGGGTACACACTTTGAGAATGAATATCAGACTGAAACATAATCTAATTTCTGCTACAAATGAATTTTACTCATATTTTCTCTGCACTTTTCAGGGCTTCCCTCGAGTATTTTACAACGCATACTGATTTAGTACGCCGACAGCAAGAAGCCATCCTACAAAGAAAAGCTGTGAAGAGAGGGTTGCAGTCCGACAAAGATTGGACAGGAGATGGTTTCGTTAAAGAGACCGAGAGCATGGTCTCTAATTAAACTACACGATGATTGAAAACAAATGAGCTGTTCATCTCTTTTCTGGTCTAAAGTTTAGCCGAAAATCCTTTTATTCCAAACTGAGCTGTGTTCTGTAATAATAAACTGTTTCAGATGCTTTTTACTAATCAATCTAATTGAATCAAATAAACAGTATGGCTTTGTATACTCGTGTGTCTCTGATTAACATCCTTAGTCTGGAAAATTCGCCATGCATTTACTCTCTCAAAAGCTCTTTAATTAATACATCATTGGATGCAACATTAGAATTGAAGGGTGCTAGTGTAATATACACATCGAAATTGAAGAGTTACAAGAAGTACAATGAGCCTCTTGCCAAATCCCATGAATAAAAACTATATAACGAAACATTCAGCTCTATATATTCTCATTCATGGCCATAACACAATGAATTACCAGCAACCATAAAGTCATAAGAGTTTTGGAACAAGCAGTTATACTTAATAATGTGTTATAACAAACAACCAAAGTAAACTAGAGACAGACTGAAGTCTGCTCAATTGAAAAGTGCCAGCCCCCTCTAAACCTTTGCCCTTGCTTTGCTGCCGCATCCAAGTCAAAGCTGAGACAATGTGTTTGTAATTCCAAATCTCTAACCAAATCAAGCAGATGGTCAAGTCTTGGTGGAGGAGTTGAACCAAAGGGGCGGGGAGAGGAAGGCTGCTTGTCTTCCATGCAGGGGGTAGGCTTCTTGTATCCCATAAGATGTTCCATACATTTTTCATGATCGTGCGAGTCCAATGGGAATGGAAAATCCAGGTCTGAAACATCTACTGCCTCTGAAGCAGCTTTCAACTGTGTAGCACTTAGTTTGGATCCTATCATTTTTTTTTTCTTTTCCAAAGTCATCATTGTAAAAAAGCTGCTCTGGTGCTGGTGATGTCCCAGTCTTAGAAGGCTTCAGAATTTTCCCTTCATGACAACCATACACCATAGTTCCGCCAAGGCGGGCCTTCCTCTTTCCTTGGGGCTTCGAAAGCATCACCCTTTTCCCACAACAGAAACTCCTATGGTTGATATCAAGAGTTACATCACACTAACCAAACAGAAACTCCCAGGGAAAGCATCATTATCTATACCTTTAGGCCGCGTTTGGCAGCGTTGACTAGATTGGATTGGTAATTATAACCAGATTGGATTGGTTGGGGATTAGGATTTGCTGCAACAGATAATGACATCACTAGATAAGGCAACTCACAGGTCCTTGACTCTGGATCCTCAAGGGAGCCATTACCATTTCCAGCACCCTGAAGGAGTGAAGGGTGCCTATTTTGTAGAATCTCGTCGAAAGATAAACGGGCCGGATGGGCCCGAACACTGTAAAAGACCAATATCTACATATGGGTCTGGCTACAAAGTACAAACATTGGCTCAACGAGCAGACTATGCCCGAGTTGTGTACTCTGTGGTTATATTGGAGGGATCCTAACCCAATTCTCTTCTCTCTCTCACCATTTGGGCTTTAGACGACTTGTTTTATTATTTATTTAATTTAATCTTATCTATACTATTATTTCAAAAAATAATAATAATTACAAAAAAAAACTAGTCGAGCCTACTCTTTCCCTCTCCTCCTCTCCGCTATTGGCAATTTCAACCTTTCTCTCATAGGCCATCTATCTTCAACTGAGGACAGCACAATTTTTCTATCTATAAATTTTTTTTTTAAATGTATATGTACACCGTCGTTAAAAATGAATATCAAACTTAGATATAATTCTAATTTCTATTACAAATGAATTTTACCCATTTTTTCTATTTTTTTTTAGGGCTCTGATCCCTTGAGTATTTTACTGCAGATATTGTTTAATACGCAGGCAGCATCTTACAAAAAAAAAAGGTGTGAAAGGAGGGTTGCAACCTGACAAAGAATGGACGGTAGATGGTTTCATCAAAGAGACTAGGAATATGGTCTCAAATTAAACTATATAATGGTGTTCACATAGCACTACTATTTCAGGTGCACAGTTAGCCGAAAATTATTTTATTGAAACCGAGCTATAATAATAGACTTTATCATATCTAATTCGATCAAATAAACAGTAGTATGGCTTTGTACACTCATTTGTCTCTAACTAACATCCTTAGTCTTGAAAATTCATTAGTAGGCATTTATTCTCTCAAAATCTCTTGAAATAATACTTCATTGCATGCAAGATGAGAACTAGAGGGTGCTACTGTATTGTTAGACTTATACATGTTGAAATTAGAGGTGGCAAACGGCCCGGGCTGGCCCATTTTAAGCGGGTCAAGTGGTGTTTCGTGCCGTGTTTGGACTGGCCCATTTATTATCGTGCCGACCTATTTACTTAAATATTAAGCCCGGTTCGGCCCATGACCCGAGCCCATATCGTGCCGGGTCAATAAACGGGCCGTGCTCGTGCCTATCCACTATAAAGCACGATTTTAAAATCTTAATTTGAATAAATAAAAAATAATTTTATTTAACTATTTAGAAAATTCAAATAAATTAAGTTCTACAATGTTTTTCTCAATCTTAGCTTTTTAAGATTAGTTTTCTAATAATTTTTTATATTCCACTACAAAAAAGAAAGAAAGAAAGAAAAAATAACACAAAATATATTGCTTTTAGTATATTATTGTGAGATTAATTTTTGTTAATATAATGAAGATTTAGTATCATATTATTCTTTCCTTCATTCTATAGTTGTATTATTATGAGATTAGTCTTTATTCATAAACATATATTTAATATTTAGAAAAAATACTTTTATGTCAAAATAAGGATATAATGTTTTTTTTCACTATTTTGACAACATAAAAGAAATAGCATTGGTGGAATTGTCATGAGATTTTAAATAAGGAGGTCTAATATTCAAATCTTATCATTATGGTTTTTTAATATTTTTAAAAACAAAATGAAATTTTGTGTTTGAAACGGGCTGACCTAAATATGTCGTGCTCGGACCGTGTCAGGCCCATTACGGGCTCGGGCCAGGTCGGGCCAATGGACTAATATTCCTAGGCCCAACCCGGCTCGGGTCGTGCTGGGCCACTAACGGGCTTGGGCTGTGGTAGACCAGTTTTAAGCGTGCCGGGCCCGTGTCGTGCTCGTGTTTAGCGGCTCGTTTGCCGCCTCTTGTTGAAATTGAAGGCTTACAAGAAGTACAATTAGCAATGTGACTTTTGCCGAATCCCATGAATAAAAACTAGGATTAATTCTAGTTTACCCACTTCAACTTTGGGGCAATCTTCATTTTAGTCCATGGTTTTTTAAATTTCATCAGCTACACCCCTGAGTTTCCAAAATTAATCAACTGTGTACGATTTCGTTAATTCCGTCCAAATTTTCTGTCAATTACTGACATGGCAGGAAATGGGTAGGAGAAACGGGCCCACAGGAAGGGCAAAATGGATATTTTGTATCTGTTACCAACAAAAGCAAAAAACATCCTAGTAATCAAATACAACCATACTTTTTCCCCTCCAAAGAGCATCTTCTATTACATATTCAGATAGGAGGAAGAAAAGTTCACTTTTTTGGGGTAAGTTGGGCATATGAACACTGATATTGTAATAACCAAACATAGAGTTTAAAAAGCTGTAAAATAACACAACCTACTCTTCATTAATAATAGGAATAATACTGATTGTCTAAAGAATTAGCAGCCAATAAAGATGCATTTCACTGTTTTACATCCAAACAACAAAAAAAGAAGTTGGAAATAGTTGCTTTGTTCAGATTAGCTCTAATCATCATAACAAAAGATTAGAGCCAGCAACCTTGTGACACAGCACAAGGTTGCACAAAATAATGCAACACTTCATCAATTGATATAAAATAACCTGGCTTGCTAATCCCAGCCTCCTAGGTCTATTTTCCGGCCTCATTTCTAGCTTTAATCCTCTGTGATGATCTTGTTGGTGTTAAAGACTTTGCAGAGGTAGAAGCTTTATTGTTTGCTGTAGCAGCACGGGTAGTGGTTGAAGTTGTGCTCGATTTTGTTGTTGCTTTAGCAGTGGTTGATTTTGCAGTAGCAAAAGCTGCTGCCTTATGTGCATCCCTCTTTTTCTACAGTAAGACATTAAACCACAAATTAGAAACCTTGGTTTTTCAGCAGCCACTACAATTTACAGAAACCACAATAACCAAAACATATAATAATTCCAACACACAGCCCCAACAAATTACCTTCATCTTGTCTGCTTTCTGTATAACTTTGGTCCTAAGCTCGTTCTTTATCAGAGGAGGCTTTTTTATTCCCTTAGCCTACATTCAAATGTACAGTTGTCATATTACAGATATAAACAAGTTGAACAATATAAAGCAAACATATCCTAAACTTGAAATACCTTGGATTGAGATGAGGTGCCCTCTCCGGTGTCTAGCTTCCTCTTTTTGCTCATCTTCTCCTTAGGTAGCAAGTGCCTATGGCAGGTCTTGACATTGTGCCCCAAAAACCCATAGCTGCTGCACTTCAATGATTTCTGTACTCTTCCCAGCTTGGTTCCCTCATTAGCTTTCTTTGAAGTATCCTTAATTCTCTTGGTTTTTGGCCTACTAGGCTGTCTGTTGTATTGAGGAGGAAGAATTGCAGCATCATCAGTCCTTTCCCAAAGATCCATTCCATTTACATGGCTAATGGTGTTTGAGTAGATGGCCAAGTATGTCTTTGTCCAGTAGAAAGTATCAACATAATCCTTAGGTTTTTCCCTCATGTAGTGGATGGCAGATACAACATGTTTGCAAGGGATCCCACTCAAATCCCATCTCCTACAAGCACAACTCTTTCTCTCAATATCAACTATATGTCTTGCTCCTCCAATGCTTTCCACTTCGATTTTTGAGCTTCCTGAACCAAATGGAATGCAGTGTGTGGCAGCTTTCAGTTTGTTCTTCTCCAGTATTTCTCTTGGCTTGGGGCAGATGGTATCCTGAACCTTCATCATCTTGTCCCTCCTAATGTGAATCCTCTTCATCAACTTGATCCTCATTTCCTCAAACATGCTGATTACAGGTTTGAATCTTGCAGCAGTATGAAGGCATTGAAGCTAGCTTTCACTAAATTGTTGAGTAGAATGTCACATTTAAGCACTGTTTTGAAATGTGACCTAGACTAGTGCTTTGCAGGTCTTTCAGGCTCTATAAAACGCACAACATTGGCAGTTAATGTATTAAAAATTCAATGTCAAGAATATAAAGAACATGAAGTGATAATAATGGTAGCATTACAAACCTGTGAGATAGTTATAAGCCTCTAACTCCATTTGGTTCTTTAGGACCATCTCCTTAGTAAAGTGAGCCATTATGGTTGACTTTGCGATGGCCCATAATTGGTCCTTTAAAGCTTTCCCTGGAAACTTCTTGTTGAAATTCGTCCATAAATGTCTTACACAGAACCTGTGCTCCGCACTTGGCAAAACCACCTTAAATGCTGGTAAAAGGCCCTTTTGTTTATCAGATATAAAGGTCCACCCAGCTCCATCACTCCTAATGTCCAAGTCATTAGCCAACAACTCCAGAAACCATATCCAACTATCCTTACACTCCTGCTCCACCATTGCATAACCAACTACCCAAGTATTGTTGTTAGCATCCACTCCAACCGCTGACAAAAGTTGACCTCCATAAGGACTCTTCAGATGACAACCATCTAGTACTATCAATGACCTACAACTTGCTTTAAATCCCTTCTTCAGTGCACCAAGACAAAAATACATCCTCTTGAAAACAGGTTTCTGGCCAGGTTATTGAAGTCGCACTGGATGTCCATTGTTGTGCTTGGATTAACCCTCTTCAACTCTGCTGCATAGTCATTCACCCTTGAATACTACTCTGCATGTAATCGCTCAAGTATACTTAATGCAGCCTTCTTAGTTCTATATGCTTGCTGAACTGAGACTCTTGCTTGCACTTTTGCTGACATAGTTTAGGCTAGAGATTCTGTGGCACAAAAGGGTTAAAGGCAATAGAATGTGCTATTGTAAATAAAGCTTAGTAAGTAAAGGCATTGAATTAAATTGATCAAGTCTTGGGGAAACTACCTGTGGACCAATCAGGGTTAAGCTTTATTTGATCAATAAACTTTTCAGTCAGGTAAGGGGTCCTAACCATGCTATTATCTAGCACCCTTGCACAGTTGTGTTGACCATTGTATGTCTTGATCATTAGAGCGTCTTCATGCTGCATCTTAGAGGCATAAAGCTCGAAGGGGCAGTTTTCTGCTTTGCAAATCACCCTCACCCTCACTTTATCACTCTTCACAAACATGGCCTCCCAACCCTTTTGTATTGCCTTCTCCCTTACAGCAGCTCTCAATATCTTAGCAAATGCAAACCTCATACCCTTACAAAACTGAGGGTTCCCCATGTTTGTCTTGGGGTTGAACTCTGGAAACCTTTGCATATCATCTCCCTCATCATCTGAGTTTGCTTCATGACCAATCCCCTCTTCATCAGAGTCCAGAGCCCCATACATTGGCTCATTATCTTCAACCTCCATGTTCTCATCCACATCAACACTTGTTCCAACACTAGCTTGCTCATATGACTTTGCCTCTTTCTTCTTTCCCTTCCTATCTCCAGCACTTGTTCCTACATCCTCAGTAGCTTGCTCATGCTTGTCCACACTCTCTTCAGATTCCATATAATCTAGCCAGTTATCATCAACACCATAATTAGCATAGTCTTCATCATCCCTACATGGATCATAGTCTACATCCTCACTAGCATCATCTTCACTGCTCATAGGGTCCCCATGTAACACCTTGCATCACTGACATCTATGTCTACTGTTACTGTATGTGACCGAGGGGTCTAATTAACTATAAATAGAGAGAGAGAGAGAGACACACACACACACACACAAAAGAAGTATAGTTGTTCGTCTCCAGCCTTAGCGGGAGACTATGTCTACTTGAAAGCTTAACTATGTGTGTTGGGCCTTGCGTCCCAAGAGGATTACATGAGATATAATGGGATGTTGAGTAAGTGGAAAGAAGTCTCCTTTTATAGGGGATGGAGGCTCTTTCCTTTACATATTTTCCAATGTGGGATAAGAAACCACTATTTTAGTCTAGAAAGCCATATTGTGGAGGCATGTTGGCAAGGTCGGGAATGTGGCTTCCTAGCGAGGTATTGGTCGCTTCTGTCTACCGTGGCGTAGCTTGGACATCGAGCTATGAGATGCATGTCTCGGTTGGGCCCCACCATGGCTTGTGGGCCCCCTAAGAAGGTGTTACTTATGCTTGGTGAGATAGCAAATTAGTCATGCTAATGAAAGGTATCTACAAGTCCCCGAAGTCCCCAAGTAAGAGGTAGGGTTGGGCTTGGGTCGAGCCGGGCCCGAAAATCAGTAAGACCGAGACCGAGACTGGAATTATCGGTTCGGGCCAGTTCGGGCTTTTTTCGAAATCAAAACCGATAGAAACTGAACCCATTCGGGCAGGTTCGGTCTTTCGGGCTTTTTGGGCCCAATTTTCAGTTCAACAAACTTTGCATGTTTTCCCTGTTTTCCAAACTGCAGTTCTGCACTTCTAGTACCTGGAAGACTAGAAATCTAGAATGCATATCCAAATATCCAATTATCTCATTAACATAACAATTAATAAATTCAATAATCATGCATTATTACAAGTTTATACTTTATAGCTTACAACACAAACTCACAAATACATTGTCTGATTGTCCATTGTCCAACAGAAAGAAATCCAAATTTAAACCATGTGTTCAATCAATTGAAATTCAAATTTTAAATGGTACTACAAGTCTACAACTGCAAGTCTGCAACACAAAGTCACAAACAGGAACACAATTTCCAGTTTTGCACAAATACCTGCTCGGCCGACTCCCTTGCTCAACAGCTCCAGAACTCCATGACAAGTTATCTCCTGTGTTCAACATAAAGTAATTTTATCTCATACATTTCAATTTCATTCACAGATCAAGAGGATTGAAAAAGTCAAATTGAAAACCCTTAAATCTAGATTACTTACCGAACTGAGTTGCGAGGAGCATCGATGGCGACGGCGACTGGAGAATCGAACTTCTGGAGCTTCGCATCCAATCAAGGAGTCGTTGGCGGAGGAGGATTTCTGATTTCGGAGACGGAGAGTGGTGCAGCAGCTGGTAATGGACGGAAAGAGAGAGAGAGAGAGAGAGAGTGAGTGAGACAAGGTTGAGACCGTGAAGGAGGGACTGAGTCACTGAAAGGGAGAATCTGAGATGGTATCGAGTATCGACTCGATCTCGATACTATCGAGAGAGACTGAGAAAGGGAGGCTGAGGTGAGTGAGGTCGGGTTACTCGATCTGCTTTAGCGTTTTAGGGTTGTTATTATTATTTTTTTAATACTTAACATATTATTATATCACCCAATCAATGACTGACATATGGCAACTGATACAAGATTCGGGTCGGTTCGGGCCTTCGGTCCCTGAAAATTTGAAGCCCGAGACCGAACCGATTATATGAATTCGGGTCGTGCTTTGGACCGAACTGAAAATTCCTATATTAAAACCGAACCGAATCGGGCTTTTTCCCTTGGTTCGGGTCTGGTCCTCGGTCTTTCGGGTCCGGATGCCCAGCCCTACTAAGAGGAGCTTCTTGGTTGGGAAGTTATAAACATGATGTCATCAAGCATAAGTAACACTCAAGAGGCGTCTAGCCCTTACAAGTACCCGAACTCTAGCGGAAGATGTCAAACATCTCAGCTTCATAATCTTCTCTTTCTTGTTGTTCTACAACTTTTTGTTTCCCTTTGTCTTTGTTGTCACATACTGCAACCTTGCTTGCTTGAGTTGGAACCTCTTCTTAAACCTCTCTAATCACAATTCCCACAACATTTTTTCTGTTTGCACATACTTTAACCCGACATCCTAACTTTGGATTTCCTTTCACAACTTCAGGCTTCTTTTTAGGTGAATTTGGCAACTCTTCGATCTTTACACAACACTTCCTCTTTGGTGAATTAGGAAGTTCTTTGTTAATGTTGTATGACCGAGGGGTCTAATTAACGTAAAAGATGGAGAGAGATAGAGCGAGACATAAGAAGTATAGTGATTCGTCTCCCGCCTTAACGGGAAACTACGTCCACTTGAATATTGTACTATGTGTGTTTGGGTCTTGCGGCCCAAAAGGGATTACAAAGTATGTAATGGGATAAAGTTTAAGTGGGAGGAGGGGTCCCTTTTATAAGTAAGGGAACCCCTCTCATTTACATTTTCTTAGATGTGGGATGCAAAACCACTATTCTAGTCTTAGAAAGTATGTTTGTAAAGGTAACTTGGCAAGGCCGGGAAGGTTGCTTCCCGACGACACATTGGCTGCCTCCGACCACCGTGGCGTAGCTTGAGTGTCGAGGTACGAGATGTATACCGTGGTCGGGTTCCACCATGGCTTGTGGGCCCACTAAGAGGGTGTTACTTATGCTTGGTGAGATAGCAAACTAGCTTGCCATTAGAGGTATCTACATTCTTCAATCACCAACCCTGATGAACCAGCTTGACTATACCCCCATGCAGTTGGTTCATCATCAAACATCTCGACATCATCCCCATCAGATTGGTAGTCGTCATGCAGATCTAAATGATCTAAGTGGATGATTATCAACCTGATATGAGGTACACAACAACACATTTGTATGGCATCAAAGTCTGTGGAAAGCTTGGTCAGAGCATCATCTTCACTCCCAATTGAATACCAATAGTCCATCCTCCTTCCAACATACGCAGGGTTTATCCCTCTCACCATAGAATCCACCTCAATTAGGGACATCTTGTCCTCATCCACATTGTCATAGTAGTTGATTTTTCCCCCTACATATTTGTTCTCCCTTATGATTCCACCATGGTACATTTTGACTATGAATAAATCAGAATTTACTGCATGACAAACATAACCAACAGTTAGCATCCTTAAGGAAACATTAACCAGCAGCACTGACAGCCATTTATTCCATAAACAATAATTCAAAAACACGTTGATACAGTATTAAACACAACAACACTAACAGCCTTTTGGACCACAACAACACTAACACCCTTTTGGACCGCAACACCACTTTTTGAAAGATAGAGTATTAAACACAACAAGACACAAACTGTAGTATTTCAGCTACCCAACAAGGTCCACATGCATATCACTCTTACTTTAATCACAATTTCTCTAAGTAATAAACACAAGAAGACAAAAATTTGATAAAGAAACCCTAAATCCCACCAACCCAGATTCAATACATACATATATAAACCAAAGTGCAGTGCAGTGGTTCTAACAGAAACATCACCCCAAACCACAACTCGAAACCATCAAAATAAGAAGCTTCTAAACCCTAAATCTCATGGTTCATCGAAACCCCAAAATGAAAAATTTTGAAATTCTTAAAACCTTACAATCGAAACCCGTAAATTAGAGGATTCAAAACCCCCGAATCAGAGGCTTCGAAGCCCCCGAATCAGAAGCTTCAAAACCCCCAAATCAGAAGCTTCGAATCTCAACCCAACAGGTCCACAGACATAGCCCTTAAATCAACCAAGCTAAATCCCCAAACCATTAATCATGATTTCTAACACATATTTTTGTTCGGAACTCACCATAATGGGGGATTTCATCGCCTCCTTCTTTCGTTCTGGGTAACCAGTCTTCAATTTCATTACCATCCATGTGCCTGCAACCTTGAACTAGAGATTGGGGTGGGTATTTTGAAAACGAAGTTATAATCGAAACCGTAATCTGGGTTCAGTTAGGGTTTTAAATTTTCGGGACCGTCATGGAAGCGTAATGGAGTCGAGGGTTTAGACTGAATTAGGCCTCATCATATGGCCCTCGGGCCCAAAGGCCGCCCTAAGCCAGACCGGCCTAGCCTTTCCATTAGGGTGGGCTGGCCCGACCCTTTCTAAAATAGGTTACGGTATGGGTCATACAAATGAAGCTCGGCCCGATTGAGCCCGTAAAGGCTAGGCCCGGCCCTAAAATTTATAATTTATTTTTGTTATTTTCTATTACATGTGTATAAAACTACAGAAGTATAGGACTTTTGATGAATTATTTGAATTTGTCAATCTGTTATATTAGAAAATGGGTCTTTTAAATTGAGTCTTTCTGTTTGAGCCTAAAAGCCAAAGGTACGAAGCCCAACCCAAGTCTTGAAGCAAAACCTAGATGGCTTGAGCATCGAGGTCTTCAACTCTTCAGAGTTCAAACAAACTAGGCCGCCTCTCTCTCAAAACCCTATCTTCCTTCAGACAGCGTCTATATATACTCCTCCATCGCCAGCGTCTGCAATAGTTCATCTCTAATGGCAGACGTCACCTCAGCACCTAAACCAAAACCCAACTCTTCTTTAGCACCACCTCTATAGTGAAATCAAATAAAAATGAAAATCCACAAATCCATTTCACACCACTTCTTTCTTCTTCTTCTCTTCTTGCTCTCTGCAAACAATCTCCAGTTTCCTCCATAGACCTGAGCTTCATCACCTTCTTCACAAACCTCACAATTATTTCTACTTTCTTGATGAGCATTGATTCTCTACAATCACTCACTCTAAAATCTACGGGCCTCACCGACATCATTTCTTTTCCGGTTAAATCCAAGTGCAGCCCTCTGAGTTCGGCGTCATGCAGCAGAGTCAAGTCTACCAAATCAGCGGCGGTGGTTGGATGGAAGGGGTTGGTGACGGCGGAGTCAGGCTCGAAGACAACAACGGTAAAGGCGAGGGTGGCGATTGCGAAGTCTGTGATGAAATTCATTTGTTCTCAGTAAGCTGCAGATCCAGTCCTTGAGGGTTGCTATAGGTAGATAGAAGACCATGAGAGACATTGCTTCATTTTTTGTAGCCTTAGTGGCTTAGTGCCTCTGTACAATTTCAATTCAATTTCAAGTCTACTACTTGATCAGTTTCAGTTTATGTGGGCTTTGTGGATATTTGTAATTAACTCAGGTTTTCATATCTCAAGTACTTAGTTTATATTTTTTTTCCCCTTCAGTTTGATTGTGTAAAAAGAAAAATTGCATTTTATATGAGTTAAACAAAGGCCCAGCCCGGCCCTTTCGGCCTTTACGGAATGGGCCTTAAGGGCGGGTAAGGGTTTACGTATTGAAGCCTCGGCCCTAACTTTCGTTGACTTGGTCAAAGCTCAGCCCGGCCCTACCCTAAGCCCTAAAATTTAGGGTAGGGTTGGCCCTAAGAGCAAGTTTACCTGTTGGGTCACTGAGGCACCTACTATTCACTGTTTTTTAGTGTATATTTTCGTTCTCTGGGTCACAAAATACACTGTGCCCGTGACCCAGGACACGAAAAACACTGTGCTCGTGACCTAGATGGTGAAATTAACACTAAAAAGCAGTGAATAGTGAGTGACTGTTGGATCATAATTCATATACATATTTGTGCCCTAAAACATGGAAATTACTCTAAAGTCCAAATTTAATGTTGACTAATCCAATTTCATTATTTCCCTAATCTTGTACTTTTGGTTAACCTTTGCGTTTATTTATATATATTTATTATGTTTTCCTTATCATGCTAGGAAATGATGGAGAAGAATGGAAATGCACTAAAAAGTCAACCCTAGAACATTTTCTTACTCCGGCTAGGAGAAAGTGAGCTAGACAAGAAAGGAGGGGTAGCTGCCTGACCAAACAAACTCTGAATGAGTTGAAACTCTCCAGTTTCATCCTAGACATCCCAAGAATCATTTTTTATGAAGAGTACTAGAGCTATTTTTGAGTGAAAAGCCTTCAAACAGTCAGTCCAATCTTCTGAAAGATGAAAACCGGAAAACCTGACCTGTACGTATTTCAGAAGCATTTACGGTTGAACCACAATGAATTTAACTCTGAGATTCTACCAGGATGATCTGGACTCATGGAGGAACATTTAATATGAAGAAGTCAGAGGCCCATTCTAAATTCTTGAAGGAGATATAATTGAATGAATAAAGGGGCAGAAAGTGACCTGAAAAACAGCTCAACATATTCCCACCCACATGAAGAAAGCTAGATGCTTTTCTCTTTTTCCTTGGATATATTTTTCTACTCCATTCTCTTTAATATATCACCATCACTTCCATATTTCTGCATCTTCATGCTTTGCTTTCATTTCATCATTACTCCATCTTTTCCATATTTTACAAACCCCTTCCATACTCCACTTTCATTTTTTTTCTGCCACTCATCATTTCACTCTTCTTTTTCTTCCATATTTAAACACATTCTCCTCTCACTCTCAAGCACCAATTTCTGAATCCATAACATCTTCTTTCTCTCTTCATAAAATCTCCATCACCACTACCACAACCTTCATCATCTTTTCCATCTACCCATTCTATTTCATAGACAAAAAGCTTCACTACTCCACTATTTCACGACTTGATCATCTCTACATCTCATATTCCATCATCAACTTTCAAAGAAGAAGGAGAGGAGTCTAGCATCACATGAGTTCATTTACACCATCCTCAACTTGATTATCACTAGTCCCTTCTCTATCCCTACTTTTTAGTTTGATGTTCATAAACATGTTGAAGCTTATGTATTTGATTATGAGTGAGTAGTTAGTTTGTTGGGGTTAGGGTTGAAAGCCCTAGCTAAACTTGTAATGAATTGATGTTTGAGTCTTATTTGATGCATTTTCCATGATCATCTTCACATGCTAATTCAAGAAGTGAATGCTTGTATTTGAATCTAGCTAATTTGAATACTTTGTATTTGTCATTACATGAACAATGTTTAGAGAATAGCTAGCTTTAGACATTGAAAAGCATGATAGCACACTAGGTGTGTATGTGAGGGTAGTGAGTTAAAATCACCTAGATCTAGGATTGGTTTGCTTGCTTGATTATCTAAACTCAAATCTTTATGCATCTAGGAGCAAGGAATTGATACTTATTCAGTAATGTAACTTGTTCTTGGGTAGTTAATTTCGCACTTATTCGGTGGAAATTGATAAAATAAAAGGAGTTTAGGCCTTAGTAGTCTTATCCGGATGCTAAGAGGGTAATTGGATATTTGGATTTACATTACTTATAGTTTGAACATCAGTGCATGCAAGAGAGGCTATGGTGAACAATTTAAAGCTCTAACTTCCATCCATTTTATCACATCTAGTTTAACATAGCCTAGTTTACATTTCAAGTTTCATTTTGTGTTAATTTGATTCGAAACCATTTTCATAGCCAAAAATCAAACCGCTACACCATCTTGCATATATTCACCATGAACTTTGGTTCACTTGTGAGCTCTTGTTTATGACTTGTACATTTGCATATTCATCTAGCACCCTTTAGGTTTTCCTTAGCTAGAGTAGGTTTTCCAATCCCTTGGGTACGATATCTCCTACTCATAATCCCCTACACTATAACTTGGGCCTTATACTTGAGGGTGGTTATTTGGCTAACAGTGACCTGATGACCCAACGGGTGAACTTGCTCTAACCCGGCCCATGATGAGCCCTAGATTGAATTAGTGGTAATGGGAGCGTAATGGATACAATTTTAGGGTTTTTGGGGATGAAAACTTTTCTGGGGATGCACGCTGAGAGGAGGGAAAACGGTCGCAAAGGGTATTATTGACTTTCGATCTCCTACCCATTTCCTACCACATCAATCGGCAGTTGATGGAAAATTTGGACTAAATTAATGAAATCGGACACGGTTGATTAATTTAGGAAGCTCAGGGGTGTAGCTGATGAAATTAAAAGAACAGAGACTAAAATAAAGATTGCCTCAAAGTTGAAGTGGGTAAACTAGAATTAATCCTAAAAACTATATATAACAAAACATTCAGCTATAGCCTATATATTTATACCAAGAAATTAATGGAATCCTTAGCTGTGCTATGAGCCTATGAAATCTAATTTCCTCATTGAAGCCAATTGATTAAAGCTTCAAAAGGTAAAGGTAGTGCAGTAGCATTATCTTCAAAATCAGTGCCAATGGTGAGAACTCCTTTAGGAGGTTTGGAATTCCTCCTACTCCTATTAGTTCTATCTCTAGGGAAGTAAGTAGATGCTATTTGAACCCAAAATGAACATTTTTTCCCGACGAGGGAATCCTGGCCAATATCGGTGGCCCAAGCTATATATTTTCGATAAGTTAGGAATATATTGTTTAGAGGCTAAATAAAACCTACTTGGAGACCAAGTAATATTAAGGCAAATCGTGATCTTATTGGTTTACTATTAATAATCAAGATATTTAATAATTAATAGTGGTTTACTTGGTTACGAAAACGGATCATAGGGAAAGATCTTTGCATTAAAGATGGCCTCATGGTTTTGTTTGGCTAGGATTCTAATGGACATATTTGACATAAGATCAACAAGAGGAGTCCTGGTTACGTGAATCTCCCTTGATTCTCCTTAGTTGCATGAAGGATGCCAGTATACTCACATATTGGCATGCAGGGATGGTCCATGCAATTAAGTCCTATGGTGGACCAATTAAGCAAGGAATCAAACCTACATATATTGCAATTAAAGGTGGCATGGACATGGACCATGCCAATAAGGATTCAATTATGGCAATTATGGTTTCCCATGCTGACAGGGTCCACCCCGGATTCCACCCTGGAATCCGAAGTGGCCCCGCGGGACCCACCTTTAAAGAAGGTTTACCAAAAATTTCGGCATAACCTCCCTTAAAAATGGGCAACCCAAAACCTGTAGAATTTCAATTTCACTTCTAAACAACCCTCCCAAAACTCCTGGAGCCACCCTGCTCCCAAAACCGCACAACTTCACAATTTAGAGTATCAAATTATCCAATTAACTCAAATTACAACCAAGTCATAGGTTACAATAATAATACAAAATACTCAAGGTTATCAGAGCAATTTAGAACCAAAAGAACAACGATACACATAGTAGGTTAGCAAGTAACCTACGAGGGATAGATGACAGCGGTGGTGTTAAGCCTCAACTCCTAAAGCCGAACAGCTACACTGCGAACTGGGCATTTGAAACCGAAGGGCCCAGGGGAAAGTACATAAAAACGTTAGCGTGAGTGGACAAAAATAAACAATTTCAAACAAAAGGGATTTTATACTTTCCCACATTTATTTCTTTAAAAAAAATTCTGATGCATGCAATGATTAATGAAAATAAAACAAGAGGAGTTCCGCTCAAGAAAACCGACTAGCCCCGCTAGTCACAAATGATTAAAAGAAAAGGTTGAATCTCTGATATTCAAGGAAAATAAAACCAGCCCCGCTGGCTAAAATAAATCGGACTAGCCCCGCTAGTCGAAAATAATAAAATGAGTAGGGGAAGACGATAGCCATACAAGTGAGCCTTCCAGGCTTGGGTGATAGCCTCCCAGGCTAAAATACTCCCATAACTCCCGTAATATACCCTTACGCCACTAAGTGTAGCGATAGGATACCGGGCTACAGAATTACTGTCACAAAGACAGTAACCTGCGCCACAAAGGCGGAAGGGCTACGGTGATCCCATCACCGCGCCACAAAGGCGGAAAAATCAATGCTAGCAATGATAAGTCACCCAAAGTATGGCAAAAGAAAATCCGAAAACCTCATAAATCCATAAGTACATAAAGCTTCCCCATCTCTTGCAAATGAATTCCCATGACATGTCCCACACGCCAAGATCATCTCAAATTCAAAGTAAATAGGCATAAATAATATTATTCATAAACCGGAACAAAATCCATTTCCAAAATCATCAACAAGGCATTCTCAATGCCAAAACTGAAGTCGATATAAAAAGAGGAAATACAACTCCATCGAAATCCCATTTTGAAACTCCTTAAAAAGTCTCAAATCGAAATAAAATATAATTAGAGAATAATTCCGGAAATCACCTCGGAAATAAGATAATTTCACCTAGGGCTGTCAATGGGTAGTGTCGGGTTGGGTTCGTGTCGGGTCAAGGTATTTGTCGTGTCACAAGATACAAACCCAAACCCAACCCATTTAATAATCGTGTCAAAAATTTAAACCCAAACCCAACCTATTTATTAAACGGGTTACCCGTTTCCAACCCGCTTAACCCATTTAATAAATAGGTTGTGTCGTGTTTGACAAAATGACTCATTTAAGGGTTAACAATGCGACCCATTTAACTAAAAAAATGCATAAATTGATTAAATTCACCAAAAACTCTACAAGACGAAGAATATAAATAATTATATATAATTCATAAATAATTAAATCCAATAATTATAAAGCAAAATATTTCAAATTGTCTAATCCTATGATCAAATACTCTCAACGTCTAAAATTTCAGGATGAAGTATAGCATAATCGGGTTATACGGGTTCACTTCGTGTTGGCGGGTTGACCCGTGGCCGACCCATTTATTAAATGGGTCATGGCGGGTTGACCCATGACTGACCCGCTTTTTAATTGTGCGGGTTCAACCCGCTTTATTTCGTGCGGGTTTCGAGTCGTGTTATCGGGTCGTGTCGGAATTGACAGCCCTAATTTCACCATTAAGATTATAAATCAAAAGCAATTTCGGAAACGAATCAATAATCAAAGTATTTATATGAGATAATACGAAATCAATTTATAATCTCATACTCGAAATGTAAATTGATGAATCAATAGAGCATACTTTAAGAAATAATGCATGCATCAATTACTTAAAAACAAAAGTCCACTCACGATATACGGCTAACGTGGTATTCAAGCGTAAGGATCCTCGTCGAGCGATAGGTCGGTATCACGTCCTGTACACAATTATAATCCGTAAACAACAATTTGATAAATATTTACGATAATCAATAATTAATCTCAAAACCCATAACCTCAACTTCTCCAATCCTCTTCCACACCCAATCAAACTTCACCATTAATATCCATCCGTCGATTAATGTATTCCATATCGGAACAAAGGAAATCCGAAGGTCGGATTCCCACAATTCAACAACCGAAACTCCTAAACTTCGGAAATTCATAATCCATGTCAAACTTCTCCCAAAATTAACCAAAATCAGATATTTAACCTCTACAACAATTATAGAATTTAATAAGCTAAAAATTGAACTTAAAAAGAACCCCTACGCGCCTCCACGCGCAACCTACAGTGACGGCGCGTGGGGTCCACGCGCCGACGGCCACCACCTCCGATGGCCACCAAATTTCGGCAGCAACAACTACTCAACACGCCCAATCTTTTTCTCAACTACAACACAATCTAATTTTACCTTGAAACAGTCGAAATCAACCGGTGAAGAAAACCCAGAAATTCCAAACCCTAGGTTTGGGAATTTCCTCGATTCGACCTCCACGCTGCAAAATGAAGTGAATGACCTTAGGGGAAATGATCACCGGCAAAAACCCAACCTTCGACGCCAGTTTGGTGGCCGGAGACGGCCGGAATCGCCGGAATCGAAGGAAATTACAAACTGCTACAGTGAAACTTCAAGGACCCGATGCGTCATTTTCCGGCCAAGCCGCCGTGAGTTACCGCCGTGAGGAGGTTGGGTAGGAGTAGAGGTGTCGACCGGTGCCGGTTGTTCGCTCCCAGGTGGCCGGAAGAGAGAGATGGCCGGAGTTGCAGAGAGCGCCAAGGAGAGGGAGAAAACGAGGGAGAAAGGAGAGAGAAAGAGAAAGAAAAAACTTACCGGCCACAGTAACTTTTTCAAATATATACTACTTACCATGAACAGTAATTTCCTTAATTCGCTCATAACTTTGGCATACGAACTCCGATTTCTACGTACCACATCTGCATGCGCTCGGTTTAACGTCCTCTACAACTTTCATGAAGGAAATTTTCTCAAATTTTGATCCGAACAAAAAGTCGACTTTTAGGGCCACTAAACGTACTAAAACAATAGTAAAAGTGAAAATAAAGGTCGTTTACCGTCCAAATGACTAGTAAACGGGTAATTAAGATACGGGACGTTACACATGCAATCAAGCAATTAAGGTGGACGTGGAGCATGCAATCATGCTTGATTGCAATCCTCAAGGAATCTAGTTATATATATATAGTTGCATTGCATGTGCAGGGCAGAAGATCAATTAAGGAAATATCATCCTTAATTGCATGGAGATACGAGTGCTCGCGAAGTCGCGAAGATATATTTGCATGCAGTTAAAGGAGTCCCCGCGATATATTTGCAATTGATACGTACATATCCTATTGCTCGCATCCAGCGATTACATCCAGGACTCCAAGAGGCAATTAACCTTGCCTAGAAGATTGCTACGACAGAGTCAATCTTTTATTACTTGCGATAGTTATCAAAACTATTAAGAGTTTTGATTTGATTCAAGGCCAATAACTGTGGCCTAAAATATAGTATTTCATTCCTATTTGGAAAGTGAATCAACAAGCAGCCTATATATAGAGGCTAAAGACGATAAGCAAAAGACAACTCTCAAATCAATCAATCCCTCCGATTATCAAGCCTCCCCGGAGCAAACCTTCAACCTAATTGAAACCCGGCGACTGTACTTCTAGTCCTAGTCTCTCCAAGAGCCGACTGTTAGTGCTACTGCCACCGATACTACCAGCGAAGAAAGGGTAACGCCCTTGCAACCCCCGCGAAGCTAAAGTCACGCTTTAGCAAACCTTGTGCTTTCTCCAAACTTCCCAGTGATTGCTCTGCTTAGTCTACAACACTAAGTATCGATTCGGTGACGCGAAGAGATCACAACCAAAGCTCTTATCTGTAAGGCAAGCAGTCCTTTCTAGGAAGGCAGAGAAAAGAGTCTTGTGACGAGATTGGTGCTCTCCTCGTCCACAACGCTTGATCAAGAAGTCAGGTCAAGGGACGCCCCGACGACTGCACCCCACGGTGCTGGCACGCTCGCGCATTCAAAAGAGACAGTTTGTGCCGTAATGGATTTTCATGTCAAACATATGCATACTTGGCAAAGGCCGACGTCGAGACCTCATCGTCAACACTGTCAACTTTGCAGTCACCCAATTCTTCCTCATTTCCATCGCTATGTGCGTTTATAAGCCAACTTAATGAAGCTTCAACCATTTGTAAGGATGATCGATGTAAAATTTCCGTCACGGCAGCCACTCCTGTCATTTGAATTAATTTACATCCCAATTGATTGAAGCTTCAGTAGGTAAAGGAACCATAGAACCAGAATCATGATTAACAAGGCCGGAATCATTCTGGTCATCTCCAAATCTGAGAATTCCTATAGGAGACTTGCAATTCCTCCTCCGATGAGTTTTCTCTATGAGGAAGCAAGTTTCTGCATATTTTGTAAAGGTTGTCGTTGAAGAAGAAAAATCAATTATAGATTTTTAAGGTCTTGAAGCCATAGGAGATGGGTTTTTAATTTTGAACAGGGGTTTGGGAAGAGAGAGCAGTTTTGGTTCTTTGTTATTGTGAAATGAGCCACGTTTCCTTTCCCGGTTCGGGTAAACTTTCATTTTTCCTTGTTCTTCGGGGTAGAGTTTCCTTTTCCTTGTTCTTCATGGTAAACATTTGTTAAGCGTGTTAATAAAAAACTTTTCCTAACTTTTGTGGGTAACTCTAACTAACTCCTTTTAGGAATAGGAAGCTTTGCAAATTCAAGTGGCTCTTTTCCAGTACTAGCAGCCCTACCCATTTGGCCGAATCAAGCCCTTGATACTTGCTGGATACTCAAGTTATACATATACAACAACAGAGTGTATGGTATATATTGAAGGGGTGACACACTATAATGAGTGGTGATCAATCAATCACAAGTAAAGATCATGATTTATGTATCGATTCCCCATTTTCATGGTTGAAAAAAGAAAATAATATATAATTTGTCCTTCTTGTTTGGCTACTCGTTGATCTTGCTCCAGGTGCTGTTAATTAAGTTTAAGCTTTTCGATGAACCATTAATCTAGGTATTTATTATTATTATTATTATTATTATTATTATTATTATTATTATTATTATTATTATTATTTTCTCTAATAATAAGGGGAATTTGATTCTACACCCAAATTCACACACCCCTTTTAGAATAAACTCATCCATAAGAGTGTTTTAATATACACCCAAACCTATTAATTAGGTTTATTCAAAATAAAAAAACATATTAAATATGATAAATATTAAAACCTAATGTTGTTGAGAATTACTAAAGCTGCCACTATCAAATTCCCCATTCACCTTTTAAATAGGATTAATAGTCAAAATCATCTAGCAAATAGTATGGAGTTTGATTGACGTTATTGTTGGTATTACCTTCACATAATTGAACCTTCCTTATAGGTTCTAAATCTATAATTAAGATTTTTCACTTTTTTAGTTTGACTTTTTTGCCCTTCTGATTGAATAAATAAAATATTCCTCAAATATAGCTGTTGACTATTTTTTGAATTTAAATATTTAGAATTTAATACAATCAATTTAATCCTTGATTTTTCTCTGATTTAAAACGATTAATTGCCTTAATTATTCTGTATTTCTTTCTTTCCGAGATCTATATATTTGTAATTTTTTAATAAATATGTTTGTGTATTATCAGATTATGTTATATTCCTATTATATCTCGACATGAGTAAACATCCTCTCATTAAGGTATGTTATTTTCTTATCCGTTCTAATAGGTGTAGTTATACAATCATTCCATATTCATTAATTTTCTAAAATAGTCGAGTTAATGTAATTAGCCCATGTAAAATGTACTTGATGTACATTGATTGCTTTAAGATATTTTTTTTCCCGCCCCTACATTTTTCTACACATAGATGTCTGATTCTATGGGGTGATCGAGGACCACATAATAGTTATGTGTAACTGTAGAGTTTGTTTAATATATAATTATCCCTTAATTTTGGCACATTGAATAATTTTGAATGTGCAAGAGTTTTTGCACTATAATTTAGCAAACTCATTATTATCATTCATTGTTTTACAATTGAAAATGAACTCTACAATATTAAGAAATTTATTTCTAATATCAAGGTAATTTAAATACACATTCTTTTTGAAGGAATAAACCTAAAAATTTATTGAAATAGGGACAATGAGTACAACCGTAAATGATGTTTATCCAGTATTGAAATAAACAATTTTAAATTTGTTTTTACAATTGAAATATAAAATTTACATTTTTGAACCTAATATAAAGAACATTATAACACTTCATCCATCATATTGACTAGCACTTTACAATGTAGTCTTCAAAAATCTCTCAACTTCTAGTGCCCTGCATATTGTGATTCCTTATACAATTGCAAATTACCTTCATAGATCTATTTCAAAGGTAAAACTCTATTAGGATTTACATTCAAAGGTAAAACTCTATTAGGATTTACATACATATATCCAAATATATTATCTAAATTATAGGTATATTAATTGTCAATACTATAGGTTATGGAATAAACAACCTATGATATAGAGTCACACAAATAATTTAAAACTACAAAAACAAACATCTAAATCATAGGTATTACATATTAAAGCAATCTAAGTATCAGGCAATTAGAAATAACGATTCTATTTTGAAGGAATGTAACCAAGTTTTGTACCAGATTCATAAATTGAAATTTCTAATTACTAAAAATCCATCCAATTCAAGCTTTACACAAATTCAAGAGATTAACAAAGATATTATACGTACTAAATAAATCTGATGCATAGGTAATTTGAATTACGAATACGATATATGTACCTATTTGAAAATGATGAAATAAACCTCATGAATAGGTCGTTTGAAATCAAATGCAACTTTGTGAAAGGTCTCCACCCAAAGAAAAAAAATGACGAATGAATTCACTAGCTTTTATATATAGGCAGAAACATACCAAAAATTCATCATTATATCATAATAATGAGATTAATGTAAACACCTAAAATTAAGTACTGATTAAAACCTAAAGTGAAGGTAATACCAACAATGTCATGTTATCGTTTTTGTTATTTTCCTTAATTTCGTTGCCGAATCAGATCGGAGAGATGCAAAACAGGCCAGTTGCAAGGCTTTTCAGTCAAGGCTCTTAGCTTATAAAAAATCATGGAAGAGTCCATATCGATCATGTTTTTAGATAGAGTCTCATAATTTATTAACTAACCAGTCTAACCGAGGATAAGGGATCAGACATACATGTTTAGAAAGTCCCTAGCTAGCTAGCTATATATATCATGTTGCCCATGACGTACAGACGATACATGCAGTAGTGTCACAATTAACATGACAATCATATATGATAGACTGGTGGCAATTCAGTCATAGCATAGCTCTAAGTCATCATGATTGTTCAGAATTCAAGCAAAATTATGAAGAAGAAAAGCTGATTGTAGACGATAAACGCAGAGATGCAACCTTGAATTAGAGAGAGAAATGGAGTTTGTTTCGTTACAGAGGAAGAAAAATGCAAAGAACTAAAGTTAGTTACAGCAATAGCATAGCCGGCTATTTATACCAAGCACATAAGCCAATGGACTTCTGGCACATGGCACTACTGAATAACAACTACAAAATGCTGACTTTCATTCGCCTAATTTCGCAAATTAAAATCATGTTCCATACATGAGCTGCATCCTGTCCCTGTGCTCTAGATCGATCTTCTGGCACAGTCGATCATCTCTGGCTTTCTTTCACCTAATTCAAGATTCAGAAGAAGAATTTAATTAGAAGCTGTACCGATCCGGTTAGATTGCAATTAATGTTGTTAGTTTGTATTTGTTTGTCTGTTCAATTTAGTTGGTCCAATTTTAGACTGACCAGAAGTGTGGCGGTGGTGGTGGAAGCTGGCAGGTGATTCAGGTAGATCAAGATGAGACCTGGTGGCGGTTAGCTCCTTGAGTTGATGGTGCATGTTAGTTATGAAAGTCATGGACTTTTGGTGAGGTTCCTCCATTGCTTCCTTCAGCTTCCTAAGTGCCAAGCAATATGCTTCCTAATGACACACACATTAGTTTATATGATCACAAATATGTTAATTACTAGCTAGTATAAATGTACTAAAGAGAAGTAAATAAAGCAATTAACTAATATATGCTTCCTGCGTCCAAGCATAGCTGGTCCTGTATATCTTTTCAAGGTAAAGCTTAACTTTCATCAGCCTTATCTACTCATCTCTACTACAATAAAGAAAACTGGGAAATATAGGTTGTCTCAAAGTTCTTTAGTAATATTCACGCTACTGAAGTAACTGAAAATCACAATTCTCGCAGAACACCTAACTACACACCAATTACATTAATTAGTAAGCAAACTGGGAAATGTAGGTTTGTCTCAAATTTCTCAAGTAACATTCACACTACAGAAGTAACTTAATTAAAATCACAATTCACACTGGACGTACACCTAGCTACATACCAATTACATTAGTAACAGTGTTAGCTGCTAGCTAGCTCGTAGAATATTAACTTCCATAATTGATTTGGCCGGCTTTTAAATGTTTAGTAATGTTAATAATCAACAGAGAATTATTAATTTGGTGATACCATGAAGTGATCGAGCTCTGATTCTCCTAAAGTACTGGTCTTGTGATTGTCAAGCTGCTTCATATAATCCCTGAGGGCATCACTTTCCTCTAGGTCATCTTCATTACCACCTACCTGCATATCAGAAAAGGAATAAGAAGATCGATCGCGAAGAAGAGAAACGCAGCAGCCCTATATATTCGCTTATATCAAATAGTAGAACTTAATTAGAAGGCATCTATATATATGAAAGCAAAACAGCAAATTGAAGAATTACTTTTTATATCGCTCCCTCTCTTTTTTGGACAAATTAAAGAAAAGCTAGCAGATGATACAAGTTCTGTTCAATGTTATATATAAAATCGGCTTCCTGACAGATCGAAATAGGGCTAGCTAGCTCTTGCAGATCGTAATCATCATGATGTTCATGTATATTCATAATAGATTTGCCAGCTTCGCTGTAATATCGTATCAAAATTAAGCACACACAGTCGATCGATCCACCGAGAGAGAGAGAGAGAGAGAGAGAGGTTACCTTCAGACAGTCTAGGTGAGTTTCAACCAAGAGCCCATATAAAGGATGGCTAGAGATTCTAGTTTTGAGGAGCTCATGATGATGATTATCTTGATTTTCTTCTTGGTTTTCTTTCTCCTTGTAACTACCCGTGAAAGCCTCCATATATACTCCAAGTTAAACAACAGAGATGATGGAGACGAACTAAAAGCCTGAAACAACAATTTTTGTTAACCTAGTTAGCTGGCAATATACCAAGACAAGATATATGATCGAGTAGTCTTTACTATATATGTTCACTCATAGAAAGGCCACCGTGGAGGGGTTGTACTGTAGATTACTGACGCTCCCATTTTTGGAGTTCAGCAATGGAATGACTAATGCATGCATAATAATCTGAATGAGTGCATGCCCGAATGGTACAACATCAGTCAGACTCTACTCAGTAGTCGACTGAGAACACACTAGCTAGCTAATAATGAATTCATATTCATGGAGAGGGAAAGCAAAGACTGGTGGGTCTCTTGGCCTTTTCGCTATCTCCCTCTTTTCTTTTTTCTGTCTTTTTACATGAAGAAAGGAACTTATCAAGGGGCTAGTTTCTCGAACAATGGGAGCCTTGTTACTAGTACCAGTACTAGCTAAATTAGCACCATTGATTTCACAAGCTAGCATCATCGTCATCATCAAATCGATCTTTGTTTTTTTACCGGTCAACAGTTCAATACCTCACTTTCTGAAGCAGCACAAAGATCCAAATTCGTAACTGTTCACTCATAAATAGTTACCTGCTTTTATCGATGTTTGGCCACATGAATTTGAGGAAGAGAATGTTTCCACTACTGTTGATACGCTCATACGAAAACGACTATTCAAGGCGTAATTTTTTATTTCTGATTATATGGGGAAGGTATCAAAGATTATGTATGTACGTATGCAGACAGATATATCATCCAGATAGATAAATATCATATATTCCCCACCAAAGCTGAAGCTAAGCTCGCTTTTCTCTCAATGATCCAATTAGAATTACTAGTTACTCTACAAACCAGATCATCGATCCGTGGCTCCGTGTCTATGAAAGTGAAAATCCCAACCTGGCTGGTGGACTAACTAGACCAATAAAAATAAAAAAATAAAAAAAAATTATTTTGGGTGGTTAAAATATGTGCTTTACTTTCATTCTTTTTCTCGTTGTCTGTAATAGGGGGCCGATTCATTTGTTTTCCAAGCAAAACCAATGTAGTGGTTTAGACTTGGTTTTACCTTTTTTGAAGGATTTTGTCAAACATACAAGGTTTGCATGAATATGAAGGATACCGCTGAAATGGTCGTGATCGAATACCTAATTGCCTCAATAGTACTTGCGACTGTGCAACAAAAGGTAGAAAATTAAACTCTTGATCTCATCAAAGGAGAAAAATATCACTTGCATATATTTCTAGTTGATATAAAAGTTTATAACAAAATTAGTGAAAATATTAATCTAAGTATCAAACTGGGTGATGACAACATTCTATATATATGTACGTTTCATCTTGAAGAAACAAGTTTTTTAAGCTTAATTTATAATGCTATAAAACATCTTGGGGGCCTGGGGCCTTTAAACATAACTTTATTAGAAAAGGCAGGCCAACATCGATGGACAACATGCATGGGCGAGCAGGGCAGGTCGGCTGGAAATTGGAGATGGGAGAGGAGGTGCTCTAGTAAACCCAAAGGTTAATAATCAACGGGCCATGAGGTGGCACTATATATATCATATATGGCGCTGATCTGATCAGATTTAATCCAACCTGGGAAGAAAAGGAAAAGAAAGATCATGATGATTCGACTTAAAGCCCAATGCTATACAAACTAAACCATGCAATCTGAGAGATGCATGGATCGGATTCTCCCGTAATTGACCCGATACCTGTTGGCTTCCAAATTCAGTTTCGTTTTCGATCATATCGAGATATGTCAATTTTGTTGGTTCCCTTTTGAACGGCAGTAGTCCGAAACATGCAGTTTCTCCATCTCGGATTTTCGCTAGTGAAATGAGTTGATTCTATATAAGTTAATAATGTCTACATCATAGTAGAAAGCCACTGGGCCGCCCCAATAATCACAATCTAGAAATATAAAACTCTATATATATTCAAAATATTTTTGTTTGGTATGTAAAAAAATTGAATATATGACAAGAAATGATTAGATGATCAGACAAACTTAATGGTACGGTTTGTTTATGTTGTTGGCAACATGCGGATGCGCCATGCTTATAAGTTTTTCAATCTTATCTGTAAAAGATGGTGTGCCAATAACTACCAACATATACATGTGGGTTTGTAGGGGTATGCACTGCACCCTTACATATTCCATGGTTTGGTCGATATATATACATGCATCATGATATGACATAGATTCTTATCTGCTGGTAAATACTGGAGGAGAAAGTCTTGCGTAGGGCATGTGTAAAGGACGCGTGATAGGGCTGTCCAATCAGGTTCTAAACAGGGGGTATTTTGGATATTTCACTTTCAAAAACAGGGGCAGTTTCGAAATACATGTAAAGTTTGGTGAGTTTTGATTGGGTAACCGCACGGCCACGTGGTGCGGCTGCCATATGTAAGAATTTTTCATACTGGAGCTGTAATTAGCAAACTTTTGCTGAAAATTAGGATCATGATCGCAGTTTACCTGCTAGACCCATACTCTATTGATCGGTGTTTGATCGAGAGCGAGGGGAAGGGTAAACACCTAAACCCTACCTAGCTATCTAGAGGTGCGTTTAGTATATACACGACTAGGGCTGTCAATTCCGACACCGACCCGATAACACGACTCAAAACCAGCACGAAATAAAGCCGGTTGAACTTTCATGATTAAAAAGCGGGTCAGCCACGGGTCAACCCGCCATGACCCATTTAATAAATGGGTCGGCCACGGGTCAACCCACCAACACGAAGTGAACCCGTATAACCCGATTATGCTATATTTTATCCTGAAATTTTAGATGTTGGGAGTATTTGATCATAGGATTAGACAATTTGAAATATTTTTCTTTATAATTATTGGATTTAATTATTTATGAATTATATATAATTATTTATATTCTTCGTCTTGTGGAGTTTTTAGCAAATTTAATCAATTTATGCATTTTTTTAGTTAAATGGGTCGCATTGTTAACCCTTAAATGAGTCATTTTGTCAAACACAACACAACCTATTTATTAAATGGGTTAAGCGGGTTGGAAACGGGTAACCCATTTAATAAATGGGTTGGGTTTGGGTTTAAATTTTTGACACGATTATTAAATGGGTTGGGTTTGGGTTTGTATCTTGCAACACGATAAATACCTTGACCCGACACGAACCCAACCCGACACGACCCATTGACAGCCCTATACACGACGATTAATTAGGAGCCATGTCCCTGCCTTTGATGTGGTTATTAATTAGGCATCTAGGACTCTCTCTTTCTCTCCTCCCTATCCTAGTTTGTGGGGGAGAGAGTTCACGTGATGGTCCTGATGGAGCAGATGGTTGGAGCGAGCAAGCACGGAGCTTGGCCTGAAGTCATGTGCCCAACTGCTTTCGTTAACTGTTTGATTAGTTTAGCCAGTGGATGTGTTGTCACCTTCTTCGATCTATTCATATGATCTACTTGATCGATCGACGGATGGACCTTAAGCAATATGTTGTTGTTTTCAGGTTGATCGAGTTGACGTATATGGTCTGCTCTGCATGGACATCGATCCATCCGATGGATCATGTCCCCGCCAATCTGTACAAACTTACTGATCAAAAAACTAATCTCACAATCTAATTTGTGCCTCAAACCAATTCTTTAGGCCGAGCTAGCTCGATCATCAAGTAATTCAGCTATCGTTTTCAAGTTTTTATATTTGTATATGAGGTCGACTTTCATGTATATAAGAGATTATGCACTGCATTGTGATCAAATTAGAATGTATAGAGATTATATAGAGGTAGAAGAATATAGAAAATTAAGGAAGAGGAAAATAAAACTGGGACTACATTGTGATCAAATTATCTCTAATTCTCTTTATATATTAAAAGAAAAATAACCAACACTTTTACTATATAACCCTTAACATATAAAATAAGTAAAAATACAAACATATAAATAGAGTTCGTACATACGTTTCTTTGAGGGACATAGAATTCATAGCTAATTAAGCTAACTAGGGCGCAACTACTGCAAGTGGCCTAGTGGTTCTTGCCTTGTTGGGTGTGCTCCCCAACCTAGCTTTGAATCTTGAAGCTGTCAAAGTAGTCAGGCACTGTGCTGCAATGCACAGTTGGAGCATTTCACATGCGCCGAAGGGGTTTATCTTGGGCTTAGGAAGACTTTGGGTTCCCCTTGACAAAGTCAAAAAAAAAAAAAAACTAACTAGGGTGCACTCTTGTTTTCAAAATAATATTGATATATTCATTCCCAATAGTGCACGCAAGGGCAGCAGTACTTCAATGCATAGATATAGGCATGTACAATTGATTCTAAGAGATTACTTCAATCTAGAGAAATATAGCACCATGTTCTACGTACTTCACTAGCTACTGTTTCTGGTTAGTAAATGTGAATCCCCGTACGAAGATATGCAAACAGAAGCTGATTTGAATCGAATCGAATTGAAGTGACCTTATATATATGTATGCTACATATATCGATCAATTTTCTGGCTTTGCTTATGCCTACGTGAACTTACTCCAAAAACACACTCGTCCCCATATGTCCAATAATCTCATCCACATATGCCATGGACACTTGACACTACAAGCTAGCTAGGTATAGCCAACTGCGATATCCATGCATCTATGTTTATGCATGAACATGGCATCATCAATTTGTGTGTCTATATAAGGCATTGGAAAGTGGAAACTCAAACTGTGTGGAGAGAAACTTGTAGAATTTCCAGCTACTTACCTGGTGAAGTAACTACTTTTGTTGCAATTACATGATGGCTTTCTTAACGGTGAACAAGCGCAATAACATCTCTCTTCAGCTCGCATTTCTGCTACTCTTCCTCGTCCCGGCACTATTACTCTTAGCTCATGGTAAATCAGTAGTTTAAAATTGTATGATAGTATATATGATCGATTTTGATATAGATAAAACTAATTGATGATTTTTCTCTTCTGGTCGGTTACTTTGTTGTACGTACGTGCATGACACAGCACGAGATATCAGCAGCAGCAGCAGAAGGCTCGATGTGGTCGTGAAGAAAGGTGCTGCTGCAAGTAGTGTGCTTCAAGATGCAGAACCAGTCGAGAGCAGTGATATCAGCAGCAGCAGAAGCAGCCACGCATTTGAAAAAAAGCACGAACAAGAGAATCTGACTGGTACAGAAGGCATAGGTGACGATTTACTGGTCGGGGATTACACCCCAACTAGAAAGAAGTCTCCCATTCATAACTAATGAATGAATGGTTCGATCAATCTCCGCCATAATAAATTAAACTAGTAAATCAAATATTGGTCCATGCAGTAAGTACGTACTTGAAGATTCCATATTTGAAACTCTCGAGTAAATGTCTCCTGTGCTTGGAGCAGCTTGCTAGCTTCTGGATCATAAGGTAGCTATCTAGCTAAATAAGCCCTATCTAATACGGTTCACCGGTTAGGGTGTGACGTGCGTGTGAGAAAGATATTGCTGCTGTTTACATATATGTTGCCTGCAAGCTAAGCTTCTTATTTGGTCTTTTATATGTACCAATAAATGTAAAGGTTGCTTGTTCACCATAGATATGTTATATGTATATGATCTTGAGAGTTTCTATTCATATATATTTGTATGTAAATGATTATATGATGAGGTTGAAACGTTATGGTGATTCTCTTATGAATCATGCATCTCGATCATTCATGCTTGCGGTCAAAATCATAAAATGAGAAACTATGGAGAAAATGGCCCATGGATATAGACATGCAAATAGTATTTAGTAGCCATCTCAATCTTCTTAATTAATATAAGGTGCGTTTATTTCCACCCTCCTAAATATTTTGTTTACCCTATAATCAAACTTTTTCTTTAAAAGCCCAAAATTGTCCTTTACAACAGTTATTAACATAAAAAATGAAAATGAGAAATCAATTTTGTTTTTTTTTTTTAAAAAAAAAAAAAAAAAAAACTTGACCCAACAGACATCCTAATATGAATTATCATAACAACTTTCTATACCAAAAAAATAATAATTGTCATAGCTTCTTCATCGCTAGCCGACCAAACAAATAATTAGACTAAATTTTCAAGCTATAGCAACAAGTGAAAAAAATTGTTGGTTAGTATTATTTTCTTTTTCTTTTTGTTTTTTTCTTTTCCAATTTCACATTTTCAGCAATAATATCTTTTGTTTCTTTTTAAAATTAGTTGAGGGTGAAATTGGAAATTTCATGATAAAAATTTAATTATAGGGTGAACAAAGCATTTGGTAGGGTGAAAATAGCCTCACCCTTAAGGGAAAGAGATATCGGATCATTAAATATTAATTGTTTGTGCATGACTAAATTTTTTGTCAAAAACTAATAACCTGGTGTATTTTATATGCTGTGTACATGCAGTATATGTATAAGAGTATAAGACTACTCAGCATGTTTTTTCTTTCTTTTATTTTTCAGTCGAAATATGAGGATACATATAACATATATACATAAGACATATGTACACCGTTTATGTGGTGTAACATTCTACTTTATTGTTAGCACGTGTTTTTTTTTTTTTTTTTTTTTTTTTTTTTTGTAGTGTTTAACTCTAGAAAAAATAAGGATTTTTGTCCATTTACCTCATTTCTAAAGATTTTTTTTTCCACTTACCCCATTAAGTTTTTTTAATTCCCTCTTACCAAAAACACTCTAAGGAGGTCTTCCCTAATACCCCATTAAGATTTTTTGTTTTGTTTTTTTATTTTTTTTAATACCATTGTACCCTCACCCTTTGTTACTTAGAGAGAGAGAAAGAGAAAATGGAAGAGAGAGAAACCATATGATCGAAACTTTGCCGGAACCCGGTCACCGGATTCTGGCCAACTTTCGCCAGAGTCCGATCACCAGTCGCCGAATTCCAGCCAACTTTCACCAGATTCCGATCACTGGCCGGCAGATTCCAGTCACCGACCGCAGCCCACCGGAATTTTCAGAAAATCTCACCAGAAATGTTTATTGCCCCAATAAACATCTATTGCCCCCTAATAGAGGGGCGATAGATCTCTATTGCCCTCCAATAGACATTACGATCACCGAAATGGGAACTAATCTTCCTAAAATTAGAAAAATGAAACTTTGATTAAAGAAAAAAAATGAAGAGATTATATCAATTTTAAAACATCTATTGCCTTCAATAGAGATTTCGACCACCGAAATGAGAACTAATCTTCTTAAAATTAGACAAATAAAATTTTGATTAAAGAAAAAAATGAAGAGATTATATCAATTTAAAAACGTCTATTGCCCCCCAATAGACTTCTATTGCCACCCAATAGAATTTTTTTCTTCATTTTTCTTTCTTTCCGGGCTTTTTGCCCCTGGAAATTTTAAATACACATCCCTAATTACTTAATACACATCTCTATTATTTTATATTTCAAATTAGATTTTGTAGGTAGGTTAAATGACCAAAACAGACATCTATATATGCATTAGAAGAAGAAAAAAAAAGTCATATTTTCCTTATATTATTCTATTTATGTATAAATAGTTAGATAAACACAACAAATTTCTATACATGGCTTCCCAATTTAATACAAGAATAAAGTTAGAAACTATCTAACTTAATTTTTTTCTTAAATAAATTGTAATTAAATGAGGTTTGAAACCATAATATTTAGAATTTCAAAATCAATGGCATTAAATATTTTTAAAACATATCGCTTTACTCCCATTTCTTAGTTAATTTCCTTTTTTGTTCTAAGAGTTATGATTAATCAATTTATTTTCTAATATAAAACATCACAGGTGAAAAAACTTTTTAATTGTTAATTTGTTTGGCCCCTCTAATAACAACTTTTTAGTTCCGCCATGATGGAGAAACTACTGGTATAGTTTTGGTTGAATGTTCAACTCATAATTCTATACTTGATTAACTTGGTGTTTGGTGGATTCTCGCTCAAATAACACAAAACATATTTATATGCATCTATTTAAAGGGAACAATATTAAATCTTTATGTATTTCTCAATAACTAACACAAGTAATCAATATGGTCATTTACAAAACGTCAATATACTAGAATATACTAATCATATTAAATAGTAACCTTAATATAGTCAAAAAGTAGGATATTTCATGATTTTTGAGATTAAGGGTATTTTAGGTAATTTGGGTTGTGTATTTAGTAAAATATTAGAATGAAAAATCAAATGGGTGATGTATTAAGTATGAAGTGCGTATTAAGTAATTAGGAGTGTGTATTTAAAACTTCTCCTTTTGCCCCCATTTTGCCAAAAAGAAGAAGAAGAAAAAAACAGATTGTATAAAGTAAACAAGACCAAATTAGATGATGAAATTCTTTTCAAATCTCTGCATGTGTAGAATAAGAACAAATTGTATAAAACTTTTTCTTTTTTCTTTTTTCTTTCCGCCTACACTATACTAAAAAAAAAAAAATATTGGCCACCCAGAGAAATACTTTGGGCATCATATCGGAGCAAACTGAGAAATCCTCTACACCGTTCGGATGTTGGGTGCAGCTGAGGGATCTAAGCTCGGCCTCAATAGCACTGTAACAGGATAATAATGGCCTGAATCAGAGACCATGGAAAACCTGATGACGCTCTGCTTGTTCAGCAAAGCCAGCTGCTCCACCGAGATCCGACATCCTCATCTACACCACAGGCGAGTTCACCGCCACCTGCAACAGCTAGCTCCGGCTCAGCCTGGACAGCACCTCCACATCACTGGCGCCGCCGACTAGGGATAGCAAAAATCCCCATCGGGTATTCGACCCTAATGGGTAGAAATTTGGGGGAAATCGGGTAACGGGGATGGGGATCCCCATTATTCGAATTTCGAAATCAGGTACGAGGCCGGAATGGTATTTTAATCCCCATCCTCATACCCACCCAATAAGAATTATCTGCAATATATATATATATATATATATATATATTATAATATATTTTTGATATTATTTATAAATAAATAGTTATGTAAACTTCATCTTTTTGTCAATATTTAAATTATGTTAATAAATATGTTCAAAAAAAGGAAGATTCTTTTAATAAAAAATCTTTATCAACATGTCAATTTTCCTTGATTGAAATAAAAGATTTATTTTATTTTGATGTTTGAACTTAACTTCATATTTTACAATCTAAAATTATTTGTATGAATTTTTATATAATAAATTAGTAATATTGTTAACGGGGATTGGGGCGGGTACATGGACGTAATCCCTAATGGGGACAGGGAATCCCCAGTATCTTATTACGGGGATTGGGGCAAGGGGATGGGGAATGAAGTCAGGTATGGAAATGGTAATTTAATCCCCTTACCCTACCCTTCCCATTGCCATCCATACCTGTCACGCCCCTAATTTTTAACACAAATAAAAATCGATATACAATCTCATAATTATATCTGCGTGAACGTTCAGCCATCAATACAAAATACATATAAACTTTTTTCTTTTTAAACCAATTACATATTGATGCCCTGAACCCACTGTGACAATATTGACCCGCTCCATAGAGTCATATATTACATAAGTTATGAATTAAATTGTCAACAACAAAATAAAACGTAAATGTTGCTCAGAGTTAACTATACAACGGAAGTCCTTATCAACGGTAAAGTCACAAAAATGGTTTCCTACCGTAAAGCTGCAAAGGCGCTATCTCAACTTCAGCCCTGATTATCCTGACCTGCAAGATTAACCCCTACACCGTTTGAATGGTGCACCGGGTTGCCACACAACAAACTCAGTAAGCTTTTGCAAGCCCGTATGAATAAACTCAAAACCACAAAGCAAAGCACATTTATAAGTCACCTCAACCTAAACACGATATGCACATATTTCACGCCTACGGCCATCAATTCCATAACCTTTCATATCGTGCCTACATAAGTCAATTGGTGACTGAAGCCTCCTGCTCATATTCTCAACTAGCGTCCCATTACACAAATTCAATCAAATAAGACTTCCTCAAGCAATGTTTGATGTCATTCTAACACACTACGGCGAATTCCAAATCACACTCATTCCCTCCCCCCAGGAGCTTTTTTTCATCAACATGACAACAAAGGTGAAAATCAATGAATCACCTTCCTATCCTCACCACAGAGTACAATTCGTCACCACTATGGCTCTTAAGATAAATCAAACCATAAATCAATACAATTAAGAAGAAACAAAGCAATCACATTTCAAAACAAGCAAAACAATTCATGGTAACCCCTGCATATAATTTAGTTTAGGAGGTCACACTAAGTCAAGCAATTCAAATCATAGTAATCAACGTAATCCCACACTTTGACGTCTGTAGGTAGCCCCGACCATCACAGCAGTCTTCTCCATTATTGTTAACTTAATAACAATTCAGCTCCATTACCGAGCAGTCGTCACACTGATCATCGCACAGATTCCACCGGTCATCACACAGATAGCCATCGTCCTACTGATCATCACATATATTTCAAGAATCATCACATAGATTGCAATTGTCCAGCTGATCACCACACAGATTTTGCTGGTCATCACGCAGATAACCATGGTCCAGCGAATCATCACACAGATTCCACCGGTCATCACACAGATAGCAATCATCACAAACATTCATCACAATGATTTCAATAATTCATTACACAGATATTCATACACAAGCTTTACATTGCAATCATCACAAAGATTCATCATACTGATTTCAACGATTCATTACACAGATATTCCTACACAAACTTTACATGACAATCATCACAAAGATTCATCAATACATATATATTTCACGTGTATATATATATACACACACACGTAGTAATTCACTCAGGAATACCACTAATACCAACTATAGTCGTAGTTAACTTAATAACTCCAAGACAATAGGGTAATCTTGCTCATAACAAATATCGATCATGCTCATAATAAATATCGTGAGATTTACTCACCTTTGAATCCCGGTGCGTCTTCACACGAGAACCAAAACAAGCACAATCGCCACAATCAGTTCAACAAGTCCAACAAGCACCTGAACACATAAGATCTTGATTCAATGTGCGAATCACAAAGTGATTAAAGTTCAAAACCCCCGTTTTGAACCCAAATCCCAAAAGTAATGCCAATTGAGGCGAAACTATATTCGAGACCTCCCTAAGTCTCCAGAACACTTCTACGATCGATGTGTCCAACCACAAGTCAATCGGAAGCTCGAATCCTCATGGATCAAATAAATCAACCGGTATGAAACCATAAAAATCATAACAAATCCATTCGAACTCCAAAATTTGCATATTATATATCGAAACACTCGTATCAACGAGTAGAACATATATAATACCAAAAACAGTTCCCTACATGGCTGAAAAGCCACCAGAACGCCGCCACCGGCCAAAACTCAATATTTCACAAAACTCCAAACATCAAAGTTGTTCATCTAAGCATGCTTGTGAATTTTTATAACTAGCTCGAAGTCAGAAAACAAGCATAAAGGATCAAAAACTACCTCACAAGCCATGGATTACTGTTCAATCCGAGTTGAACCAAGTTTCACGTGAATCGATCCAAACAACCACCAAGGATCGATCAAGGAGGTTGCTGCGAGCTCCTGAAGCTTTGTTTGAAGCCCCGCTGACATTGGAGATCAGAGAACCGATCGGGTCCAATTTCTCCAAAAAGTCACCGCCTTGCTGCACTTCTTCCACCGAGAATTGCCACAGAGACGACCGCACAAGGGAGGCGAATCTATCTGTGCAGATTTCAAGGCTGGAGGTCGCTGGAGAATGGAGTTCCGACCGGGTCGGAATACCGGGTTCGGGTCGGGTCGATCGAGGGTGAGGAGAGAGAACGGGGCGTTTCTGATTTTTTTCCGGAATGGTGAAAGTAAAATGGAAATAGTAAATTTCCAAAAGTGGAAACTCCTATTTATAGAACTTTCCCAAAACTTTCGCAGACCATAACTTTCTCATACGAACTCCAATTGACGCGTTCCACATGTCCACGAACTCGTATCGACGCGTTCTATAACTTTGTGAAGGAAGTTTTTGGAGAATCCCAACAAATAAAAAGTCAAACTTTGCAACCCCCTAAAACCACATTCTTTGAATAATTATTCGCCCGAAACACTTCCTCTCCATCCACGAGCCACGAAACCATCCAATAATCACAATTTAGATTCTGGAAAATCCTCTAAAAATAAATACTAATTTCAGGGGCATCACAATAACGCTGATGCTGCGTTTCAGGACGGGCAGGGAGTCGGCGGAGTCGGAGGTGACGATGGCCATGGCATGGAGGGCCGCGACCTGAGGCTGGAGGAATCAAACGTAGCGCTGCGCCACCTCGAGCGTGGTGGCTGTGTCCATCTTCTTCTCCCACGGTAGCAGCTTCTGCAGCCTTTTCGGTGCCGTCTGAGCCGAGAGAGAGAGAGAGAGAGAGAGAGAGAGAGAGAGAGAGAGAGAGAGAGAGAGAGAGAGAGAGAGAGAGAGAGAGAGAGAGAGAGAGAGAGAGAGAGAGTTTGGTAGATCGTGAGAAAGAGAGAGAGAGTGTGGCATTTGATGTAGTTGTTTAATTAGGCTGAGGGTAGGTTTGCCATTATACTCTAAACTGGGTTGATGGGAATAAAAATCTGTTGCTAGGGTAAGTGGGATAAATTTGTCCAATTTTGGTGCATTTAGTTAAGATCCCAAAAGATAACTCTAAACTCCGAAATAAAAACCTTAAACCATAAAAAGTGGTAGTTGTATGAGAATAGCTTTAGTGTTTCATGGGCATCCATGCATCAAATTTGAGTGTCTTGCATATTGCACCTCTAACATGTGGTTCACTACCCACTCTTATCATGTGGGGGACCATCTATTTTGAGAAAATGTGCATGTTTAGTGCGACTTTACTGAAGTGAATAAATTAAGACAACCACACCCTATCAAGAAAAATGTACTAACCCACCAATCACCTTAAGTCTTGATTATACCTCTAACTTAAATTTAAATAAAATAATAATGGATGAACAAATAAATAGTTAAATAAAGGGCAAAATACTATTCAGTCCTTGAAGTATCCCTTCGTCCTCGTTTGAGTCCATACTTTTCTAATTTAATCTAAAAAGTTCCTGAGGTCACAATTTCGTGTCTAATAAGTCCTCGCTGTCTAAATATTTCGTTAACTGGCTGACGTGGCAGATCAGTAGACGCCAACTCAGCGCCACGTAAGCATGGTGGATGTTAAAATGTCGAAAATAACCCTAGCCTCCCCTTTTAATTTTTTAATTCTTTTCTTTTTTGTTCTTTGCTGCAATCTCTTCTTCCTCTTATTCTTTTACCCAAACACAGGCCTCATCATCCTAGCTCTTCTTCTTCCTCTCATTCAATCTAACCTCAAAGCTAAAGAAGACAAACAAAGCCACTCCGTGAGACCAAAACCAAGGAGAACCCAGTCTTTGCCTCATGTTTTGGCTTTCATTCCCGAGCAAGTGCGCCACCTCCATGCCACTCACTCGCTAGAGTTCCTCAGCCTCCGATTCACTGACACTATTGGGCTTCTCAAAGAATCGAGCTCTGGTTCAGATCTCGTGATCAGAGTTTGGCCACAGAGGCAGAGCTTCAATAACCACGACTTCGGTTCTGTTCCATCCCAATGGAAGATGAACCAGACTACGGAATCCGACTGTGATGGTGGGTACAAGGCCGACGGTGATGGCGGCGACGCTGCATGCGCTTGCGATTTTGTTGAAGCAAGCTGAGGATTGGGATAGGTAACCCAATCTCAGTGTTTCGGATTGATTGTTTTCTGGTAATTTTGGGTTTCAAAGAAAGAATTGGGGTTAATTTGAGGTGGAATTTGGTTTTTGATGAACTTGGAAATACCCAAATGTTGGATATGTTGCTGTGATTGATTCTGTAGGTATAGTTCTTGGAATTTGTTGATATATAATCGCAATGGAATTGTTGGTTGAACTCGGTGGTGGTTGTGGTAGTTTTGGTGGTGGTGAAGGTAGGGATCTGGGGGATTAGAAATGAGGAGTTGAGAGGCAGTGGCTTGGAGAAGTGGGTCTGGGAATGGTTGTGGTGGAGGGTAAGGGTGGTCGGATTGGGGGTAGTGACAAATGGAGTAGAAGGTGGTGCAGCAGCAAGTAGTGGTGGTGAGAAGGTGGTTTTGGAGATGGTGACTATAAAACTGCTCTCAGAGACTTTGTTCCTGTTCAAGTTTTGGTGGTGCAGCAACAGAAGGAATTCAAGTTTGAGTTATTTGAGTAAGAGAGGAGGGAGAGAGGTTGGTTGATTTAGTTTCAGTGAGGCGGCGAGGGGTTGAGGAAAGTGGCGAGGTGTTGGGCTCGGAGAGAGAGCTTGGTGGTGGTTATGGTGGTTTGGGTGTGAAGAAGAAGAAGGGTTATTTTGGACAATTTACAGGTTGCATGGCCTGCAAATGCTGAGGTGGTCTGGCTTGAAGTGCCACATCAGCAACATAACGGTCCAACTTGACGGAATTTAGACGGCGAGGACTTATTAGACATGAAATTGTGGTCTCAGGGACTTTTCAGATTAAATTAGAAAAGCAGGGACTGAAACGAGGACAAATGCATACTTCAGGGACTAAACAATATTTTGCCCTTAAATAAAATACATATTTAGATTATTAAATGTAATAAATTAAACTAAAAATAAAATGTAATTAATGAGAATCATGCTTTACAAATGGTGAGATTAAGAAATATGACAATTTGAATAGAAATGGAGTTTTGCATGGTTTGGCATGTTGGGAGGTGCCGTGGAGGTACTCGGGGATTGCAATGACATGCCAAAGCATGTGAAAGGTAGCTTTTCTAGAAATTCTCCTAAATAGTAAGCTCACCATTCTAGAGCATGATTTGTAGAATGTGTTCCAATTGACGGATTACAGAAATCTTAGGGCCCGTTCGGTATTATTTTGCGATACTGTTTTTTATTTTACAAATTCAAAAACTAATTTAATTTGCGTTCGGTGCATTAAATTTGAAAAACAGGGAAAACAAATTATAGGAAATAATTCAGGAACTATGAATAAATATGGGAAATAACTTTTTGACGTTTTCCTTGTTTCCTGAAAACAACCTGCCCTGCAATTAGAGAAATTGATTTATTCTTTTTTTTTTACTTTTAAGCACATAGATCCACAAACTCTTCTCCTCTCTTTTGATCTTTCTCTCTTTCTCTCCCACGATTTCCATTGAGACTTATCCTCTCTTTTCATTATCTCATCTACTTTATCTGTTGTTTTAACTTTCTTTTTCCCCGTCTTTTTCAATCAATTGAAACTTGCAGAATCCATGCAATGGAGAAGAATGAAGGATTTAGAAAATTCTTCTTTCATGTGTCAGATCTAATTTATATGGATGATTTAGGGTGAAAGCATCGGCATTTTATGCTTCAATAAAATTAGATAATCTCATGGGCTAGAGGAATTAACAACTAAGGTTGAGACATTTGATTGAATTATCATTTTGAACTAAAGATTCAGGAGCTTGCAATTTCATATGATATATTTTAGGGTTATTATCACAAATGGTACCTGAACTTATCTTCTATTTTATTGATGGTACCTGAACTTCAATTTTGATCACACCAGTACCCAAACTTTTCGATTTCATCCTAAGGCCACCTTCGGTCACTATGCCGGCCAAAAAACCCAAATCTGAAATAAAAAATAAAAAAACAAGTTCAAGGCAAGTCTATTACCAAAAAATCATCACTATATATGATCGCAACCCTTGAAATCATCAAAAATCATCACTATGATCGCCTCCCATGCCATTTTTAGTCGGAATAGTGACCAGGGGTGGCTCTAGGTACCATTTAAAATGAAATCGAAAAGTTCGGGTACTGGTTGTGATCAAAATTGAAGTTCAGGTACCATCGATAAAATTGAGATATAATTCAGGTACCATTTGTGATAATAACCCTATATTTTATAAACAAAATTGAGGGATTTGGTTCTTCTTGTTCAATCTCCTTCACAATACTCTATTTCTTTTCTCATAACAACCAATAAAGGATTCATGATCAATACAAACAAAATAGTCAATTTTTCATGATTATTGAGGAAAAACTAAAAATTGTTTAAGGAAAACTGAATTGGGAGAGAATTGAGTTGTACTTTCATTGATAATAGGGGCCTCGTTATATAGAGGATTACAAGCATAGAGATAGCTAGAGTTGTACATGGAAACATAATCGTACATTAATTGGATATCTCCTAAGATTATCCGAGAATATCTCTAATATAAACCCTATTTCAACTAGAGCAAGTAACCTCGAGTTGGGGCCAGACACATATTCTGGATTTACTTGAACACTCCCTCTTGTGTCTCCCAAACGTGGTGCTCCTCTCATTGCCTCATTAAAAACCTTGCCGAGTAACAAAAACCCTGTGGGACAAAAATAACCTCGGTCGAAGTGGAAAAAGAGCACAACACACCCTTCACGTTTCAAGACCATACATGTAGACATCTCCCCCTGATGTCTGCATCTCCCCTTGATGACAACGGTCATGGGAGTTCGGATAACTTCCGCAAAAGATGTTACCAACATGTTTCTCCAAAATGGAATTTAGGGAATGACATAGTGAGCAAGTCTGCCACACTGTCCTCAGATCGAACCTAGTTCACTTTGATCTTGAGGAGAGTCTGTTGTTGCTGATTATGCTTGGTGTTGTCGCTTTTGATGTAGCCTTTGGTTCTTTATTCAAAACAAGCAGCATTATCTTAAATGCTCGTAGGCTCATCTGTGGTAGACTTCAAACCACAATTGTTCGAACATGCATAATTATGGATCCAATCCATATACATTCACGAACCACTTTGTGAAGAGCAATAATCTCTGCATTGTTCGAAGATACAGCAACTAAGGTCTATTTCTGTAGACCTCCGAGATTTCACGGTCCTTGCCCATGGTGAACACTTAACCATTTTGGGAATGACATTTCTGTGGGTAAGAGAGATATTCAACATCAACAAAACCTTCCAAAATACATATCATTTTGGGATGGAGATAGTAGACGCAGGCCAGTGTTTGCGGCGTTCCTGGTGTGTGATGGGTCCGAATCCATCGTCTCTTTGTAGGGATTGAACAAGCCCATATCAATCATACATCTCAAGTATCGAAAGATATCTTTTACACCAATCCAATGGCGTTGCATTGGTGCAGAGCTATATCTAGCTAACAAGTTCACTGCAAATGAGATGTCCGGTCTTGTGCATGAGCTAAGTACAATAATGCACCTATTGTACTCAAGTAAGGCACTTCTGCCTCTAGCACATCTTTGTCATCATCCTTCAGATGAGGAGGATCATTTTCAGGATCAAGACTACGGACGATCATGGGGGTGCTTGAAGGTTTGACCTTGTCAAAATGCCTAAGCATCTATCTACACGATGCTCAAGTTCTAAACCGAGACATAATCGTGTTCTCCCATAATCCTTCATCTCAAAATCAGATTTCAAATGTTCAGCAGTTTCCCTTAACTCTTTAAGGGCTTCCAATGAAGATCATGTCCAACATGAACCGCGATAGAATCCGAAACTTGTTATGGAAACGCATGGGCATATCCCTTCCTAATCAAGTAATCACTTTAGTGAGCGTTTCAACCTTTTTGTAAACGCGCTCTGTGGTCTAGAACCACTTGACTTGGGTAAATGAAGTTCACCATGAACCTTCATGTATATTTCATATCTAGGTCCCCATATAGATACGTAGTGACCACATTTGTAAGCTGCATGTTCAGTTCTTTGGAAACTACCAAACTGACAAGGTAGTGGAGTGCAATGACATCCATTACGAGAGAATATGTCTCATCGTAATCGATTCCAGGGCATTTTATGAGAAGCCTTGCGCCATAAGGCGAGATTACCATATCTTTTTCTCATCACACTTTCTAACGAAGACCCATTAGTCAATAGGTTTTATGTTAGGAGGTGTTGGCATCACTGGCTCGAAAATCTTCCTCTTCGTTAGAGAATCCAACTTAACCTGTATCACATCTTTCCATTTAGGCCAAATCTCTCTATGTTGGCATTCATTCATCCACGGAACGTGGTTCGATATCATCGGACTTCATCAACTCATGCATAACGAAATGCGCAACTACATCATCAATTATGATGGAGTTTCTATCCCACGTCTCATGTACACTAGTGTAATTTTCATAGAGCTCTATATTCTCAGGAATAGGTTCTGACGTTGAGGCGTCCCCCAACAATAACCATAACCCAGAAGATTCTCATGAGACGGATTTTGAGTGTCGATGATCAAAGGATTGGAGTGTGCCAAAGCATCCTTCGAACCTACGGGCCTCCCACGCATCCTAGCTGGGGCCATGGCCTGTAACGCCAGAGTGCCACTCTCTTTGGCGTTGACGCCATGCCTATCTCCGTGTAGGGTGGCACTACGTCCTCTCGTAGGGACGTCCTTCCTTGCAAGCTTGTTTGCAGCATATTTGTGTGATCTCATCACTTTAACAGGGATCAAGATGAGACATAGTGGGGATAGGCCACGACAATTCCTGTCGTTCCTACTGAACATCCGTGTTCTTATCTCCCCCTAACGACGGGAAGACTGTCTCATCAAAATGACAACCCGCAAATCTAGTGGTAATGAGATCGCCTTGCAAGGGCATTAAGTGGCAGACGATTGTTGGAGTCTTAAATCCAACGTAGTTGCCCATTCGTCTGTAAGGACCTATTATAGAGCGTTGTGGCAGCGCAATTGGTACATAAGGGCACATTCAAATTTGTGTAAGTACAATACTTGTACCCAGTCACTAGCTGTAACGCAGAGGTATATTGAGTGGCGGTGGGTCGTAGACGAATCAGCATAGCTGCATGCGATATTGCATCACCCCAAGAGGATATAAGGAAATTAGTGCGCATTACCAATGTTTGGACTACCATCGTAGTCGTTTCCGCGAGACCAATTAGGTGTGTTCATGAGAATATAATGTCCAACATTAGTTCCAATGCAATAACTATCAAAAGTCTTCAATGTAAACTCTCTAGCATTGTCAAGTCTAATTGACGGAAGAGGATGATCCGGGGAGTGAGCCCGTTGTCATATGGTATTTTCTAGGAGTGTAGCATAAGCAACATTACAAGTGGACAATGACAAAACACGTGACTAGCGTGTTTGTATATCAACCAATATCATGAAATATTTAAACGTCCGCAGGTTGGTTGAATCAGTCCATAGAATCCCCATGGATTCTATGTAAGAACATAATGAGTATTTTCATATCCTTTGCATAGGACGGTCTCAGTCCTAATTTCCCTAAGGAACGGGTTTTGTAAAACGAGCCAGAGGCTTTAGAAGCAACCAATGAGAATTTTGGTTGGGCCTGAGCATCTGAAACGCTATTTGAAGCAAGTTGGTGATTGCAGCATCACCTAGGGCTCCATCACCATGATGGACGCCATCCATGGCGTCATGGATAGGGACTGCGCCAGCCCTAGGCTGGTGGTGGATGGAGGCGGTGCCTTAGGCAGCTGCGTTGGTCACACTTAGTCCAGAAATCAACTTTTGATTCATGCTTCGTTTCGCTGGAAAGAAATGATGTCCATGTGACAAAGCCAATATGTGTCTAAATCCAAGAGATCTTCTCTCATAACTTTATTGGATTAATAGCTCGAATAGTGACATAGAATCCACTATAGAGACACATAAACTTCTCTAAGATGCGCCTTTGTTCGTAATCATTAGTGGTATTGCAAATGAACTCATTTCTGTTCTCTACATGCGTTTTTGCATGGAATCCGTTAGCTATTCATAGGTGCGATTGGCCCTAGGAGAGTAGAGAGCTTCTGTGACAGTAATTAAGGTGCCATTTGGCAAGTGAAACTTGGGCTATTCCATGTCCTTGAATTAATACTGATGGCCCAGCCATCGTAATCACAAAAGTCATATGCTCATAATCAAAATGGAGTCATAAAGAACTCAAAATTTTATTCATAAGCCAACGGAGTTACATCATTGTCTCTTTGACTAAACAAAATCTAATCCAAAATGATAGCTAATGCAAAACAATGGTAGTCTTCTTTCGGTAATTCCAAAATAAATGTGACCAGGTGAGTAGAGAGATGTCGGTGGAGCAAGGCTCTCTTAAGTACCACTAATCTCAGAACCTTCCTAGACATCACACTTACTTTGAGTGAGCCTACTTTGAAGAAAAACTAAACCATTGGCATTTATTACAAAAATATATGGCAATTACCTATTACATCCCTTGGAAAAATAAAGACTTAAACAGAATTGGCGATCTATTGATCCCAGCCAGATTTGTAGTCTTCAACCCTTCACTCTAGATCATCTTCTTGATCTTCTTGTTTCATATAGTGAGTTTCTTTTGCTTCACAATATGTTTTGTAGGCGGTGACGATTTCTTCACGAGCTCTACAAATGTGTGCCTAATGATCAGACACTCCACATCGAGAGCATACATCTCTTTGCTCAAACTCCATTGATTGAGGCGCTTTGAAAGCGTCATTTAGATGGTTCTTAATGTTGGTGGCACCACCAACGCCTCCTTCTCTCTTTCCACGTTTACCTCTTCAGTTCCGTGTTCGCCTATTTTGGCGGTCACCTTCCCAAGTAGAGCGATTATATGAACCAGAATGTCCAAAAGTATCCCTAAGATTAGGGTTTCACTCTTGGCGCCTTCTCTTAGGGGCGCGACTATAACTGGATTCCAGAATATGCTCTATTTCCACGGATCTCGAATTATAGTTCTTCACAAGGATGTTGTCATGCTTTTCAATGACATTCATAGCTCCAATGAGCTCATGAAACCTTGTGATCCGTCCTGCAACAACATCGATTCGATAGTTCTTAGCAACCATCAATGCAGAGATGGGGAAGGTAGAGAGAGTCTTCTCAATCAACATCGCATCTGTGATCTCTTTACCACAAAATTCCATTAAGGATTTAATGCGAAATGCTTCAGAGTTATAGTCAAGAACTGACTTGAAATCACAGAAGCGGAGGCTATGTCATCTCACTTCTAGGTTAGGAAGCAGGGAATCACGGATGTTACCAAATCTATCTTTGAGTGAGACCCACAGCCTTCTGGGGTCTTCTTCATTCATACACTCGCACTGGAGCGAATCATTCATATGACGAGTCATTAGGATGATAGCTTTCGCCTTATTTGACTCTAAGGCTGCTCTATTTGCTTCCAAACCTTGAGCTTGCTCAACAGTTAGCACGTCCGGAAAAAATGGTCGGAAAAGTGGGTGGAAAAGTTTACTAGAGTTGACCGGTGCTGACGTGGCAGAGGTTGCGTCAGTGGGCTTCTCAGAACTGGGCCTAGCTTTCTTCTTCTCAGTGGGCTTACTGCCCCTTTTTTCTCTTCTGGGCCCGCAGCCTTTTTCTTCTTTCTTCCTTTCTTTTCTTCTTGGCCGTTCCCCTTTTCTTCTTCTTCCTTTTCTTTTCTTCTTACAGTGGGGCTGTTCCCCTCTTTTTTTTTTCTTCATTCTTTTCTTCTTCTTCTGGGCCCACTCTCTCTTTCTCCTTCCTTTTCTTCTCTTTCCTTTCTTCTTCTACGCGTTTTCTTCTTCCTCCTGTTTTCTGGGTTTTTTTTTCATTTTGCTAGCAGAGGCTAATCGGCTAATTGATGGGTGCAGTGAAGGCGCTGGGCAGTCGCTGTGTAGGAGGACAGTCGCAGGAGGCTGTTGGTGCTCATGCAACAATGGTAGCAAGACTAGCACGGGCTAGGAGTGTTGGTGGAAAGGTTGAGATTTTTTCGGGTTTTTGGTTTTTAGTTTTGGGATTTCAGGGTTAGGGCTTTGTGCTAATAACGTTTTTAAGGAAAACTGAATTGGGAGAGAATTGAGTTGTACTTTCATTGATAATGGGGGCCTCTTTATATAGAGGATTACAAGCATAGAGATAGAGTTGTACATGGAAACATAATCGTACATTAATTGAATATCTCCTAAGATTCTCCGAGAATATCTCTAATATAAACTCTATTTCAACTAGAGCAAGTAACCTCGAGTTTGGGTCAGTCACATATTCTGGATTTACTTGAACAAAAATGATTTTTTCTCATTGAAGAAAATAAAAAAATAGAGCTTCAGATTGTATAAACTGAGTGCTACATTTTTTTTTTTTTTTTTGAAATGATATATATGTTTTTAATATTTCAAATTTTGAAATACTTGTGCCGAACATGTATTTACATCTTAAAAACTTGTAGTTTAATTCCCTGTTTTCATTCTACAATCTAGTATTACAAAAATAGTTTCATAAAACATTACAGGACACACCTTTAATAATTTATTTTATCTGACTTCAAAACCTCGTAAAAAGATTTATAGTCGGTGAGCTGTGACCTGTTGATAAGATATAATTTCAACATTATAAAGGTCATGGGTTGAATTCTCACTGTGGGGTGGGCTAAAGGTTTCACTATGGGGTTGAATTTCAACATTATAATTTTTAACTTTCGTCAATTAGGAAAGTGTTTAAAAATTATTATTTGAGATTAGAAAAATTTTGGTGAAAAAATAAAAACATGCGATTTTGGCCAAAAATTGTGTGTTATAATTCACAATTTTGGGTAGAAATCATGGTCTTGGAGAGGTTTTTTTTAAAAAAATTTTACCTCAAGCATACATAAATAAATTTTGTATTTATTTTTTCTAGTTAGAGCCTTATGATGATAACAGTGAAAATGATTTCATATAACTGGAGAATCAATACATCACGTGCACGGTAAAATTTTCGAGGTTTTATACTTATATAATGGATGTCAAAGTCTTTCAAATACAATTGCCGTTTGCAAACTTTTACGGTCTCTCAAATGTTATATCGATTTAATGTCATCAAGCTGTTTCAGTGTTAAACGTCTTGTTGATTGAAAACTTCAAAGGTTATTAGGAGCTTCATCAGTAAAGCACAACGGTACAACCCCTTACTTGACACCAACAGGCAACAGTAGCACTCTCTTCATGATGAACTAGTAATTCATCTACTTGAGCTTGGTCTCCTCTACTTATCAAACTGATTTAAACTAGTGCAAGCGATAATACATGCCACCAACAAACATGACTAATATAAATCTTCGAGTTCTTTCTTGTTATTGTCATGCTAGAACAGATTTTACTTCACTCTATCTTTCTTGTAACTTCTTATATATACATTTCTCTACTACGTACCCTATATTTTTTTATCTTGCTTCTGTTTCCCTGTAAAACAGTTCAATTATATGCTACAGACCATACCAACCTCAACAAGAGCAGCATGAGGAATGTTGAGTGCCACTGGAGGCTCTCTGCAATTCTTCTCACTCAAAACATAGGTCATGATCAGTAACCGCTTGAATATGTTTGAGCCTTCACGAACTGCCAAATGCACCTGACCCAAGAAATATGCAGTACCACTCTCCCTAGCATCAATCAGTTCTTGGAGCTCCTCCCTAACAGATACTCGCATCTTAGGACTATTAGGAGGCAACATGAACCGAACCTTTTTTCTCTGCACCGAAACCATACCACTCTCACATGCATCGGCCAATGTACTTAACCGGGTTTCATTGTGCACCAAGCTCACGGAGTCCTCATATGAGGTGATCTCATTTAAAGGAATCAAAGCACTTCCATTTGATGGTGGCTTGCCAACTATGATCATTCTATCTTGTGATGAATTCAGGGAATCAAAGTCATTTTCTTCCACGGAAATGAATTCTCCAATGGAACCAATAATCTCTTCCTCAAAATCATCGGTGTCCCTAATATGCTCACAATATCCATATCTCACCACACAACGATATATTTTAAGATCTTTTGGCCCGATCCTTCCCACAAGGTACCTCCGAGTTGCAGGGACATATGGAACTGGCAGAGACTTGAAGGACACAAAGATCAAAACTTGATGAAATGCAGGAAGATTCGTAATGAAGTGTGAGAAGAAAGCCGGAATTCCTGAGACTATATCAGTATAAATGAAACCAATGCCAGGTACCCTGGTAACTCCTAGTGCTGGACTAATAGCTGTGAGCCATTCTGCAGACACCTTGTTTGTTAAATCGAATTCGAGCTTCTTTTTGGTTCCATAATGCCATGAAATCATGATAGTCAAAGACAATGCCAATAGGAAAACCAAATACCAAGCTCCCTTATGGACATTCAACATACAAGCTGACACATACATCGCCTCAATGAAGCCGAAGAACAGTAGAAAACAGATAGATTGATACAAACTCTTCTCCCAGTATAAGGCAATTACCAGTGACATGAGACAAGTTGTGACAACCATTGGAGAAATTATGGCCAAACCTATAGAAGATAAATATTGAACTAATATCCATTAGATAACCATGGCACAATTATGTAAACGTTGCAACATTCGAATCATTTTCTGGTAAAGAGTACAGAGTAGAGAAAAAACATATGGCAGTGGTTTGCTAAACTATTATATACTAGTACAGTATTGAGTGTTGAGAAATAAGTACCTGTGGCATTGCCAATTTTCTCAATATCATGAAAACCAATTGTAACAGTAAGGCATAGAACCATCAATATCCAGTTGATATCAGGAATATAAACCTGCCCATGTATCTTATCTGATGTATGAATAACTTTTACTCTGGGAAAACAACCAAGTGCCAGGCACTGATTTATGATGGAGAAACTGGCTGTTATGGTAGCTTGACTTCCTACAGCTGAAGCAAGTAGGGATAATGCTATGAACCAGTCGCGAACTGGTGCTGGAATTTCCATGTGTTCACATGTGTTAGATAGACATAAATTTGCAAATGAAGCAATCAGCGAAGCAAAATATAAGCATACAACTTACTAGGAAAGGATTCACTGAGATGATTGTAATCATCCTCATGAAAGTTTTTGGAGATAAATGCAGCCTGACCGGCATAGCATAGAACAAGAACAGGATAGATCAAGCATACAAATATAATCTGCAGCAGAGCACCATCCACAAGTTAGTTGAACTTTGGAAGTACACAGTTATATTAGATCAACAGAATATCAGATATTTTAAAAACCTTGATGGATTTCTTTCTGAAATGACCTAGATCTGCAAACATTGCCTCTGACCCTGAAAATGTTAAGAGAATATTCATGATTAAATGAATTTGTCTGAAAGAAAATTAAAGCATTGTTAATTTAAATATAGTAAAATTAAGCTCATGTGATTATAGCATAAGCAGACCTGCTACACATAGAACTATGCTGCCTAATGCCCTCCAACGGTCAACGTTAATGTTCCTAACAAATCTGTACATGTATACAGGAGAGATTGCATGGACAATTTGTTTGTCCCAGTAGAAAATATTATATATACCCACGCCACCAATACATATCAGCCAAATAATGATAATCGGAGCAAACATAAACCCAATTTTACTAGTCCCACAATGCTGCAGCATGAAGAGGCACACCAATATAGCAGATGCCAAGGGAACTGGTACATCTGGAATGATAAGATTCCAAGGGATTAGGAAAATCAGTAATTAAGCTATCTAAATCATAGAAATTCCAGAAACATATCAAGAACTGGCAGAATCAGCACACTACTTTGCAAATTTAATGCCAGCTTTCAGTCGATTAACTTACTGAGAGTAAAAGCACTCCAATTTGCATATGCAACCATTATAGTATAAGAAATAAGGGAATGGCGGCCCTTACGCCCTTACTCAGGCAAGTTCATAGGATTCTAGGAAACAGCACAAGCAAAGAAGGCAGAACCAATACAATTGAAATATCTGTGTTGAGGTAGAATACTCACAATCCTTGAAAGCTTTTGCTATTGACTCTTGTTTCCTTTCCGAAGATGAAACTGGTAACCACAAAATAAATTTAAGCTGTTGAATAATGCTCAAAGTACAAATCAAATTATCAAAGAAATACATTTCTCTAATCAAATTCACAGCTAGCTCTTACATCGGTGGGCCATGTCTGACAGTGATCTTTGAACACCTGATGAAGCTGAATAGACTGGGTAATGAGACCAGGGAAGGTAAACAAATCATTCAATCATACTTAGACAGAAACTTGATGCAGTCAATAATTTAAAGAAGTTGATGAGGAGTGCCAAACCCGAAAGAGCTGGGGTAAGCACCGCAACGCCGATTGTCATGCAGGAACCTAACAGAGCCAGGACCAACATGACATAGTGACTACTTTTATGTTTTTCAATGGTTCTTTTAGCCCTCGATTCCACCTTCATCGTGAAAGGAATTTCCCTCTCATAATGCATAACCTCATCAGCACTTCTGTCATTTGGAAGCAGACCCACTTTGGCATGCCTACACAAGAGTGAGTACAGAGCAAAAGTACCACCTGCAAGTTGTGGACGCAAGAAAATTGTCCATGAGCAGAAAAATGACATATAAGCTTGCAATTACAAGGATATGAGACTATTACCTTCTCCATTATCATCAGCTCTTAATACTATACAGACATACTTCAGTAAAGTAATGATGGTCATAGTCCAGAAAATGAAGGAGAATAGTTCATAAACTGTATCCTCCGATTTGATATCTTGTGCATGAATTGTCCCAAAGACATATAAGGGAGCAGTACTCATTTGACCATATATCACTCCAAAGCTCTGAAATGACAGAAGAAGTGCATGCTTCCATGTATCCTGCATATTACACAAGATGATAAGCTCAAGCTGATTATAAATGCTCACTAGGGAGAGCCAACTGGTTAAAATTATTCGCTCTAAGAGGAAGACAACGAGACTGACAAATGATCAACTATAGGTAAACAGAAGAATAGGGAAACCCAGCCAGCTGATAAACTAAAACAGGTTTTTCTAACCAATGACACCACCCTAGGTGTGTCCATATGCCAGATATCTAGCTCTGAATTGAAAACAAAATGGTAAGCAAACTATACAAACTAAACTTTTTATTTTTTTTTCTTTTCCTTCTAAGGGGCCATCAAAGATCACTAGCTACAGAAATATCAAAGCAATAGTGTAAAAATCAGAGAGAGAGAGAGAGCTACCATAGATCACTGCTCCTACAAGTTCATATATCCGGGCAATAAAAAAGAACTATAACAAGAGTTTTGTGGCTGAAACTTGAAAGGAAGCAGGAAATTTTACCTTGAACTGATTAGAGGAAGTAGCAGGACTGAGCTGAGAATCCCAATCCATGTTTGTCTGATACGAGTAGACAGATAATTGACAAGAAAGGAATCGATGATAAACTGAGTAGCGGGAAATGTGAATAGTATAGATATATATATATATATATATATATATATATATATATATATCAGAAAAAGAAAGGACAGCTGGGGTTGTCAAGCGACTTGCACAATGCATTACACACGGGGTTCGCAACGTGGAGGATCACACAAACTAAGAGAAATCTCACATATATGGTCGTCTTCAATGCCAATAAATACACAGAGGTTTTCTGTTTCTTTTTCTTTGGAGTAGGTATATTTATATAGCTAGTCGGGAGGGAATGCCGGACTGACAGCGACGCCTATGATTTTCAAGTTGGAGTTTGTTTTTATATAAAAGACGAAGGATCAATCACAAATCACAAATTGTGATAAAGCAAATCTCATTCACATGACTTTGCGTTTGGAGTCGGTTGAGGTAGGAACCCCTTCACATGTCTTGTCTTCTGCGTGAATGATTTGCCACCTCGATGTTATCCTTCCTAGACTTGTAATCTGTCTAGCGAAAATTTCTACAGTGTTTTGGAGTATTTGTCTAATCGGTCAAAACCGATCAAGGAGACAAAAACTGACCAAGGTAAAACCATCAAAACTGGTCAATGTAATAACAAAAGGAAATCAATCTGCAAATATGTCTATTTTTGAGTGAAGAATGAAATGTAATTATAGCTCTGCTTTTATAGAAAGCTACACTTCCGATACAATCATGAATTTACAGGATGCATGTTATCCCATACAGCAGAAACAACACAAGCAGCCTCCACAACCATATGGAAGGCAGCTACAGGTAACGAGTCCCACTCTCAATGGGAGTAGATATGAAATCAAAGCGAACGCTAGAACACAACAAAATTTGACCGCAGCCAAGCTAAAATGTAATGCAGCTAACTCAACAATTATTTGGGGTTCAAATAAAAATTTACCCACATACCAAACAAAAAAAAGGGCAGGGCATTCCTATCAGTCCCCAATTTCCAAAGTCCTACAAATAAACCGATTCGCCGTCATCTTTTATTCATAAGCCTTCTCCCAGTCATCTACCACTTCAGATGTTTCTGTAATAGTTCCTCCAAGCTGCCCCGCTGAAGTCGAACCGCTTGCATTTGATGAAGTTGAACCACTTGCATTTGATTCCACCATGGAAATTAAACGAGCAGCAGTCTGTTTTCCAGAGTCCTCTACTGTGGGGGATACAGAAGATGATCCCAAAGCCACTTCACTATCTAGTACACTCCAGCGGTTTAAGGAGGCGGCAATTGGAGCTTCTTTTTTCCACACAGATGCCTGCACATCTGCAGAACCACCAGACCACTCTTCCTCACCCCATGAATCTTCTCTCCAAGAAGACTCCCGAATAACAGCCTTCTTCCACGCATTACCCTTCAGTGCTGTATAGGCTCCTTCCTTGGCTATTCCCCCTCCACCCCAAGCATTAGAACCAGCTGAAGCCGCAGACAGAACAGCAATAGCCCCATGATAGAGTGTACCATTATCCAACCTCCTCATTGCAGTTGCAGCTCGAGCAGGATCATTGAATACAGCCAACGCGTTCTTGTCATTCAACCAGACTAGCTCACATTCACCACCAAACCTCAATACCAATGCACTTATATCTGCATCTCTAGGAAGATCTGGAAAAGAAACTACAAGCCTGGGATCCATGTCTACTAAATGATCAAAAGCTGGAGGCTGGGATGCGTTCACTGTGGTGGTACCCTTAACCCCAAGCACCCTGGCTGGGACTTTGGATTTAGGTGTAGCATGTACCACAATAAAACGCTTGGGCTCCCAGCCAGCAGCTTGAACTGCAAGCTTCCACCTGTCAGCAATCACCCTAACCACATCTCTCTTTTCCTTCAGCATTGGACAAAAAACATGGACCCGGAGGCCACTTGTAGCACCTTTGCTCTTCCCAAGAACCAATTGTTTGCATCTCTCCTCCACCGATAATACCCATTTTGGATCACGCCTGAAAAGGTCCGACAGCAACTCAGACATAACAGTAGTCTCACCAAAATGGAGTGCATCCAAATTTGGAGGAACTATATCAAAAGCATCTGCAAGAACACGTTTCCGCTCCAACTTAGCACATTCATCATCACACATGAGCTTCCTCTGTCCAAGTGGGATCTTCTTGTTGGTGGCTTCAACTGGTTGAAGCGGTACTGGCAACTTTTGGATAATGGAAGCTTCAAACACAGTATCAGCATTAAAACTAGCAGAGCTGCCACCAGAATCGCAAGGAACATTTGCTGTTATCCGGCCACAAGAACAAGTAATTGTGACAAGGAAATCACATCTCGCATCTGGACAGGAAGCATAAGGGTGACAAGGTGCAGTACATGTATGCCTGCAATCTCTCCTAGGAGCTCCACATTTCTGTCCACAAGAAGATTTTGAGCCGGCTTCTGCTGACGAGGAACACTCACAAGGCGGTGGGTGACATGTTCTGCCGCAAGCATGCATACCGCATTGCCTCATCTTCCCACAGAGCTTGTTACATTTAATGTCCCTCGACCCACAAGGAATGTTCCTGAGGACCACATGTCCACCGATGCACTCCTTTGCTACAGGCACTGAACAAGGTGGGCAGTCTCCAAAGTGGCAGCTGTGAGAAGATGAATGTCCACAAGGCTGAGGCACCGAACAAGGGAGCTGACATGATGGAGGAGGTGTACCACAGGGCAATGGAGGAGGGATTGAAGTTCTCCCACATGCACATGTCAAGTCAGTAAAGATTGTATCAAGGCAGGGAGGACAGTGGCCACTGTGACACAGCGATTCACAAGAATGCTGCCCGCACCTTAATTTCTTCCCACAGGGCATGGAGCACAAGTGAGGATCCCAATCCCCTGAAAGATGATTATTTGAATTAGAAAGAGGACAGCACCTTTCACTGCAGCGGTGCCTTCCACAATTCTTCTTCCGTCCACAGGGCTTATCACAAGTAAATTTCTCATTCTCCATTGTTGTTTTACAGCACTCCACATTCCGAGAAGTTGATTCACAGCGACATTTTTGGGTTACTTTAACCAAACAAGGGGGGCAATCACCAGTATGGCACACCTGTTGACACTGGTGCACCCCACAAGGGAGAGTCTTGTCACATATTTGTGAACAAGTGGGAATCGGATCCAAACAACTCTGGCGTTCCTCCTGCAAGCTTGTTTTCCCACAGTGGCATGTCTTGATATTCCGTGGCATTAAAATGCACTCTCCACAAGGGCCTGGATGACAAATTTCACTGCAAACATGATTGCCACAGCTAAGCTTCTTTCCACAACTAGAACTGCAAGAGAAAACACCATCTTCTGCTTTCACCTCTCCCTTTACTATCATCTCTCCACAAAGAACGACCTCCAGCTTTTTCAGACAGAAGCAAGAAGCATTGAATGGAACCTGACAAGGATCACAAGGACCCACATGGCACTTCCGCTCACAGCGGTGACGCCCACAATCAAGAAGCTTACTACAAAGATTGCCACAAGTCAGAACAGAAGTCCGATCTGAGCATCTTGTAGTTATTGTTTTCTTTCCACAAGGGCATAATCGTGGCGGTGCGAATGCTTTACAAGGAGGGCATGGACCTGGGTGGCACTGCAAGACACACATATGCGGGCAAAGATCATCCTTACTCATTCCCTTTCCTGGGACCTCCTTCTCGAGTGGCTTCCCACAATGTTCTCCACATGAATGTGGTGTCAAATACAAATCCGAAGGTGGGTCTGTCCGCTTACCACAAAAACACATGTAGCGAATCTCCTTTGACGATGTGAGCTGTACAGACTGACATCCTGGACACCGCCAATTAAATCCCTGATTCTTCCCTGCAGACATATCAATAGAAGTGGGAGCTCGAGCCCATTTCTTGATGCAATTCAGATGGAAAATCGAGAAACAGCTTGAGCAGGACCATACAGGTGCAGACCTCCTCACCATATCATAACAAATCATGCACTCAACAGTGCCCTTAGTCAGTTTATCCTGAATTTCTTGCACAAGCTGCGGCAAACTAGAGTCCTTCATGCCCATCCCCTCCTGACTCTCACTCCTTTCCCCCTCCCTTCTATGATTCATTGGCCGAAGCACATTACCCCTGGAACCATTATGTCCTCCTCTGTGCTGCCGATTCTCCGATAATGTAAAGCTGTGATTGGACTGCCCTCCATTCCCATTGTGTCCTCCTCTATGCAGCCGACTCTCTGATGTCGCAGAGCTGTGACTGAACTGCCCCACACTTGCATTATGTCCTCCTCTCTGCTGCCGACCATCCGATGCTGTGAAGCTGTAGTTGGACTGGCCTCCATTTCCATTATGTCCCCCTCTATGCTGCCGACTCTCTGACGGTGCCGCCAACACATAATTGAGCTGCCCACCATTTCCACTATATCCTCCTCTATGCTGCCGACTCTCTGCTGGTGCAGAAATGTGGTTCTGCTGCCCTCCATTTCCACCATGTCCTCCTCTATGCTGCCGGCCCTCGCCGGCTTCAGAGCTGTTGTTGGGCATCCCTGCATTCCCATCGGGTAGGTTCGAACCAAAGCTCGGCGGGTTGACGGCAGCAGCGGCGGCGGGGGTAGGGTTGGATCCTCTGGGCACCCAGCGAGGCTGAGCAGGATTCCTGGACCTATTATTATTCTCCCTACGCTCACTTCGGACCTGAGAAGCCATATTCTGCGAAGCCACCAAACCCTCACTCCTATCCCCCAACAGTTTGCTCCTCAACTCAAATTGATCCAAAAAAACCTCCACACACACACACAAATAGAAACTGCAGCAACAAATCCAACAAATCAATCCCACAATCGACGATTTAAGCTTAATCTAAATCCTATTTCCTCCCTAATTCCATTCCATTTCATTTTTTTAAAAAAAAAAATTCCTAATTTCTGGAAACCCTAGGCTAGGTGATGAACTAAACCTCCGATTCAATAATTTAGATAATAAAAAAGAAAAAAAAGAAAGAGTGAAGTACCTGATCGGAAAGTGGGCAAATGAAGATTGTGCTGATGAGAGATTGAATTGGAAATGGAGTTTTGAGGGTGTTCCCTGATATTATTGAGAGTGATAATTGGGCTTGTAACCCGGGAGAAGAAACCGACCCGGATAGGAGGGAGAGGAAGGAGAGAGTGTGTATATATATATATAGGAAAGAGGGGGCGACGGAGGGTGGCGTGCTGGTGAAGGCGGTGAGAGGAGTTCGTCACATTAATCGCGTTCTCTTACTCTTCTTTTATTGCCATTTGTTTCTGGTCTTCTCCAAGTATTTTCGTGGTCACCACGCCTATGAAGCCGTCAGGCCCACCACCCGCCCTTGGGCGCCAAGCATGACCCCACTCTCTTTTGGGCCTTCTCTCTCTCTCATGCCATGTGTATATTGGGCTACAAAGAATTACTTTGTTCATGTGATCGACTTGGAGTTTGAAAAACAGTTGCTTAGTGTCGTGTCACTTGTAATGGACATTCAAGAGACACCTTTCTCGGCCTTTTGGCTAAGATCAAGTGTAATGGACATTCAACAGTGTCACCAAAATCAAAACTCCAACTTTGACAAAGATAATTTTATTACTCTAAATATTGGAAAAATAATGGGAAAAATTCACCAACGGTGTCTGGACACTTAGGGGACTTTCAGAATGATACCTGAACTTACAAAGTTATCAATGTGATACCTGGACTCATTTTTTCGTATCAACATCGTACCTATGACCAATTTCCGTAACGGCTCCGTGACGGAAATTGGCCGTAGGTATCACATTGATACGAAAAAATGAGTCCAGGTATCGCATTGATAACTTTGTAAGTTCAGGTATCATTCTAAAAGTCCCTAAGTGTCCAGACACCTTTGGTGAATTTTTCCCAATTTTGCACGTGAGTCACTTAATGAAGACAAAATGACCGATTTACCCTCAAATTCTTTCTTTCTTTTCTTTTCTTTTTTTCTTTATTCGTCTTTCTTTCTTTCTTTCTTCTTCTTCTTCTTCTTCTTTTCTGGTTTCTTCTTCCCCTGATTTGAATCATCAAGATTCAAATCATCTTGCTCGTCCGATTCCCACCGCCGATTGCCAATCAAACACCGCCGTTGCGTCTCAATCCACCTTCATGCACCACAGATGTTTCTGGTTCCCCCAACTTCAAATCCTATAGCAAATTGAAATTGTGGATTGAGGCTTCACCGTTCACTCCGAGTTCATCCCCGCCGCCAATGACTTGACCACCACCACTCTCGTTCTCTCCTCCGACCCCCTTTTATACACCGTTGATCAGAAACTCAGACCCCGCCAGCCTTGCACTCTCAAATCACAGCTCCAATCACACCCCTCCATCCTCTCCTTCTTCCCGACATGCAACACCACCTCCACACCATCCTCACCTGCAACTTCATCGGTTTAGCCGACAACTTCGGCCTCTAGCCCAACTTCGATCAGAGGCAATTTTCGGCAGACAAAGATTAACAACTTCGGCCTCAACACCATCCTCACCTGCAAAAAATTCGACCTGTTCTTATTCACCAGCTTCGCCACTCCGCTGCTACCCACCATTGTGCCTCGCCGATTAGTAAACAAAGGACTCGGAGCCTCCACCATTGAGAAATTGAGGCTCACGTTCAGCGTGTCCTGCGCGGCCAATCGACGACCTTGCTAGGCTGGTCGTATCCAAGCTGGTCCTGCATGTCGTAGAATTGAATGGCGGTGTGGGCGACGAGCCTGATACTGCGATCCCTAGGGCCTTTGGTGGTGCAAACCTTGCTGTGGTTGTCCTTCCGGCCGGTGGCCCTTAGAATGTGGCCTTGAGCCTCCACGATTTCGCTAGCGGTGGAGGAAGAAGCAGTCCTTATCCCCAAACCCAATCGAGAAGCAGCGGAGGATGACGTTGTTGTGCGATGGTGGAGGTTGTTGTGGTCAAGTCATTGGCGATGGCGGCGGGGATTAACTCGGAGTGTGCGGTGAAGCCTCAATGCACAATTTCAATTTGCTATAGGATTTGAAGTTGGGGAAACCAGAAACATCTGTGGTGCATGAAGGTGGATTGAGACGCAACGGCGGTGGGAATCGGACGAGCAAGATGATTTGAATCTTGATGATTCAAATCAGGGGACGAAGAAACCAGAAAAGAAGAAGAAGAAGAAAGAAAGAAAGAAGAATAAAGAAAAAAAGAAAAGAAAAGAAAGAAAGAATTTGAGGGTAAATCGGTCATTTTGTCTTCATTAAGTGACTCACGTGTAAAATTGGGAAAAATTCACCAACGGTGTCTGGACACTTAGGGACTTTCAGAATGATACCTGAACTTACAAAGTTATCAATGTGATATCTGGACTCATTTTTTCGTATCAATGTGATACCTACGGCCAATTTCCGTCACGGAACCGTTACGGAAATTGGTCATAGGTACGACATTGATACGAAAAATGAGTCCATGTATCACATTGATAACTTTGTAAGTTCAGGTATCATTCTGAAAGTCCCTTAAGTGTCCAGACACCGTTGGTGAATTTTTCCCGAAAAATAATACAAGCTTTGGCTATTTACTATTTAGTAGAGGTGTGTTTTAGTCAAAGCATGTGAATCTTTCATATTGAGATTTAGTGTCCTAGAGAATAAGGAAAACTAAACTTCTTTTCTTAAAAAAAAAAAAAAAAAACTAAAGTCTAAGCTTACAAAGTTAGAAAATTTTAAATTCAATCAAAAATATGTCATAAACTATAGATACCAATTCAGACATGGAGTACCAAACCAAGGTTTTATATATAAATTACTTGAGGGTTGCACTGACAAATTTATCTCATCGTTGTCGGTGAGCATTTTCAAATACCAAAATTTACACCGATTTGCCACACATCGAGATATACATGAAGACTTGCTCAGCATTTGGCACAAAACTAGAAACCGCATCGAAGAGAACTCCATTGGATATGAATTGGTAAGCACCTCCATTTACTATAGGCTTAGTCTATCTCTAGGGTTGAGTTTGAACAACTAAAACATGATGGGGTCAGTGTAGCCCAATATTCCAAGTGAATAATGGTCTAATTGAGCAAGAATTTGAGACTTGGTTTTTGTTTGAACACAAGGAAAAAGAAAGTTGGCTATATGATACCTATAAATGCAAGATGTGCGAGATGTGCCGTTGAAGAAAAAGAATATAGTAAGAATGTTTAAAATTTGTTCCACAGATCGCTCTAATACCGTCATTTGCTGAATATAAAAGAATTTAAATATAAAATTATTTTTTTATCTACGTAACAACATATGATTCATGATTGAACTAATTTATTAATTCGGCTACATGATACAAGACTTTTTCACAACAGTAAGGTTTTTAAAAATACATTGACTCATTGAAGGGTATGTTAATTATGTAGTACTGATTAATATTTTTACCGTAAAAAGAAAAAAACCTGATGTCTAGGAGTCTGTGACCAGGTGAGTTGTTTTCACAACATTCTAGTGAGAAGCGAGCAACACCTGCAGTTCATAGTTTAAAGAAGATGCAGCTTTAGTTATAAGAGTGTTGTCAGTATTATAATTCTGGTATCACCAAAACCGTGTCGTTTTCCATCACCTTGTGATTTAAGTTTTACCGTTTCGCAAAAAGGAAAAACGTTTGTAAAAAAAAAAAATTTGATTTTTTGTGAAACAGCAAGACCGCACTCGGGAAAAGTACAACAGTACAACTTCCACGGCTTGGACTCTTCGCATAAATTTCGATGAGGTTGAGGGCTTATATATCATATTCATAATAACCTATCAAACCCCAAAAACCAGAGCCTAAAAGCCTCAAGCTCCTCTTCATCCTATCACTCTTCCTCTCACTTGTTTTGGTTTGTGTAGAAATGTCTCTGCTTACTGATCTTATCAACCTCAACTTCTCAGATATCACTCACAAGATTATCGCGGAATACATATGGTCAGCTTTATTTGATAATATCTGTGTGTTTCTGCTTCAGGATTCATGGTTTTTCTTGCCAAATGGTTTTAATATTTCGAAAGCTCTATTTTTGTTGTTGGTTCTGATATGTTTTGCACTATGTATAATCATATAACAGGGTCGGCGGATCTGGTATGGACGTTAGAAGCAAAGCCAGGGTAAAATTGCTCTTCTCCTTATCTGTTTTGTCTTTTTTTTTTTCCTGATTAAATTCTTTGATAGTTAATCTGCTTGTTTACATTTTGTATGAAACAGACTCTTCCTGCACCAGTGAATGATCCTTCAAAACTACCCAAATGGAACTTTGATGGTTCTAGCACTGGCCAAGCTCCTGGAGAAGATAGTGAAATCATCTTATAGTATGCTCTGTTTCTCTAGGAACTTTTTCACCTGATTTTCATTTTAAAACTTGTTTATTAATGAAAATTTTATTCTGTTGGTGTTATATATAGCCCACAAGCAATCTACAGGGACCCATTTAGGAGGGGCAACAACATCCTTGTAAGTGCCTCAATTCTAATTTCATTTGCTTTCTTCAACACCCTTCATTAACAACCGGCCTATTGTTATTTCCTTTTATTAATAACTTTGATTACTATAGGTGATATGTGATACTTACACACCAACTGGAGAGCCAATTCCAACCAACAAGAGGGCTAAGGCTGCAAAGATCTTCAGCCATCCTGATGTTGTTGCTGAAGAGCCCTGGTAATTTAGTTCTAAAATTCTCAATTTTTGTTTTTAGTTTTTTGGGAGTCAATTCTTATGTAAAATATGAAATGCCTGCTTGATTATGATCATAATTATAATTATACAGGTATGGCTTAGAGCAAGAGTACACGCTATTGCAGAAAGATGTACAATGGCCAATTGGGTGGCCTCTGGGTGGATATCCTGGAGCACAGGTCACAAATCAAACATCACATTTTTCTTTTTTGGAAAATTTACTATGAGCCAACTCTTTCCTTATTTTGATGCACTAGCTGTAATCAATTAACTAAGCCTGTAATGTAACTGATCGAGATTTTTTTTTTGTTCAACAGGGACCGTACTACTGTGGTGTTGGCGCTGATAAGGCCTTTGGCCGTGACATTGTAGATTCTCACTACAAAGCTTGTCTTTATGCCGGTATTGACATCAGTGGCATCAATGGTGAAGTTATGCCTGGTCAGGTAAACAACCTTACTCCGTTGCATATGTGGATGCAACCAACTATTTTTGTATCCATCTATCTATGAACAATGTTGCTTGTGTTTTGTAGTGGGAATTCCAAGTTGGACCAACAGTTGGCATCGCTGCTGGAGATCAATTATGGGCAGCGCGTTACATTTTGGAGAGGATCACTGAGATAGCTGGAGTGGTGGTTTCATTTGATCCGAAACCAATTCCTGGTGACTGGAACGGTGCTGGTGCACACACCAATTTCAGCACCAAGTCCATGAGAAAGGAAGGAGGCTATGAGGTGATCAAGAAGGCAATTGAGAAGCTTGGATTGAGGCACAAGGAACACATTGCCGCTTATGGCGAAGGCAATGAGCGCCGCCTCACGGGACGACATGAAACAGCAGACATTGACACATTCGTATGGGTGCGTAGTAAACAAACTAACACATCACAAGATTGTGAAGAAGAACACAGATTGGATTTGGGCTAATTAATTGTTTCTTTTGTTTTGACAGGGTGTGGCGAACCGTGGAGCTTCGATAAGAGTTGGGAGGGACACGGAGAAAGAAGGAAAGGGCTATTTTGAGGACCGGAGGCCGGCTTCTAACATGGATCCTTATGTTGTCACCTCCATGATTGCTGAAACTACACTGCTCTGGAAACCATAGAAGAATAACATTACCAAGTTACCAGCCCCCATAACCATTATTAGAGGGGCAATGACTTGTCTGTCATCTCTATCTAGTAGCTGAACATTACCATGGGTGGTTGTGGATTTATGTTGTTACTTATTATATAGATTTTAAGGGTCTGAATAAATTGTATCTGTGCCTTAGTAGCAGAGTCAGCGCTGTAAACCAGAGTAGGCCCTGCATTAGTAGCAGAGTGAGCTCTGTTTCAGTAACAGAGTAGCCCTTGTTGTGGATGAAGAAGGTCTGTGGCGTCGGATAACTTTAATAAATTTATGACAATGAAATTATGATTACTATGAATAACCTCATGGATGAAATTATATCTGATAATGTACCAGAAATTTACAGCTACCACCTCTCTTCTAATCATCGGAAGAGCGAGAGATGAACTTTGGACCTCTATCAACATTTTTACGAGAAAAATGCATCGATCACAAGTCTAAATGCTAACGACAAATACATATGTAAGTCCATACCTCAGATTAATTGAGAAATATCGTATACATGTGAATATATGTGTATCAGTCCAAGAACAGAAGAAAGAGAATTTCAGGTAGTAGTTGAAAATGAAAGCTGAGGAAAAATTGTAGGCTCGTAGGTGATAAGAGGGGCGGTGAGCATTGAAATGGGTGCAATCCATGTGGTGCAGATCAGAGAGAATCCACGGGATGACGACTGGTACTTGAACACAGCCAGTCAAGAATTATTTGCTGCTGAAATTGGTCCCAGAAACAAAGCAATTTCGTTTGTTCCCGAAAACGAATTTAATGTCAGCACAAACTGTGATGCTTGAAATGTGGTCCGATCACTGCGTTGATCTGTTATCAACTTATCATATGTATCCTGATTTTTGGGGAAAGCCGCAGAGGGGCTGTATTGCCTTAATTTGCACAAGTAATATATAAAAATAGCTAGCTGCTAACAGTATCCATAGCCACATGGATGCCGTAATTCTCAAGCCACAGTCACCAACCCTAACCCACTAGTAACTACTGATAACATTAGCATCTGGCCGGTGAAAGAAATTATTGCCAATGTGATCACTTATCATTTGCTCAGAAAATGGAATCGAGAGAGATCGAGATGGATGTCGTGCATGTCACATGAAATGTTATCTTCATTTCTTCTAGGTCGGGCTTTATCTCTCAACCTAAATATATGGTTTGGTCCGAAGATGAAGAAATAGAGGCTACTTTTAACTTTTGTACGGTCCGAAGGAAGAAAATGAATCGAAGCACATGATGGACTTACCGTTGAAGGTTTCATTCAGTACCATTTTACATTTAACAAGTTTACATATTCAATCCAATCCCAAAACCAAATGTATCAAAATCTCACATGCGAACTTTAGTTCAGTGGATTGGGGGTTGCAAATGCTGTTCTGCAATTGACTGGCCATAAAGGAAAGCAAGGAACTACTTTTTTTCCTTTCCCCCTATTCTAATTTCTACGGATGACATCTTTGCAGGGTACTATAGCATCCACACCAGCTTTCTCTTCCACAAAGAAAAAGTAGAATAAGATCAAACATCAAAGTATATGGTGACTTTTACTGATTTGTAATTGCAGGTGGCCAAGTTGCGTTTTAAGTGTCCCAATGCTACGAGTAGATGGCAGCGGCCATAGCACCATTAGCAGCTTTGCAGCATTTTTCTTTTCAGAATTTATTGAAGAGAAAATTTGTCAGTGTTCCGGAGTTTAGTATTGAAATGAGTCACTAGGGCTTCGGACTTTTGGCTATGACTAGGGACTCTCTGTTTTTACCAGAACTAATAGCCAGCTGTTGGGTAATGGTTAGAGACCAACTACAAAGATCATCATTTCTCCATTGCTGTGAGTGGAAAACATTCTAATGGCTTTTGGGTCACTAATAGAGGGAAATAAAGGCTCCTGATTGGGTTTCATATCGAGGAAAATATTAGATGAAACCAGTGTCTCTCGCAATCTCCATTCTCTCAATCTCTCATATCCCACACACATCGTACGAAATGGATTGCTTACTTCGAATATACTATGGCTTCCAAAACACTCATCTAACAGATTGGCCTTTTGTTTTCGGCAAACTTACTTTTCACGTTTGCCAACTTATCTTTCTTTCAAAGACAGAACAAACAATAACCGTGAACGTCCAAAGATTGGCATTTTCCGAAAGTACTAACCGGACGTTGCACATGAATTTGTTCGAGGACATCACCAAACGGAGAAAGCTTGCAACTTTTCATCGCTAAAGGGAATATCACCATTCCTCAATTTGATCCATACACATAAAAGTGAAACATAACATGTAAGTGAGACACAACACATGAGTTTTCGTTTTTGATTCTTAGAAAGTCAGAATTTTTATAGGAGCTAGAGAATTTTCATTATCGATCACTAGTTGTTATCTTTGTCATCGATCATATGACCTAACACGTTGGATTACACTGAATTAGAATCAATCCCTCTTTTTTCAGACAAGAAGATAATATGAAAAGTTCCAATCAAAATTTTCGATCTTTGATTCCAGAGTCAAGACCAGAAGTACCAGATTCCAAAAGGACCAAAACCACCATACCATTAACTAAACCATATATTATATACAAAGGCTAGGGAACAGGGAAGTATTCAAGAGAAAAAAACAGAAGATCTAGAACAGAAAAATAAAACAGAACAAAACCCTCTGCTTCTCAAAACTAGAAAGATAAGACAGATTTCTAAAACCATCGTATCCCCCAAACCCTCTCTCTCAGTTCCCATAAATCCAAGGCAGTTTCTCTCTCTCTCTTCTAAGAGTCACCGACGGAGATTGGCCTGCCAGAAATCCCCAAAGGAGATCGAGAGAGCTGCCTGGTCGTCGTGACGGTGATCTCTCTGAGCACAGGTCTCATCTCCGGCTTTCCCGGCAACCGGTCGATGACTTTCTCCGATTCTTGCTTGATCTTCCTCACTTGGCTGTGAACTGGAACACCCATCTCCTCAAACCCTTCCATATCCCTGTTGTTGTTGCTGTTCCTCTTCTCCATCTTCATAGTATATGCCCTCTTGTTCTAACTACACCCTATTCTTCTCTGTCTTGTTTGTATATCCAAGTATGAATGTAAATGCCAAGGGGATGTTGGGAATTGCGTGGGTTTATATAGACAAGTTTGAGACGTGAGGAAGAGAGAAGTTTGGTGGAAAAAGATCTACCTCTGGATCAGCTTGAGACCCAGTCCACCCTTTTGGACCTAGTTGAAATTTCAAGTTTTTATCCAATGTATCCCTTCCCAACATAATCATACATAACAACTACTTGATTTCAATATCAAAATTTCACTATTTGAGCTATTACTAATCAAACGGTGCAAAAGTGCAGATGCATAGCCAAATGATCAAGTTCTTTGTAGGTAATCTTACACTTAAACTGGTTTTTTAACCTCTATCTAGGTGTTAAATTCTCATAACTAAAAATTTGTTGGTTCTCCGATTGGAATGACATTCCAAATTATGACATGTTACAATCATATTTATGATTAGGATCCCCATCGTATCTACACCCAATCAATGAAAAATATTGTATTTGTGGTGCAAGATTTGGGCGTACCAGATTATTTCCTTTTGGGGTCTGTGGTAGTAGGTTTTGGGTGTGAACATAGAAGTATGGGGGGGGGGGGGGGGGGGGGGGTGTGAGAATGCATATTTTATAGTCAAAACTCAAGATTATGGTACCTAGATGTTTACCAAATAAATACCAAACCTTGTTTTAGGGCCAGAGATTCTATAATTTGACTGGTGCTTAAGTTTGTCAATTCATTATCAATAAAATTAAAATTAAAAATCTTGTTAAATTACTATCAAATATTTCCCATGGTTTTTGTCTATAATTAGAAACGTTACAAAGAAGCGAGTCAAGCCGAGTTTTGTTGGGTACAACTAGTCCAAGTCAACGTTCAACGGCCACGCTTCAACACTCGGCCCTGGCCATCTCCGTTTATTCATTTTCATCCGTAGAATGTCAAATTCTATTGGTCTCGTGGCATGTCCATAACTCTAATAAAAGTCAGGGTTCCGGCAACGTGGAAGGTCGACGTGGCGTTTGGGTGGGTTGAGGCGGTTAAGTTTGTTAATGGGGACAGCCGACAATCGTAAGCGTGACATGGCAAATTGTGCCACGTGGGGTCATAATACTCATCCATTACGCAATAGGCCCATCATTTTCCTCTATTAACTTCTGAAATAGCACAAGATGCTGACACGTGCCCATCCTACAATATGTGGTTGATATCTATAATTGATTAATTACATGATTAATAATAAGATAGATTTCTTTTTGTTCTTTCCTGTTGGAGTAGGATTGAAGTTTTATCATGCTACATTGCTACTATGTTAATCCTAGTTTATTCCAACACTTAGTCAGATATAATTGCAACTACACAAGGATTGGATTAGGAAGCATAAGAGTGAAACTTAAGCATCACAAACTTTTCCGTATCATAGTACTAATCGCATGTTTCCCTTTACTTTTATTGTTACTTTTAACTTTATCGAGTGAGATCTAAGCATTAGAATTGAGATATGGTGAATTCTTCGAGTCTAATAATCACGTGTCCTATCATCTCATTCGTATATTCTAGCTACAAAAATGATTAACATGCATGATGTTTATGTTACGTAAAATGAAGTTGAAATCTGGTGTTTTGGGCATATATCACCATTTAAAGCATATTATTATTCCCCAAAAAAAAAACATATTATTATTTCATTTTCTATCTATTTAATTGTCTTCTTCTCTCTTTTTTTTTTTTTTTCTCTTTTAAAAAAGAGGATCAAAGGGTTCTTCTCATTTGAAAAGAGGGCTTTTAGGCATGTCATGATTCGAGAAAAAATTATAAATTATTTTCTTATTCCCAAATCATTTATTTGTACATCAAACTGTCTAATTTAATCACTATTTAATTACACATGTTCTCCCAAGGGGTTGGAACATGTTAAGAAAATAATTCCATTAGATGGAATCTTCTTCAAAACCCTAAAGAGAGGAAAACCTCCCTCGCCGCAAAAACATCCTTTCTAGTTTCCAAACATCCTCGTCAGGTGGCGCTGGCTTCGCGCCGGTGTTGTTGCCGGACGGGAGGAAGTTCTAACCCTGGTTTCTTGAGATAGTTAGTTCGATGGTTGCACGGTGGTGGTGTTGGCTGTGTTCTAGTTGAAGTGTCATTATAGATGAGGTACTTGGGGTCACTGCTGGCGGAGTCGATGAGATCTGGTTTTTGTTTCCAGACAACGGAGGCAATGAGAGCATCCTGATAGAGTCAGATGGCAGCTCGAATGCAAGGGTCTGTATCTTCTGCTTTCCAGGGCCATTGTTTTGTCCTCTTGGTGGTGGCATTTGTGACGGCTGCTGTTGCACGGAGTGTCATGGCGGCTGAGGCTGCAAGGCAAGTCAGATTGGCGGAAGGTTTGTAAGGCATCGTGGCCGTGGTGTCCAGCTGAGGGGTTGAGCGGTGTGGTGCAAGGGTAGGCCTCATCAACGGGCCGGGCCGGGCCTTACTCCATTTTTAAATAGTAGCGGGCCGGGCCGGGCTTTATTGTAAATTGAAGGATCCAATCCCATCCATTTAATGCGGGCCTCGCGGGCTTTTTCTAGCCGGGCTGGGCTAAGCCTTGCGGGCTTTTTCGGGGCGGGCCTTGTGGGCTTTATTTACAAATAAATCTTTAAAGATAATATTTTTTATAAACTTATATTTATATATCATACATTCCAAAGAGAAACCTCTATCAACTTAAATAAAATGGAAAAACCGACCGTTGGATGAGATTATTATAATAAATTATGAGTGTGGTAAAAAATTTAGCCAATTTCACCATATTTTCGAATCCGATCGAATTGGTCAACCGTTGTTACTTGTATGTTTTCTTGGTTGACCGATGACATGACGACTGCGAAACGTGATTATTTTTTCGCATCATGTCTGTAAATATTCCTTTAATGGATGTGCGTGGACATAAGATAAAAATTTCAATTTTAATTGCAAAGATGTTGGCCTATATCAATTTGCATCCTAAAGTCGTATGACTTGTATATTGCATTTAAATTGTTGAGGTTCATTCTAAAGCAACCATGAAGTGGAAAATGAATTTAGAGAAACCGCTCGATTGAGAGATAGTAATGTTTTATGGTGATTGTACAAAATTCAGCTAATTTGATTCTCGTTTCGAATTCGATCAATTAGGTCAAATTTAGTTACTCTTATAAACCTATATCTATATATCATACACTCCAAAGAGCAACCCCTATCAAATCAAAGAAAATGGAAAAATGGACCGTTGGATGAGATTATTACAATAAATTATGAGTGTGGTAAAAAATTTAGCCAATTTCACCATATTTTCAAATCCGATCGAATTGGTCAACCGTTGTCACTTGTATGTTTTCTTGGTTGACTGATGGCATGACGACCGCGAAACGTGCTTATTTTTCACATCACGTCTGTAAATATTTCATCGATGGATGTGCGTGGACATAAGATAAAAATTTCAATTTTAATTACAAAGATGTTGGCCTATATTAATTAGCCTCCTAAAGTTATATGACTTGTATATTGCATTTAAATTGTTGAGGTTTATTTTAAAGCAACCATGAAGTGGAAAATGAATTTAGAGAAATCAACCCCTCGATTGAGAGATTGTAATATTTTATGGTGATTGTAAAAAATTCAGTTAATTTGATTCTCGTTTCGAATTCGATCAATTATGTCAAATTTAGTTACTCTTATAAAAGCTATATCTATATATCATACACTCCAAAGAGTAACCCCTATCAATTCAAAGAAAATGGAAAAACCGACCGTTGGATGAGTTTATTGCAATAAATTATGAGTGTGGTAAAAAATTTAGCCAATTTCACCATATTTTCGAATCTGATCGAATTGATCAACCGTCGTCACTTGTATGTTTTCTTGGTTGACCGATGACATCACGACCGCGAAACGTGCTTATTTTTTCACATCACGTTTGTAAATATTTCATTGATGGATGTGTGTGGACATGAGATAAAAAAAAAAAAAAAAAATTTAATTACAAACACATTGGCCTATATCAATTTTCTTCCTAAAGTTGTATGACTTGTATATTACATTTAAATTGTTGAGGTTCATTCTAAAGCAACCATAAAGTGGAAAATGAATTCGGATAAACCAATCGCTCGATGAAGAGATTGTAATGTTTTATGGTGGTTTCGATTGAGAGATTGTAATGTTTTATGGTGATTGTAAAAAATTCAGTTAATTTGATTCTCATTTCGAATTCGATCAATTATGTCAAATTTAGTTACTCTTATAAAAGCTATATTTATATATCATACACTCCAAAGAGTAACCCCTATCAATTCAAAGAAAATGGAAAAACCGACCGTTGGATGAGTTTATTGCAATAAATTATGAGTGTGGTAAAAAATTTAGCCAATTTCACCATATTTTCGAATCCGATCGAATTGATCAACCGTCGTCACTTGTATGTTTTCTTGGTTGACCGATGGCATCACGACCGCGAAACGTGCTTATTTTTTCACATCACGTTTGTAAATATTTCATCGATGGATGTGTGTGGACATGAGATAAAAAAAACTAATAATTTTAATTACAAACACATTGGCCTATATCAATTTTCTTCCTAAAGTTGTATGACTTGTATATTACATTTAAATTGTTGAGGTTCATTCTAAAGCAACCATAAAGTGGAAAATGAATTCGGAGAAACCAACCGCTCGATGGAGAGATTGTAATGTTTTATGGTGGTTATAGAAAATTCAGCCAATTTGGTTATCGTTTCGAATTCGATCCATTAGGTCAAACTTAGTTACTCTTATAAACCTATATTTATATATCATACACTCCAAACAGCAACCCTTATCAATTCAAAGAAAATGGAAAAACCGACCGTTGGATGAGAAATTATGAGTGTGGTAACAAATTTAGCCAATTTCACCATATTTTCGAATCCAATCGAATTGGTCAACCGATATGTAGAATATATATATATATATGCACTAATGCACATATTCTATATAGAAGTATAAGAACTTCCACACACACACACACACACACACACACATATATATATATATATAAACACACACACACAAATATAAATCTATATGTGTGTGTGTCTATATATATATTTATAAACACACACACAAATATCTACATACATACATACATATATATATATATATATAATATTTTACGGGTTTTTACGGGCCGGGCCGGGTTTTTGCGGGTTTTTGGCGGCCGGCCCACTACCCACCGAGGCGGGCTTTTTAACTGGTCGGGCCGGGCTTTTAGCCCTCAAGGCCGGCGGGCCTCCATCGGCCCACTTAATCCGCAGGCTTTTTGATGAGGCCTATGTAAGGGTGTGGAGATGGAGCTATAGCTGGGCTTAGGGCTGTCTTTCTCTAGAGTCATTTGGGCCACTGTTTAGTTAGTTTTTCTTTCTAATAATTTTATCTTTCTTTTAGGGACCTATGAGCACTGGTTATATAATGAATGGTCTATCGCTATATATCACCGTGATACCCCCACAATCTCTTGCCTGTCTAGCCATTGACAGCGGAGAGATATGTAATAGTCATTCTGGCTTGAGATTTAACAATAATCATTGATGGATTGATTAAAAAAAAATAGTTAAGAATATAAACTTCACCCTAGAAAATGCCTAGTTTGCATTGCATCTCTAGCCCTACCCTAATTCCCTATAGAAGATGGGAATTTTAATTAATTGTCCTCAATTAATGAGGTAACCAGGTGATAACTTTTTTCTTCACAATAGGTAGAAAGCAATTTAGGGTGATCCGAATCCAAAATTTGACGTGAAGAAACATCACGTACTGAAGGTGCCAAAGAGTGTTAGGTCATCGATCCTCAAACAAACATCACTGACTGAAACTGACCTAATTAATTTCATTTCCTCATATATTATAGTGTCGTTTCCAAGTCTTAAATAGAATGATGGCCAACCGCTCTAAGTATTTAAATACCCTTCTAAATGATTAATGGTGATTGTCGGATTCAAACGTGCAGATCCTCTTAGTGTTACCGGTTCTAAAGAAAATTGGCGTTGCTAATGCTCTGATTGCAAAAGGCCAAGCTCTAAAGAGGTTCTTAGTTAATCAAGTTGACCTCGATTAGATGTCATAAAGAATTGGTACCCTGTCTACGACGACATTAGATGCTTGGCTTCTTAGGTTGAAATGATCAGCTTCAAATATGTACATGATGAAGCAAATTTTTGTGTGGAATCAGTTGCGTTCAACTTTGACCAGTTAAGGTTACAATATACGTGGCCGGTGTTATGTGCTTTTGCTGCTTTTATATATTATTTTTTTGTGTCCCATAAAATAAAGATTTTGTTCTTTCATGTCCCATATAAACAGGGGAGCAAAAGACATATAAGATTTGAGTTTTGAATAATTGATTTAGGGCCTAAACCTTAAACATTGGTTACAATGGCTGACCTTCTGGTAAACATTGAACTCCATTGGGCTCATAAACCTAATGGGGAACATGGCCCATTAGAGATTTGGTTCTCCTATTCGCAAAACCGAAAAATGATTTTTGGTTCTCCTCGCTCCTTCAACCGTATGATACGATTGATCCTCCTCCTTAAACCCTTCTCAGTTACTTGATTAACAGAGACAATGACATCTAAATTAGGAGATAATGACAAGAAGCTCAAGCCAAATGATGTTGGATTATAATCCAAAGTCGCCGCATTAACGTGAGACAATCATACATGAGAGAGAGAGAGAGAGAGAGAGAGAGAGAGAGCTTGCTTTTGTTTGTGATGAACCAGACATGAGAATGTTACAAGGACGCAAAGCCAAATGGAGGAAAACTACAGGGCATAGCTCTAATTGCGTACGTAGGCCAACATGTTGGAGAAAGCCACTTGTTTTGTGGGACAATTCGGGACGTTTGGACACAATAGAAAAGCTACCTCTCATCTGGTCTCCATGGCTCCATCTCTTACAAAGTTTGAAATTGTATACATTTCTCCCGCAACTTGCTTCATCGTTATCTTTTCGAGTCTTCTTCCTCGATCATCAAACTTATATAAAATTATTGGTGTGTTTAACTTTTCGTAGATTCGACCTGAGCTATAGCGTTAGTCTCAGATATGAACTGTTGGGAAAGATCTTCTACTGGAATATGATATCTGAATCAGCTAGTCCCACTGTGCATGCAGAGCAGCGATCGATCATCAAGTTAGTGCCTTGTAACTATTTGAATCAATTCACCACCGGTTAGATTAAAAAGAAAGCTAGGCCGGGCCAGTAATCAAATCAGTACGTAACACACGTACAGATATTTTGCAGTTTAATTTGCACCATAGATAATTAAGCTAGAGTCTATGAATTCTTTCAGTTGTGAAAGAAAGAACTTATCGAGCACCACATAAATGGCATCAGGTACTCAGTGGAGCATGGCATGCTGTCTATGCGGTCCCTTCCTTAAAGTAGTAGTGCTGCAAAAATTATTGATTGTGTGGAGCTAAACTTGCTAGGGATAATAATTATAGTTGAGAAACACTCACATCGCTTACCTAAAAGTTGTTTTGAACTTCTGGTAGAGTGGTAGATACCCTCGAAGGTGTATTGGCTAATGATTTTGGTCTTGTGATTAGTTCAAGTTGCTAGTGACATCCAGGAAATAGGCCAATAATTCCAGATCATCCCTTCTGAGACCATCTGCCTAGGGCATAACTCCATATATGGGGTATCATCACCTTCCACCGTAAGGCATCTCACGTTTTTCCAGAAAAAAATTTGCCGTTTGGCAATAGGTTCAAGCCATATATGGCATTCAACGTGGTAAGGTATAGCACTTCAATTTTTTATTATTTCTTATTTTGTTCCTGTTTTGTCCCTCTACATTGAACACACCTTATTTTTATCCCACATGTATCCTTTATTAATTTTAATTACACTTCTTTTTTATGCTTATAAATTTGTTAGTAATAAAATTTATACCATTATGAAGATCACAATGAGATCTTTTATTTGAGTCTAATATTGAATATATTTGGACTAAATTATCTTAATACAAAATAATGAATTATACCACTTTTTTCAATTATGCCTTATGACTTTTGGCTTACCGTGGGAAACTTTTGCTATTTAAAGGGTTCAAGGAATATTCCTTGATGGTAAGCCATATAGGGTGATATAGCAAGCCAATTATAGCCTACCGTGGCTAATGCTCTGATTGGGAAAAAATAGAGACAGATATAATGGACTCAAGAGATAAATGAAAACGAATTTGATGCATTCGACTCGATACCAAATAGAGAAATTTAGGTCAATATTAATAAATTGGCAGAAAATTAGTACTTAAGAAATGATCGTTTCGAATTAACGGAATTGATCAATCCATATCCATGGAAGTCGATTTTCAACCGTTTGATGCTTGGTTATTTCATATAAATTAAACTCGAACAAAAACAAGTATGTTAAGCCGCATATGTACATATTTTTTGTTTAAATGTGTTTTATTTTAATTTTATTTTTATAACATAATGAAACGTAATTTTAATTAGAAGTGTAAGTCATGAGTTAGGTTTACGTATTTACTATGTATCGGATCTTTTATGTATATTTCTCAATAATATAAATTCAGATTTCATAGCTAGCTAGTTTCTCTCCACCACTAGGGGAAATTAGAATAAATGTATGGAGGAATTTGATTTTGGCTGAAATGTAGTGATTAATAGACGAATAGTGAATGTGTGATTGACAAACCAATCGAACCACACTATGCGCGACTAATTCAACTAATTAATTTAGAAACAGACCGCATGGTTCATTTGGTCCCCTAGTTAATTTAGTCCTTAACTATTAACTAATTAGAGAGAAACTACAATTTGTGCCTTTCGTCTCATCATGCATGGAATTAAGAGAGACAAATATATAATTGAGTTTAACAAAATGAGACAAATGGTAGAGCAATCTAGCGCTAGCTGCGCCTCTGCATGTGTTCAAAGTTGAAAGGAATCAAACTCTCGCCTACAATTTCTATTAGGCACATATATATTAGGCACCTTTTTAACGTGCCTAAAAATGAATACTAATTCTGTGGTCATATCATTTGCAGTTTCTGAGAAAAGATTATCAAAATGCTCTCATACTATATATTGCACATGCAATTACTATTAGAGATGAGACATACCTAGAATTTGTGAAACAATTGATTAATGACCGACCATTGAAGACAGGGGATGGATGAAGATGCATTTCTAGTTCACGCAATAGAAATGGATTCGGATTCAGTTGTGCATTTGATCGAATCTGCTAATGAGGTGATATGAAGCAAATTCCCGTGGCCTAAATACCTAAACTAATTGTTTGGTAACTCTGTTCATTATCGACTAGTTTATGGGTGTCGGTGAAGACAATACCCCTACTCCGACATGTGTTCATATACAATAGAAGCACTCAACAATTTCACATTGTTCTTTCTTCTTTTAAAAGTGCATGAACAGAATATTCAATGAATTAACACAAATCAACTAAATAATTAAATAAGTTATGTTTTTATGATCAAACATATATAATGCGTATGTTCTATGCGAATAATTAAATCAAGTTCATGAACAATACTTAGATTAAGTAAGTTCATGAACTTGGGATGCCCAATATGGGGTTAATACAAATACAAAATGCAGGCCTTGACCTTTGAAAGTCTCCTTCCTTCCCAATAACAGAAGGTTTCCCATTGGATACCGGCCAGCAAGCTAGCATAAACAAAACAGCTTGAAACAGCTTCAAGACGAGAAGAGAGGTTCGGTCATACACGCATATGTTTATTCCTTTTGCTTGATTTTACAGTTGGATCTGTTGCAATTAAAGTACATATCCATTAGATTAAGGAAATCTAGACGCAAAGCAATGAAGTATTTGCGAATTTCACGTACTGCATATGTTTTGGCGTAATCCAAGTTCAAATCTGAGACACGATCGAACTTTACAGTTTACACAAAGGTCTTTCGTTAATTGTACTTATCGCTTTTAATCTCGATCATTTTAACATTCCAAAGAGTTTTGGGTTGTGGGTCTCTTGGCCTGTTTTTGCATAAAAAATATCTAGAGCGCAAAGCAACAAATCATACACAGGTAGTAGAAGACAACTGATAGTTAAAGAAGCGACGAACGTCCTCCTTAGGAGGCACTAATGTTGCTGCTGGGTTTTACTAAAAATATTTGAAAGCGCGTGGGTGAGGTCATATCATTCAGCGCCACACTTTATAAAACCGGAGGCCGATCCGAGAGGGTTACTCACTTACTTCACTGTGTTGTTGTTATCCCTCCAGTCTTAAACGCGTCAGGTACACGTACGTGGACAACTTGTTCTAATCTCCAATCATGCACAATTCTTTATTCAAAAATAGAAACTGCTTTGAGTTGAAAAATCTCCGTACTCTCCCTCAAGCGCGTTGACTTGACACTCCCACGTAAATATGTCAATCTTAGTCCTAAATATACTACCAGGCCTTCTCGATCCAGTCCTCTCTTCCCTCACTCACCAACCTCACTATTGTCATTTCAACTCTGTTTTAGGCACCAAAAAAAGGACATTTCTTACCGCGTTGGCTAAATGTTGTCAATGCTTAATTGCTTAGTTAGTTTTTTTTTTTTCATTAATTCTTTAAAGAAGATCAAAGGATTTCACTCTTACTCTCATGGTGACTCGAACCCATGACTTTGTCATTAGGTAGTTGGTGCTCTAACAAATCACTGAATTATATTAAATTAGAAGCATTAATCAGAGTGAAGATGAATAGTAGTTTTACGACGTCTTACTCTAACTAACAATGTTTTGAATCGAACTATCTTGATTATGCAGACATAAGATTTTCAACCTCTGAAAGTATAATAATAGATACTTATTTATTATATTATAATATGTAACAAGTAAAACGTTGGTAACTAACTTTTAAATGAAACCCGTTGTTATTAACACCAAATTCTATGCAAATATGTTACTATTTATTTCTTAGTCTATCTTTTTTGAGTAAATAGTAAAATAAATACACAAACTCGCAAAGACAGGTAGAAGTTAATTAAATGAAGTTAATTAAATGGATGCTGAACAAAAACAGTAATTTTTTTTCTTTTGCCAGTTACTTGATCTCAACAAATACAAATAAGGTTAGCCGGTTTAGTGGAAAAAAGAAAAAAGGGTTATTATCACAAATGGTACCTGAACTATACCTCAATCTTATCGATGGTACCTGAACTTCAATTTTGATCACAACCAGTACCTGAACTTTTCAATTTCATTTTAAATGGTACGTAGAGCCACCTCCGATCACTATTCCGACTAAAAACTGTATTGGAGGTGATCATAGTGATGATTTTTGATGATTTCGAGGGTTGCAATCATAGATAGTGATGATTTTTTGGTAATAGACTTGCCTTGAACTTGTTTTTTTGTTTTTTATTTTTTTAGATTTGGCTTTTTTGACCGGAATAGTGACCGAATGTGGCATTAGGTACCATTTAAAATGAAATCGAAAAATTCAGGTACTGGTTGTGATCAAAATTGAAGTTCAGGTACCATCGATAAAATAGATGATAAGTTCAGGTACCATTTGTGATAATAACCCAAGAAAGAAAGAAAAAGTTAAAAGGTAGACCTTTTCAGTTTTTGTCAACCGCCACCACATGGCGCGTTGGTTGTCAAGTCATCATGAGGCAAACAGCCGTGTCCAGATCCTTTATATATAATCCAGAAACGGTTCTGAGATAATTAATACAAACTGAGAAGCTCTAGTTTGTTTATCCTCCCCCTCCTCTTCACTTGGATTCCCATCACCATTTGTAAAAAAAAAAAAGCCTTAACCTTTTTTGCTCTAGAAGAACAAGTTACAATCTTTATATAAAGGCTCAACCAAATACGGCACTCCAATTTTAGAGTTTTCCGTTTCCTGATTTTCCGAATTTGGTTTCTCCAAGACACCAAATTGATGCGTCTACTTTCCTCAAGAAATACTGCACCTCCTTTTGTGTCTATATTTCCTCAAGAATATTGCACCTCCTTTCTGTTTCGTGTTGATTAGGAAGTGTGAGAGAGAGAGAGAAAGATGGGCATCTATCTATCCAGAAATATAGCAAGTTTCATTTTCTCCTCTCCCCTCTTCTCCAAGAAAAATGGTGGTATTCCCATTCCCATGCAGTTGGAGAACATGGTCTCCTTGGTTTCCCGGACTGGAAGGCATTTGCAGCGCTACGATAAAGGCTGCCGCCAAGTTGTAGGGTATGTCCTTCTCTCCGGTTCAATTTTATAGATACTACAACCCTTTTGTTTTTGGAGGTTTTTTTTTTTTTCCTGGAATCATGTAATTGAGAAATCCTCAATTGGGTCTTTCTTTGTTAAATGAATTGAACGGCACAAAGTTTAGGTCTTGTAATCTAATGTTTGTTGGGGGTTTTGATTTTGCAGATGCATACCCTACAGATATAGGCAAACAAAACAGGAATCTTTATCTACGGAGGAAATAGAAGTTCTTGTGATTAGTTCACAAAAGGGTAAAGGAATGTTGTTCCCAAAGGTATTACCATTTTTCCTCATGAATTTTATGTCTTTATGGCTGTGATTGCCATTTGAGATTATGATTGACATTTGTACAATTGCAATGTGATTACAGGGAGGTTGGGAACTTGATGAGTCCATTGAAGAAGCGGCTTACCGAGAAACGCTAGAGGAGGCTGGTGTGACTGGCCATCTTGAGGTTAGTATCTGCAAAAAACTCCGATCTTTTGTTTAGTTTTTCATTAAATTATTTTCATTTACTCATCAGTTTCTGATATTCTTGCAGCCTAAATTGGGCAAATGGCGTTACAAGAGCAAAAGCCAGGGCACTTTTCATGAGGGGTACATGTTCCCTTTGCTTGTCAACAAGCAGTTCGAGTCTTGGCCTGAGAAGACTGTCAGGAAACGAGAATGGGTGAGTTGAATTCCAACCTGCTTAATCTGTATCCCATTAATTTGACATTTTCTTACTTGCCTTGGTCCAATGGTTTGTGAAGATACTAGTTCTAAATATATGGTGTTTTATATGTTGTAGATGACTCTTGCTGAAGCTAAAGAAGCATGCCAAAATTGGTGGATGAAGGAAGCTTTGGATGAATTTGCTCGTCGAAAAACGCAGCACCAAAAGAAAGAAGAACAAGATGAGCCTGTTTGTACATAACAGAGTGAGAGAGCCATACTTTGGTTTTTGTTCAATTATTTGGACGACCAAACGGATCTAGGGGGAGAAGTAACTTTCCAATACTCATTAGAAATGAGCTAGTTAAAAGAGAAAACTGAAGAGTTGTTTCCTTTACAGTTCTGTCGCTGTACAATGTAGTCGAAGATCTAGAAACAGAACGCCTGTTAGATGTACAAACTCCATTCTTTCAATTCAATTCATTTTGATTCTTTTGTATATGAGTTCACCGTGGAATAATGAACGTTTTAGCCAACTCTAGTTGATAATTTTTCGGGTTTCCTTTCTCAATTTTAGGTATATTTGGCTCCTGTTTCTTTCATTGGAAGGGCTTGGCTTAGTTCAAATTACAGGTTCTGGACCACAGAGACCAAGTGTGGCATAATGCTTGGTATATCTCAGAATGTGGGTGGATATGCTTCATTTGAAGTGGAAGATAGGATTGCTTTTGTCATCATGAAAACCACTAAAGCAGATTAAAATTTTAAGGGTATTTAAAATGACACTGATGGGCAGTAGACATTATTGGTGGGGTGGTTAAATGCAATAATTGTTTTGAGACATTAGAAGAGCCAGAGAAAAGATGATGGTGAGCGATTGTTGTTTAATCTGTGACCCATGTAGAAATGATGCTATGTGCATCCATAGCGGTTGCAATCAGTTTGCTGTAAAGTCTCCTTCAATATTTTTCTTTTATCCGATATTCTGTTTTCTGGGAAAACGATCATAGTAGAAACAGAGCACAAAACAGAATTCTTCAATTTGAAACACCTCTGCTGACGTATTCTACTCTAAAAAGTAAATCAAACACTTGAACAGAATTCTTCAATTTGAAACACCTCTGCTGACGTATTCTACTCTAAAAGTAAATCAAACACTTGAGAGAATCAAACACTTAGAGCTCAAAAATAATGTGATTGGTTTCCTTGTGATGTAATGTTCTTCATAGTACTTTCAAACTTACAAGGAGTTCCACATCCATATGTCTAACAAAGAACCAAAAGAAACTATAAACAGATCCAACACTGCTCAATCAAAGCCAGCCAACACTCTCTTATGTATTTACTACTCACAGTCAATTCTTCCATTAACTACTTTCATCGACTCTAATACTTCCACTAATTCTGATTCATTTGTCGACTCTAGGGGTGTATTGTATTTAGATTTTTAAGGTGTTTTAAAGACTTTTTTGGATTTGAAAAATCTTGGAGTATTCAATTATGATTTAATAAGACTTTTAAAGAGTTGTTGTAAGTATTAGGGGAGCCTCAGGTATAAATACCAAAGCTCCAAACAAATCCAACGTCTCCACCAAAGATTTTCACAATATTCTTTTTTCACAGCAGCTCGACGTAGGTACGTGAAAAGAGGGTTTCTCTTCTCTCTCGTTTTGGATTGAAACTTGGATCTCCTTTCTCTCGTTTCAATCCTTTTTTTTGCTCTTGAACATATTGCTATTGTATGTATCCATATTTTGATCATCTATGGATTGTGCCATATGCCCTAGGTTGACTTCAGTAGAATTCTTGTTGGTGTGAAAATAATCAATTTTGTTGGTGTGAAAGGATCAATTCTTACTAATGTGAAATCATCTATAGACGGTTTGAAATTATGTGGATGTTCTTGTTGACTTTTGCTGCGAAACCTAAACTTCTCCTAAAAGCAAATAGGGTAAAGAGAAGATAAAGAGAAAAGAAACAAACAATCAAAGATAACTATAATGAAATACAGTTGAAGAAAAAAAAAAACCAAAGACGACTGCTTGGACTTGTGTTTTTGTTGATTCAATGAAGACCTTGTCTTTTTTTTTTTGATGGAAAGCCTTGACGTTTTTTGATTATTGCAGTACATATAGCATATATACATACTTACGCATTAGGCTACAAAACTGCAAAGCAGCATTTTGCTTAATTTGTTGTAATGCTGCAAACAGTACATATAGCATATATATATATATATATATATATATATATATATATCACCCAAAACGTACCTTGGGTACTCTTAACTTTGTTTGCTTATTTTCTTTGCTCTAGATAATAAAGCCATGAAAAGAACTTACAGGTACATAATCAATGAATCTGCAGTGTTTATTATGTATGCATTCAAAGATGCAATAGTCCCTTTTGGCCTTCATAAATTGTTCGATGATTTCCTTATGCTTTAAGGTAAAGATGCAGTAGTCTTTTTTTATTTGGAGACATCACATTTTTACTTGATAATTGCTGCATTGCTTCTTGATAGTTGTTGCTTTGGTTTTTGCCACATTCATATTAGATTGCAAAACTATCTTGTTCCTTAGTGTAGTGAACCTGCGTCATTAATCCAAACATAAATCAATGCCATGTTATTGGTCTAACACCAGAACATAAAAATTAAACATAGAAATAGATGTATAAATGCATTCATTAAAAGCACGTATGATTTTTGATAGCATTATCAATGGGACCTCCGCAACAAGTAAAGGGCAAAGGAGCAAAAGAAGAGGGAAAGGATGTGGGAAATTATGACAAATGGAGTAATGAAGAGAGCAATGAGTTACTGCAAGTCTTAGTTGATGCTGACAAACGTGGTTGGCGCGATCCTCAAAGTGGTTTGATAGACAAAAAAACAGTTGAGAGCAAAATACTTCTATCTTTTAATAAAAAACTAGGGTGTGAAAAGACTTATAAACATTACACCCACCATTGAAATGGTTTATGAAACAATACTCTATGTCTACTCAAAAGAAGGTGAAGAAAAATGAAGCTTTTGATAAACCATCAGAAAATTTGATAAACCATACCCACTCTCTGCTTTCACTCTCCATCTCGTCTCGATTTCCTTTTCTGTTTTTTTTTTGTTTTTTTGTTTTTCTCACTCTTTTGGTCTTGGGCCAACAAAAACACTCCATCAAAATCCATAAATTCTAGCAAGAAGTTTATACAAATCAGAAAAAGTCTATACGAATCTATTTATATAAAATCCTGAAAAGTTTTACAAATCTATTGAAAAGTCTTTACAAATCAATAAACTCATAAAATCTATTGAAATCTATCACTTAAAAAAAAATCCACTAAAATCCAACTACAATACATCCCCCTTACTTCTATTATCAATCACAAACTCACCACCCACCACAATATATGCACATAATTTAGGACTTAATCCATAACTCACACACTATTCATATGGTTTGTTTGAAGTTTCTAGTTTGTACTAAATTTATATCCTGAAAAATGCTTTCAATCCCTTTCATGATGTTTATTAGAATAAAAGACGAATGCTAGCAACTTTTTAAACAATTTTCTTCCTTGTTTAGCTCATGTCGTAATGTTATAGTATTCATATTGTACATAAATTCTTACAAAATAAACTTTTTTTATGCATTAAATAATTCACATAAATAAACTAAATCAAAATTATCTGGTTATTAGGACGATTTGAATCAGAAATGTACTACTTGCCAAAATGTATTTGTTAAATAAAATTTGGTGAATAAAAAAGACCTCCAATTTAATAATTTTTCTAACATTCATCACTACTATTATTTTTTTGAATCGAATGAGGTCAATCACTTATTGAAATTGAAAAATTACAACGATACGATGCCAAAAGACATCATGAAGGGAATAAAACAGTACGAAAAGAAAAGTACAAATGAAATATAAGAACTTAATAACACAAGAGCAACAACGTCGAGACGCAGCGCTGATTTTACATTACTGATTGCAGCCGTGTAGTGAATTGAGTAGTCGGTGATTTGACTACGCATCAAACTCCAACGCACAAATTGACAAAAATCAACTTGGCGTCGGAATGAAGGCACTCTCCCACCTAAAGATCGAAGCCGGCCAAGGGTGTCAGAACATAGCCATGTTGGCAGACGATCTTTCATGAACAAATACCATAGAATTGGGTCCTGGATCCAATACCAGTAAATCATAGGAGCCCCAATCCATTCTAGTGAATCATAGAAAGCCCAACAAAGATTATGAGTCGCAGTCCAAAACCAAACTCCACCCGGATCCCAGATCCGCCTCCATTTGCCAAACCTACCCAGATCCTGATCCTGATGCCAATGATATGGACAGCAGCGCCGTCAGACACTTCCCCATGACCTGCAATGGAGGAGACTGCCAAACTGCTATGGCCATTGCCGACCAACAAATCGCCGCCAATGAAGTCCCAACGAGCCAACACCACCTCTCGGCCATCGCCACCATAACCCAATCCCCTCTTCTAGCACCAAGATCCGATGTTCTTCAGCCCCGTCCCGAAAGCGTCGTAGTCCTGGAATTGTAGAGAGATACCACCGATCCCCTCCAAAGTATATGAAGATCCCAACCCACCGGCAGAAGAAGAAACCGGGTTCCCACCGCCCTTATCCTTTAACCTTAGATCCGGCCAAGCACCAATCACCACCGCAATTGCAGCGAGACCTCGCCTCAAAACCCTGAGATTACCAGGGCAGCTTCCCGAATCCCACTCCTCCCAGTAATCACGGCCTACCTCCGATGGTGTACCAATAGTAAGTTGGCCCACTAACACAGCCCCAGCAGCGCCCAAACTTTGCTCAACAGACACATTGCCTCCGAAGACAATAAAGACGAAGATGAAGAGGAAAAAGCCTGAAATTTTCTCCACGAATGGAGTAGGTATAGGTCAGGACGAACAAGAAGGGCCGCCGCACCACAAACCCTAGCAGAGCGTCCTGCTAGCACATAAATAACTTTCTTCTTCTTTCATCACTACTACTATAAATGGAGGCCATTTGAGCCTTCACTAAAATTTGGATTGCCATATATGCCATTTGAATAAAATAAATTTAATTCATCTAAAAAATATCTAAAATTTCATAATGGTAAAATACTAAAATCAAATAAAAGGAAAAACAAAAAGTGGGTGAGAAACACAATTTCAATCCAAATATTGTTGCAGGCAGATTCCTAAATTTATTCTCTTTAGTTACTGAAATTTGAGAATAAAACATATCAAATTTTTTGTTATTACTCCGAGCACATGTATAACGATAGTCTTTTTACTACTACTCTAGTACTTCCATTAGCTAATTCATTGGTATTTCAAGGATCACTTGTTAGTATTACCTACATATGTAATTCATTGGTACGTTAGCCCTATGTAAGAATCTCCATACATATAAAAGCTATTAAAACACCTTGCCTATACATTAAATGTCATAAGTGCTTAGCAACGCATAATTTACAATTTGATTGATGATATTACGAATGCTTATCCAGCTTTAACACTCAACAAAAAAGAACATTTAACTTCAATACTTTAGATTCTTATCTATAAGGGAGAATAGTCACTTTGGTCACTCAACTATGACTCATTCAACACTTTGGTCACTCAAGTTTCAAATATATCACTTTGGTCGCTCAAGTATTACACTATCATCCACAAAAGTCACTTTGTTGTGAGAAAAAATGCCTCTTGGGTGACTTTTGTGAATGACAGTGTAATACTTGAGTGACCAAAGTGATATATTTGAAACTTTAGTGACCAAAGTGTCGAATGAGTCATAGTTGAGTGACTATTTGTGGAATTTTCCTTATCTATAAAATACGGAGTAGTTTTAAATACACACCTTTTAATAACTTAATACACATTGTTTACTCAATACACCACATATGTAATTTTTTTTTTCTAACATTTTACTAAATACACAACCCAAAAATATCCAAACTACCCTCAGCTCTCATAAACCAACATCCATTATCAATCAATTTAGCACCATAGTTAATCGACCTTGTGTCAATGATCAATGTTGCGTTACACAGCATGATCGAAGACCTAAGATGGCATCATGTGAGCCAAATCAAATCTTTGGTTTAGATGCATTTGAGGAATTTGAGTAACAGGTTTATAACATTTATCTTGTTTGTTGACTTTGCTGGTTGGAGATTGATGGAAAGGTAGGATTAGATTGAAGGAGATAGATTGTTTACATGGCAGAGGTGTATAATAATTTAGAAATTGAATAATTCTCTCATATATCTTCACATTTTGAATAAATTATTTAACTTCTATAATTCATGATTGCAGAATAAAAATAATCATTTCATGTGGACTTTTCTTTAGGCATATACAAATATAGCATGAGGTTTATGACGGTGATGTTCATGTGTTGCAAAGTTAATGTTGGGAAGACAAATGCAAAGATATATATAGAGAAGAGATAGCGTAATTTAATTTAATTTTTTTTTTTTCTAACCTTGTAATGTAGATGTCTCTTTTAGTCATTTCACCTACTCATGAAATTTGATTTGAAATATTAAAAATAGGGATGTGTATTAAAAAGTTAAGGATGTGTATATAAAATTTCTTTAAAATACAAAAAGAAAACGTATAAACCAAACATGCAAAGATTTTAATTTCTTTTATTTTTTCTCTTCAAAGAGAGACACCATTATTCTGGTGCTTAAGTTTATTAATTACTCTATCCAAGAAACAAGTTTGTTAAGTACTACAATTTTTTTTTAATGAATATCAAATCAATATATTAATAAAACTAAAGCCATAAAGGGTCATTACATATCCTCCTTCTATAGTCATAGGGTAGATAAAGAGTTTGGTGTAGTAGCACAATGATACATAGATTAGGTCCAATCATTTGACGTTCCACGCTCATAAAGGAAGCCTATAGACTATTAACTACTACATAGTAAATAGGCAGAATAAACTAGACTCGATGACGCTCACTAAAACCTAGAAGCATAGCTCCCTAACAAAGTAGGGAATTATTGTAATCCAAAAGACTAAACTAAAATACTAAAGGCCTAGAGAAACAATATCCCAGCCCAAAGTTCCAGCCCCGAAGAGCAACCCAAAAGAAAAGATGCCAAACTCCAGGCCTAGCAGGACTGGCCTGACCCAAACCCAGGCTCCATCTCATTCACATGCTAGACGCCTGTACAGCTCTGATGTGTCGCCTACCACGCCGCCAAAATGTCACCACAGCGTTCGTGACCCATACCGCCATGACCTGGCCCCTGCGGCCCACGTCGCCTCCACCCAAGTAGACCTAGCCCACGCTGTTGCGAAGTCGCCACCCCGATCCAGTGCACTTCTATCCCCCCACGATCCAAGCATCGCTTCAATCCTGAAAGCCAACGACTCACGCTGACCACTGTACAAGAAGACCACCGTGATCGTCGCACAGATCCCACTGAACCACCCTGCCAATACCTCGAGCAAAACATAGTCCTCCCATGAACTCTCCCGAGCAAAAGCATCAGTCGCCCATCTGGCAGCAGACCGCAAACGTTAGCGAGGCCAGAGACTAAATTTCCCTACACTACCAAGTTCAGGGCAAACTTACGACCTCAACCCAATAGGACTTACGAAATTGGCCAGTGTCCCAGCCTAGCCCAGTGGTATGGAATTATGCAGGACATTTTCTAGATTGTCCACCAAATGAGAGATTGTTGGTAGTGGGGATCAAACTTGTGTGGGTTTACACCTCAAGTCCGCTCTTGCCAACTGAACCAACTCTCATTGGCATAAGCAGAAAGTCTTTGATGATACTTGATACAGCCCTTTCTGTATGATTGAACATGGGAAATCCTACTCTGGATGATGTCATGCCTAAAAACATTACAAAGTTACTTTACAATGTTATTGATTTGTTGGAATTTTCTTAGGTACCCGGGTGTTTGCCATACACTCATTTTGTTAAATATTTTGGACCATTAGATTAGTAATATATCAAAAACAACAAATTTTATAAACCAAAGGGTGTATTGATGTACGTCATACCCTTATTTTTTAAAAACAACAAATTTTATAAACCAAAGGGTCTGACATATATCAAGGTACCTTTGGATTATGAACAATAAATTTTATAAACCAAAGAGTAATTGCATGAAGTGTGGACCTCAAGTTTCAAAACGATCAAAGAGTACCTAAATTTTCAAGCATATCTCACATCCGAAGTCAGATTGAGTGGATGAGAGGAATCAAGCAAGCAGTATACTTCGCATTTACTAACTCAAAATGAGGGGAAAAAAAGGTGAGCTTTTTATATTGATATATATATATATATATATATATATTTTTTTTTTGAAAAATGGCTGGTGCAGCTGCCCTCAAGCCTTGATTAATGAAACTGTCAAATACAGGGGAAGACACTGAGCCTAAACTCCTAATTACAATAAGTATCTAGAGTCTTTTCCGAAATAATATCAGAAATCTCTATATTGATTTTTGGGTTTTTGTCCATTTACCCCATTTCTAGGGACTTTTTTCTCACTTACCCCATTAAGTTTTTTTAATTCCCTCTTACCCAATACACTCTAATGGACACTTCCCTAATACCCCATTAAGATTTTTTTTTTTGTTTTTAATTTTGTTTTAATACCATTTTACCCCTCACCCCTTTGTTACTTAGAGAGAGAGAAATCATAGGAGACTTCGCCGGAGCCTAATTTTTTTAATACCATCTTACCCAATACACTTTAATGGACTCTTCCCTAATACCTCATTAAGATTTTATTTTTATTTTTAATACCATTTTACCCCTCACCTCTTTGTTACTTAGAGAGAGAGAGAGAGAATGGAAGAGAGAGAAGCCATAGGAGACTTCACCGGAGCCAGTCACCGGCCACCGGAATCCAGTCACAGGCTACCATATTCCAATATCAATTGAAAATATCTATTGCCCCCTAATAAACATTTAATATACCACTATTTCCCCAATAAAACTTTCTTTTTAAGCTAAAAACAAAAAAATCATGCTTCAGAACTTTTTTAATTTTTTTTTAACCAAGCTTCTGATATAACATTCAATAACAAAAAACCAAATGTCCAAAATCGAATCCTAATTCAAAACTCTGTCAAATCCAATCTATTCAAAAATGAATAATCCTTAGAATCCAATAACAGTCTGATCCTAAAATCAAGAACTATAACCAAAACCACACAAATCGAAAAGAAAAATTGAAATTCAGGTATTGAGAAGAGCCAGAATGATCCAAATTTGTGAAAAATCAAATCGAACAAAGCGACCTCCAACTCCTTGGCCCCACCTCTCCTCCCCATGAACAGCGCCATCTCCTGCCACCTCAGCACGTCCATGAACAGCAGGTCCTAGATCGGGCGGTCCATAATCACCACAGGGACGCACTCGAACCTCAGAGCCTCTCCAATCCCGGACACATCGCCGTCGTAGTACTCGAAGATACAGAACTTGCTGCTAGAGAGCCTTTGTGCATAGATCTGCTGCGTCGACAGCTCCGATTCGATCAGGAACTTCGGGGTGGAGCGTAACCCGTTGACTATGGCGGAATCATTCACCTAATTCGAACTAACGTAACCCCGATCTGACTCGGGTCTGGGCCGTGATCTGATGCGGTCCGATATACTTGAGCGCCAGACGGCCTAGGACTTTGCCAGAGCCAGAGGTCAGTGGGGGAGGGAGGGAGGGAGAGAGAGAGAGAGAGAGGGGGGGAATGATGGGACTGGGACAAATTTATAATTTTTTCGATTCAGAAACAACAGAACTTTACAAACCACCAAAGGACCTAAATTTTCAAGCATCTGTCACATTCATCCTCATGAGAACAAAATCAAAATGAGAGAATGAAATGAATCAAGCGGGCAGTAAACCTTGCATTTACTTATAGAAAGATAATAAGAATGAAAGTGAGCTATTTTGAATTGAAATTTTTTCATCATTCGATGATGTGGTACCTTCACAAGTTTATTTATAGGCATCCGTTACCTTACAATTAACTTTTTCAAGTATGTTAATAATTTTAAAAATCCTCTCAAAAAAGAAAATTAAAAAATTGAAGATCAGTTAAAAAAATCAATCCATGTAAGATGAAGGAATGTGTTTTTTTTTTTTTTTTTTGGATTTCCAAGTTGGACTTCCCCTTCCCCATTGATACAAACTAATGCCAAAAGAAAAATTTTGTTGAGAGTTTTCGAAATTGCTAGCTGTATTTTAAAGATACTAGTTAACCCTTAGAAAATGGGTGTTTTTATTTTACTTTATTTTATTGTCCCAGTTTCCTAGTCCCAATTTTAAAATTCAAATGCCTTCAAGACCGTTGAACTCTGCAGGAGGAAAAGTAAGTCTCTGTCACACTGTGTTACCATTCGAGTGGAAGCAGAAAACAACAATGGGAAGGCTCCTCCGAACCAAGAGTGACTATGAAGATCTCAGAAATGCTCGCATATTACAAAACCAGGTCCTTCCTTCTCTTATTTGGCTTGCTCACATTCACCCTTCTCTTTCTTGTTTGATGACAATGGCATTCCCCGTTCTTGAAAGTGAACTCTGACTACTTACAGGCTCGTTTGAATTCGCTGGGGGTTCATAAGACTCTCTCCGACCTCCACTCCATTTCTTCATCAGCAAAACCACCAAAGGCCCATGTCAGAAAGTACTGCAAGAAGGTCTATGATCTTACCTCTTTGCGCCGATCGGACCGATTGAAGGGAACAGCTACCACTCTAGCAACAACAACAACCCCAAATAATACTTCATCTCGACGATCAAGGTTGACAGGTAAATCCGTCAAGCCTTTTCAGGCTTTTATTTTATATTTGCCCTCCTTGGCGCTAAGATACTTCTGGTTTCTAAATTGTATTTGGTGAAGTAACAGAAGTGGGTGGAAGTGGAGAGAGTGCGGAGGGGAATAAGAGGAGGCCTGCAAATGCGCCTTTTGTGGAAGTAAAGGGTTCGGAGATGCAGCTAGTTTCGTCTGAGTCTTGGGCTCGGCGTTGTGATAGCAAGAGCCGCGGCAGTGTCTATCATTCTGTTTTCGGGATTTGCTGCCATTTTTGCAGGTTTTGCGTCTTACCTTTTTTGGTTTATACACATTGTTAAGCAAGAATATAATGAATTGTGGTACTAGGATGTTAGATAACTAGATAGGCATGCTGACCCTTTAACCTGGGTTTGATTCTTACAGTGAACTTCACTTACAAGCTCTAGTAAATCGAGTAACTTCTATAGTATAAATGTGTCTGCCTTTGGATTTTACATGCATGCTCTCAATTTCAATGGTTAGTGGGAGTGACTTTTTATGTTTCTAACTTCATGTAATGAAAACGATTCAAGGTTTAGTAACTATGTCATCTTAAAATATGTAGAGTGAGAACCAGCGTCTCTGTAGTTTACTGGTGCGAAATGCTTTGTCTTTAGAAATCGGTATCATTACTAGCTCAATCTTCAATGTACAATAAGTGCAGGCAAAAGAAGTTGTGTGGTGAAGAAGATTGCAAGCGATGTGGTACTCTTGATATGGACCAACCTTGCATTGGTTAGTTCTCTGATGGAATCCATTTTAGCATTCAGACGAACCTTGAAACACTACTGAAACTTGTTGCTCCTATATGCACAGGAAAAACAGATTGTTCAGTTTGTCACTCTACCAATGGTGTTCTTTGCCGGGGTTGTCTCAAGGTTAGGTATGGTGAAGGTGAGTCTTTCTTTGGAGATATAAGAAAAGCAATTACATGGATCAGATGAGGGAGATTAGATGTTAATTTATTGTAATGCTTTGTTAGAAATGGAGGAAGTGAGAGAAAACAAAGATTGGATGTGCCCACATTGCATAGAAGAAAAAGGAGTAAGACCTTACTGGATATGTAACAGGTATGTTCATGACACAATACATTTGCTAATTCAACTTTATGTGCTCATGATAGAGAGACTTACTGGGGATTTAATCTTCACTTTGTGTCCTTGAATGACATAATAGCTCATTCTGCATGAAGAAGCGAAAGTTGGCTCCGACTGGGATAGCAATATACAGATGTAAGTATATGTCCCATTCCTCGATTCTTGATTGGCTTGTTTTTGCTCTTTTTCCCCGTTCTCATTGTCACATTAGTTACTTAGTGTACTGCATAGGATGTTGATTTCCTTTCATTCGATTGGGTTTGAAGGTCAGGAGATGGGATACAAGTCAGTGGCACATCTGCTAATGGATGAACTTCAACGAAAATGAATCGACATGGAGCAATGTAACTGCTACAGTTTGTATAACTGATGTTTTAGGAAGGAACACTTGATCTGCTATAAAGTTTATTGTAGTAGGCTCTTTGCCTCAATATTAGTTGTAACATGTATTAGATTAGATCGGCGAGATCCCTCTAACTTGGATAAGACCTAATGCTTTTGAATACATGCTTGGTATATGTGAATGTTGATTGGGTTGGTTTTATACCATGCTCGATCTTGCACAAGAAAATTGGAAAGAAGTTGTCACTTGACAGCAAAGTTGCTCAATCCATTTGTAGACCAAACAATTGAAAGGTAAACGAGAAAGACCAATAATGCAGACATCAAACATTTCAGAGTCAGGATCAACTCAAATTGCATGTACCGTGGTAATATCATGAGATCGAGCAAGTCTTGAACAAAATAATCAAATATTCATCACCATAACTAGTACTACAATAGTAGTACCTCATGGCGAAACAAATTTCCGATCGCAACCATTGTCCGTGATTATTTGGTCCGCAAATGTCATTCTTCTAATTTAAAATTCTAAATATTAGAAATAGAGAAATAATAACGAAATTAGAACTCCCGAATCTTGAGCTATGTCATTACGAGTTACATTTAGAATAAAATAATGTTTGAGAGTCAAATTTCAATTATACTAGAGTGAAGCATGCAAAAAGGACTAAAAATTTGCCTACACACTTCACATTTTTTTTTTTGCAAGAAAAATGACATATTAGAAAATTGTTAATTTTGGACAAATGAACAGGAATATGTAATAATCTCAAAAACCCGCATCACATGCTAGTTAAATATTCGGAAGCCATGATTTGCTTACTCGACAGATTATTGGTGAGAGAAAGGAGATGAACAATCTCTCCAGACGCGTTTCCTGTTGGCAAAAAGTTACTCCCCTAATTAATTTTATGAATTGAAAAAAAAAAAAAAAGAATAAATAACCACCATAGTTGGAGTGATTGAGATTATGTTTAGGAAATAGTATGCTCTAACCCCATCCTAAAACCCCTGCAAACCCCAAAGCTCTCACTTCCTCACCCCTCTAATTCTTCATAAACCTTGTCCACTATCCACACCACTCCAAACCCTCCAAGAACTAAGCATGCCCATAATTCAAACCCACTCACCTTACTCTTTCAGCTCCTCCACTCTCAGGCCCTCTTCCACATTCTTCACCGGAAAAGACCCAACTTTGAAACCCAATTTCGCTCCTTTCATCCGTACAAAACCTCCACGTTTGGTCCTCAGGGCCGCCGGAACCGATTACTATAAGACCCTCAACCTCGACAGAAATGCAACCCTGAAGGAGATAAAGACATCTTATCGAAAGCTCGCTCGACAGGTTAGCTTTTCTCAGTTGGGTATTGAAAATGTGAGCTGCTCTTAGCGAAAGTTTAAATCTTTTTTGACTTTGATGAATACCCAATTGTTGGAACAGTACCATCCTGATTTGAACAAGGGCTCTGGAGCTGAAGACAAGTTCAAAGAGATTAGTGCTGCATATGAGGTACTTCTACCAAGGCTTACTGTGTAGTTTTGATAGTTTTTGGTTTCGGTAGTGATGTATCATGTATTGACTGATGTTGTATGAAGTTGGTTTAGCAGTTATGAAATTAGTGAATGTATATTGCATGATGCATCAATGCTTCCTTATATGGTTTCGATTCAAGTGGTAAGTAAGCTGTTGTTTAGGTCCTATCAGATGAGGAGAAAAGAGCTTCGTATGACCGCTTTGGCGAGGCAGGCTTACAGGGAGAATATGGTTCTTCAAACATGGGTTCAGCCGGGGTAAGATCATGCATACCACAGTGTTAGTTCTTTAGTTTTTCTACTCAAGGCACTAATCGTGTTAACTGCATTCTGATGAATGATCACTATTACGTAGGTGGATCCTTTTGACGTTTTTGATGCGTACTTTGGGGGAAGGGGTGAATCAGGAGGCATGAACTTCAATTTTAACTTCAATACGCCAAACTCAGGAAATCAGGGCCTTGACATTCGGTAATTGTCTAGCTGTGCTATCACTATTAATTGGTTATGTACCTGTCAAAGCATGTCCTTTTTTGCCTTAACAAAGTAGAGTTCAATATTGGTTTGCATGTTTGTAGAAGTATGCTAATACTATGACCTTCAAATGACTTGGTCATTCTTCTATGTTCCAGGTATGAAATGCAACTGAGCTTTGAAGAATCCATTTTCGGAGGACAGAAGGAATTTGAAGTTTCTTGTGTTGAGACTTGTGATACGTGTGGTGGAAGTGGTGCTAAATCTGATAACTGCATCAAATCATGTACTGGTTGTGGAGGAAGAGGAGGGGTGACAAAAACTCAGAGAACACCATTTGGCATGATATCCATGGTAAAGGGATCCATTTTGATTATTAAAATCATGGATAATTGTAGTACATCCAATTTTGAAAGAAGTTTTCTTTGCCTCATCCGTGCAGATAGTATTGCAAGTATCAAAGAAATTTTAACAGTTGAATCAGTATATGTGCGTGGGTGTTTTATAAATTGTTGGAAGTTAAATGCAATATGTTCAGATTTGCTGTAAGCCTATGAACATAGAGTTAATCTGATAATTATTTAGTCTGCCTCTTCCTACCAATGACTCAAGATCTCATTACATGTTTATTGGTGTGCTGATTGCTCATATTTTTTAATCAATAGGTATCTACCTGCTCAAAGTGTGACGGTCAAGGTACAATAATAACTGATCCCTGCAAAAAATGCAATGGCAAGGGACAAGTGCAGTCAAAAAGAGCAATGGTTGTAACCATTCCAGCTGGTGTTAGTGATGGAGACACAATGAAAGTTCAAGGGGAGGGGAATATTGATAAGAGAAGGTGTTTACACAGTTCAAATTAATGTTCTCAGTATTATTTTCCTTTTTCTTTTGCTAACTAGTCTTTACATTTGGGTTTTTGAACTTCTCTATGAGAGGCCATCTGGCCGTGTACCTGCTGTGTCTTTTTCTTATGGGTGCCTTAGCAACTGGTTTAGCAAGTGAGCTAGATCAATGTATGGGGTGTCGGAGGGAGAAGAATAAAGGGCATATTAAAGATAAACAAAAAAGAATGAAGTTTGGTGTCACACAATTAGTCATATATGTTGGTCAAAAAGTGGTTTCTTAGTTGTTGATTTCTGTCGTAATTGGTTAATTAAAGAAATTATAAATATACAGCTCTGTTAATAGAAGCAGATTTCAGATAAATTACCATCTTTCTCTGGAAACTATTGTGACCTACCAGAGGAATTCACATTGGCTGGGAAGTTTTATTCTTCCAGGATTATATAGGGTAATAATATACTTACAATGTTCTGATTCTTACGGCATTTGACTCTATATTGAATATAGTTCACTGTTTCCCGCCTTAATGCACTTTTCTTTCATGTTAGTCATTCTTTCTAGAATACCTGGCACATATTTGTGCACTTTTACTGTTTGTGACTTTCTTTAATATTTACTTTTTTTGGCAGGGGTGTAGTTGGTGATGTCTACATAATGCTTCGTATAAATGAAAGGACTGGAATTCGGAGGGAGGGTGTCAATCTATTTTCAACTATAAATATTGATTATACTGAGGCTATTTTAGGAACTGTGATAAAGGTAATAGTAACATTACCATATGAGGGTTCCGATATGTAATTGGTAGTAGAGTTGTATAGGAGTTGTGTGACATGAAACTTTCATTTACTTTAGGTAGAAACTGTTGAAGGCATGAAAGAGCTTGAAATTCCTTCTGGAATTCAGCCTGGAGAAACAGTAAAGTTGTCCCGTATGGGGGTTCCAAACATGCGTAAACCTTCTGTTAGAGGAGATCATCACTTTGTTGTGAATGTACTTATTCCAAAGAGAATCAGGTTGCAGTTCTTGAACTATATTATGCTTCCTTCTTTCATGTAGTTTTAAAATATTAGTTTAACTTGAGCATCCAGCTTGATATACAAATACCTTGTATTTTTGAATGACAGTGGCGCAGAACGCACACTTGTTGAAGAACTCGCTTCACTTAGGACCTCTAAAAAGGGCCACTCAGGTGCTTCAAAAGGCACTGGTATGTAGATTCAACTTTCAAGTCTGTTATGAACTACTATCTAATTATCATATATATATATATATATCAATATATATATTTATATATCAATTGAATTTATCATGGTTTAATACTATTCTTATTTTCTTGCACTGTCCCAGGGACACAAGATGCGCATAAAAGCAGAAACCACGCAACTAGTACTTCAAGGCAGGGGAAAAAATGTGTTTCGTCCTTGTGGAACTCTATAAAAGGCGTATTGGGGTATGCCTTTGTGTCTCATTTCCATAAGTTCTGGTTTTCGGTCTATCTTCATGTTAAAAGAAGAAAATTTCTGCATTCTATTATTCTGGTTCTGTCATTTCTTGCCTCTCATATCTGAATTTGAATCACCATGGGTTTGCATGCATATGAGCTGCTTTAACCATGCCCCATTTCGCAGGGGGAGGCAGTCGCAGGAGAGATTTGCATCAGTTACCATGGACAGACCGGCACTTTTGTGGGGTTCAAGCAAGCCTGATTCCTTTTATATGGCATCAATTTTTGGAGTTTTAGTTGTAACTTGTATTTGTACCGCGATAGGAAAGACTCGAAACCTCACTTTATCACAACACAAGGATAGTTCTCGTACTCATAGAACAAACAACAATGCTGACGGAAATACTCGATCTGACATAGATGATTAAGTTGCTCACAGAGATGTAACCATTGTCGATGCGGCACGAAACTGTAATAGTAAATTCTGATATCAATACAAGGAACACATTTTTCGTGTACTTACGTATGATGAATATGGCAATAACTTGCACTTCCCAATTCTCAGCGAGTAAAGATAGAGTCCAAGGTAGTATTTCAAGATGTTCTCTAGATGCTTATTGTCATCAGGGGTTTAGGCTCAATGTTCTCCTCATTGTATTCGACAGTTTAATTAATCAAGACTTGAGGGCAACCGCAGCAGCCCTTTATTCAACAAAAAAAAAAAAAAAAAAAGATGAGTCCAAAGCGTTGAACAGAGAAATTCATGGGAGGTTTAACGGGCCGAGCCCAACTCACTCTAGAAAAGCCCAATCTATTTTTTTTTATTTTTAAATAAAAAAACCCGCAAAACCCTAAAACCCACCCCAAGAACGTTATAGAGGCCGCGTCCGCTTTCTTCTTCTTCTCAGTCTTCTCCATCTCCACGCCGCCGTAGCCATGGTACCTCTCTCTTTCTCTCTGTCATCTATAGATTATATTCACCCTTTTATTCTCGCTCTCTAATTCTACATATACATAAGTCTGCTTCTGCGGTAAAGTTACTATGGTAGTGATTTTTCATATATGTAGTAGATGAAGGCTATTGATTTTTGCTTCTACCATGTGCGCTGCGCTTTAAAGTTGATTTGGTGTTAAAAAAACAATGATTATATTGTAGAATGGATAATTGTGGAGTTCATTGTAAATAGTTGTACTTGGTTTTAGTTCAGTAGAAAGTGTGATAGTGTTTTAGTTCTGGTATGAAGCTCGAACAGCTTCTTAGACTCTAAATTTGGATTAATTATTGGCAATAAGCTGTCTAGGTATTACGAATGGTTTATATGCTGTTTTGTGTACGAAGTGGAATCTTTAGATTGTGGTATGATGGTTGTGGAATTTTTTTTTTAGTGATGGTTATTGCATTGTTTGGGTTTGGTTGGATTACTGATGTCCTGTTTCATTTTGCTCTATTTTGTTTTGGTTCTTTGAGCGTTGATCGTAGCTTGGGGTTTTGGTGTTTTCAGGTGAACGTTCCGAAGACAAAGAAGACCTACTGCAAGAACAAAGAGTGCAAAAAACACACCTTGCACAAAGTCACGCAATACAAGAAAGGAAAGGACAGCCTTGCTGCTCAGGGAAAGCGTCGTTATGATCGTAAGCAATCGGGTTATGGAGGTCAGACCAAGCCGGTGTTTCACAAGAAGGTAAAACACATAAATTTATCGGTGCATTCTTTGCTTTCTGGAATTAAAAAGTAAAATTTACAAACAAAAAATCAAGAATTTCTGTACTGAAGTTGATTGATTCGGTCTGTTTCCACAATGTCATATTTTACTTTCTTAATTCTACCAGGCCAAAACCACCAAGAAGATTGTGCTGAGGCTCCAATGCCAGGGTTGCAAGCATGTGTCGCAGCACCCAATCAAGGTTAGTGTTGTGTTGTTTAGGTTGCTCCTTTTTGTTTTCGATTTGCATCCAACCTGATGCCTGACTGTTGCCACTGGTTTTTGCAGAGGTGCAAGCACTTTGAGATTGGAGGAGACAAGAAGGGCAAGGGAACCTCTCTTTTCTAGACACACCATTTTGGTTTTATCTTTTGTTTTTGCCTTGTCAATTTTATGTTGAACACCAAAGTTATCGGTGAGACTCAGTTTTTGCTTTCAATCGAGATTAGCTTTTTAGACTGCATGCATCTCTTAGTGGTCTTGTCTGAAATTGATCTGTTGACACATACCCCTGCTTATGCTAAAAGAAACAAAATTGGCTTCTAGTTATGGAAGTGCTGCTTCACATCACATGCCTTTGTAGTTATGGGCCACCCAAGTCGTTTTTGTGGCATTCAATTTCTCACTCTCTTGGGTTGTCCAACTGCATTATTGATATAGTTGTGGTCCATTATTTAGATATTGTTCTTAACAATTTTTTCTTCTTCTTTTTTTTTCTTATAGAAATGACATTCTGATTGTAGGCTTTTTGGGTTGATCATCGTCTTAATTTCTAAAATTGAAACGTTGACTATGCACATCCAACATGCTAAGCATTTTAGATTTTGGCTGATGGATCAAGTTGTGGACCATTCCACAACAGACGGGAGACTGGAATACTTTCAATTACACTTGGTATTCTTTAGCTAGTCAAGGAAACACATAGTGAGCTCATAGCCAGCTTTCATTTCTTCAAAATCAAGTAACCTTAATCCTATAGACTAGTTCCAAAGTTGTACAGGGGTCAATTTCATGGCTGATAATCGACGCAATATGGAATTGGTTGTGGATAGAGAGAGATTAATCGTGCGAGCAGGCAAGCAATCAAAGCTATGGCGTATTTATGAATTAAACCAATTTATGAATTAAACCACAAGATAACTGTTTCTGTGGACAGACCAACTGCATCAGATAATTACTTCTGAGGGTCTGCTTCTGATTTAATACACTAGGTTCGGTTATTTTACACTCTTTTTGTGAATATTTAATATGTTTTATAAAATTTAGTGGTATCAGTAAAATAAAGATATTTTCGACTAAAATTAATCTTTCTAACGCACCTAATTAAAATTGAAAGCGCTTAAATACTTACAACTTTAGCTATCAGATTCAGTGAGAAACGCGCATGTGTGTGTGTGTGTATTTGTGACGGTGAGTAAGAATTGTTGATAAGAAGAGCCGACATATATAAAAGGCTTAGCAACATGAATATTAGCTTTAAAGGCTAAGTGATTACGGCCTTTAACGTAAATCATGATTAGTTGTAAGTACATGCCTATTACCCGCAAGAAAGTGCATTTACATATTCTCACCTAAAATTAAACATATCTTTTGAACCCTTAAATTGATTAGCACCTACTGGCTCTTAATTAATCAGATTCTAGTGTTGCTCTATGATTCATATCTCTTTTTCTTGTTTCTACAGTCGATGGCATATTTTATATGAATGCGTGGAATCCCACCACCACCACCTTAATTTCATTGAAAGTGTTTGTTTAGTTCATTACTGGTTATGTAAATGGTCCTACTCCATGATTTACAGCTCTTATGGTCTCTGTTTGGTAAGGTCAATAGACTAACATGCAATAATTGTCTTTGATATTTTTTACTATATAGTTTATATGAGTCCTTTGATGAACGCAGCATCCAACGCCATAGATTTCTCAGATGATTAATGGCGCTTTACATCACATGATCAATTAAGAAAGAAGCTTCCTTGCAAACGAGATCAAGTATTACAGTAATTCGAAGTATGTCATACTTCGAAATTCTTCATTGTTCGTTTATCATAAAAATTCAACTGTGAAGAGGAAAAATAAATTGTCCTGTCTTGATTAATTTTTTCACAACTTTACCTTTATAATGGTAATCTACTCACTCGGAGTTAGGCTACATATATATTCCAACTGTCTCTATCTTTACCTTTTAAATCATTTTCATATGAAGAGTAAATAATTTCATTGCCTGTGAAATGAAAAATTAAAATTTAAACAAGTTAAAAAAAAAAACTAATCAACGGCTACTTTCAATTAATTATTTGGCTTACAGAGACAACTCTAATTATCTTGTATCCATATAGTATCATATTAATTCATGTGGTCTACGGTCTACCTACAAGTTTTAATTAAGGTTGCTAAGAATTAGATTACATAATTGAGTTTGGTAGATATACGGTCTTAATCACAAAATTAAATTATTTCAATTAGAAAGTATATATTTTAAAAAAATACATATATCTTGTAACGTGGTGGACCAGCCTAAGACATAGGTCCCACCCAAGGTTTGCTAAAGACACCTCAGCAAGCTATGAGTCCTTCCAACGGTAGGATGCGTCGGTGGGTGACCTTATCTTGTCAATACATCGGACGGCTCACAGTGCATGATCCGTTGACCAATTATAACCATAGTCAAGAAAAGCCTTAACTTGTTGCCATGTATATTGGATTTAATTGGCAATTTTTAGCATCATTCTGTTATGAGCAAAACCATAATTAGCATACTTCTAATTTGAAAATGGCAAAAATTTAAGAAAAATCTAAGAATTTTTAGTGTTAATTAACAACATGAATTTGACCTCCCTACCAAAAATGTGGAGTTGAATAAAAAGCTAAGACGTGCTACTAATTATCTTAGCTAAATTAGCAATTTTGAACTGATTGACTTAGATTATGGATATATTAGCTTAACTTAAACATGATTATAATCTATTGATTTTGGTGAATATATATATATATATATATATATATACCCAATTAATTATTACTACAGTTCCTTCTTGATTAGCCTTGAAGCTTAGTTTTTGGTCATGTTCAAATGAAGAGGACTACACTGGTAGCAAAAATTCTAATATGGACCAAGGTGTAGGTAGACCATAGGCAAAATGGAGGGTAAAATGGGGTATTTGGGTGATATAATAACTGATTTTTTGCCTTGGTGTAGGTAGACCTTGGTCCATAGAAGACTCTTTGCACTGGTAGTTGTATAAGTTATAACAAGATCCCGTTATTAACCTTGCTTATAATATGCCCGGGAATTAAAAAAGAAACACTCAAAAATTAACTTAATCTTGATTATCACTTAAGCAATTTTGTTTTGGTTCTTGAAAAAGTAAGTGGCTTTTGAAAGTGGACAAAGATGTTGGTAATTGAACCACCAAAATGACAAAATGCCCTTTATTGCCTGAAAATTAGGATGAAAAAGTATTTTTCAAGTGTCAAGACAGAAAAACAGTGTTCAAGCATCCCAAAGAGGTTATGTTATGGTACTTAAGTATTTGGAAATTCATTATTTAAATAAAAAACAATTATTATTTTCTAGTTTTTTTAGGACCTTACTACTCTCTAAATGACTAAAAATCTCATATATTTTGTTAATTGAAATGCCAAGTGGTGACATGCCACCTATCTAAACAGCTTGGCACAAGCTGTGTGTACCTCCAATGAATAATTAGGGTCACTATAGTTGTAATAATTAAACAACATTATAATAAAATGCCCATTTGGGTCTTAAAATATTCTGTCATGCTCTCTTTCATCCCTCCTTCCAAAAGAAAAGAATCACTTTTCATAAATCCCACCCCAAAAAAAAGAAAAAAAGAAAAATTTAAGTCACTGCTTTATCCAATATCCCATGAATTATTACCAGTAGGATTACTCATCAGCTTGAAGCAAACAATGATTTTAACAAAGAAAGATATAAAATTTACCACAAAATAAGGAAGATGTTAAAGACAATGGAAGAGGTATAGAGCCAAGTGTCAAAGAAAAAGACACAAAATGAAAGGAATCCAATAACACAAAAGCCATTGCTTCAATAAATACAAAAATACATACTTACCTTAAATATCAAATCAAAACCCATCTAACAGTCACTTCAATTTCATATATAGAAAAAAAAATTATATCCAGTAAAAAGAGAGAGGAAACCAAAAAAAAAAAAAAGCAAAAAGAAGAAAGGCTGTTTTGACTACTGTTATCCAATTGAGTATCCACCAGGTCACCCCACTTCTCTCTCTCTCTCTGTGAACAGCTAGGGTTTCTTTCTTTCTTTCTCTCCTTTTGCTTTGTCACTTCTTCCTTATTTAGTCCCACTGTATACTCTATTTACCTCACAGCCTGGACACCCCACTTTCTCTCTCTAGAAAACCAGTAGAGAGAGAGAGAGAGAGAACAGCCACAAAAAGGGCCAAAAAGCAAAGAGCAAATGCAGGTCCCCAAACACCCACACTAGTACTTTCTACTGCTACTTCCCTCTTCTCTTCTTCCCAAACCAACAAAAATGGATGAGCTTTGAAGCAAATTAAACAAAGCAAGAGCAAGAACAACCCAACTCAACTCCCATTCCACCAGTGCCTGTTCTGTTCTGTTCTGTTCTTTCTCCACCATAATGCATTCCCATTATCAAAGGCAGAGTCTTTTTCACCTCTGCTTTTTCTCCATAGTACTAGTTTTGCTTCCATTAGCAACACCAGATCTGAGCTCCGACCGCGCCGCCCTTCTCGCTCTCCGCTCCGCCGTCGGAGGCCGGACCCTCCTCTGGGACGTGACCCGGCCCAGCCCATGTTCCTGGGCCGGGGTCAATTGCGAGGACAACCGCGTCACTGTGCTTCGTCTCCCTGGTGTGGCTCTCCACGGCACCATTCCCACTGGCATTTTCGGAAACTTGACCGGCCTTCGCACTCTCAGTCTTCGTCTCAATGCTCTCACCGGTCCTCTCCCGTCAGATCTCTCCGCCTGCGTTACCCTTCGTAACCTCTACTTGCAGGGCAACTTGTTCTCCGGCGAAATCCCCGAGTTTCTGTACAGCTTGCATGACTTGGTCCGGCTCAACTTGGCCTCCAACAACTTCTCCGGCGAGATCTCACCCTCTTTCAACAATCTGACAAGGATAAGGACACTGTACCTCGAAAACAACAAGCTTTCCGGGTCCGTTCCGGCTTTGGACCTCCCCAAGCTCGAGCAGTTCAACATTTCGAACAATTTGCTAACCGGGTCTATTCCGACCAAGTTACGTTCTTACAAATCGAGCTCGTTTCTGGGCAACTCACTGTGTGGAGGACCTCTCGGTGCTTGTCCAGGTGAGGCGGATAATGGAGACTTCAATATCGACGGTAGCAAGAAGAAGAAAAAGCTCTCCGGTGGAGCTATTGCCGGTATTGTGATTGGATCTGTGGTTGCTTTTGTTGTGATCGTTGCGATTTTGTTCCTTCTCTGCCGGCAGAAGAGCAGCAAGAAGACCAGCTCGGTCGACATTGCCAGGACAGTGAAGCACCCGGAGGTCGAGATTCCCGGCGAGAAGCTGCCGGAGCTGGAGAGCGGAGGTGGTTACGGAAATGGGTACTCGGTGGGAGCGGCGGCCGCGGCGGCGATGGTGGGGAATGGGAAGAGTGAAGCTGCTAATGCTAGTGGTGGTGCTGCTGCTGGAGCTAAGAAGTTGATCTTTTTCGGAAATGGGCCCAGGGTGTTTGATCTGGAGGACTTGTTGAGAGCCTCGGCGGAGGTTTTGGGGAAGGGGACGTTTGGGACGGCGTACAAGGCGGTTTTGGAGGCCGGGACGGTGGTGGCGGTGAAGAGGCTCAAGGATGTGACCATTACAGAGAAGGAGTTTAAGGAAAAGATTGAATCTGTGGGAGCTATGGATCATGAGAGTTTGGTTCCTTTGAGAGCTTATTATTTCAGCAGAGATGAGAAGCTTCTTGTCTATGATTACATGCCCATGGGAAGCTTATCTGCGCTTTTGCATGGTGAGATTTTCTGCTTCATTTATTGGGTTTGCATATTACTCTGCCTTTTCAGTTCTGGTAGTGATTACCTTATTTCTTTGACCTGCATTTCGGATGATGTTGGTTTTGATTTTTGTCAGATTTCTTCAATTTTTTGGTCACTTTTTTCCTTTCTTTTTCTTAAATTTGCGAGGAAAGTTTGTAATTATTTCATGCTTCATCTCCACAAACGCTTCTCAAGTTTGAAAGAATGGATCTTTACTCAAAACTATTCAAAATCAATTAAAGCAGCACTTATTTTCTTAATTTCAGTATTATTTGTACTGTGGTTTGCAAAGATCCAATCGTTTTGTTGTCTGTGACTCTGTATGGGCTCTTTGTATGAGATATTCTTGACTTTGCTGTGATTTCAAAATCTTCAGTTCTTAACTGATGGTCAATTTCATTTGAATTTGAGTCTTTTTCCCCAGTAAAATCTTTTAACTTCTAACTTTTCATCAATGGCTGTGACAGATACATACTTTCAAACCCATAATACCACTTGAAAGAACTTTATCTTTACTATCGTCTCGTCTTCTATTTTACATTGCAGGAAACAAAGGAGCAGGTAGAACTCCACTGAACTGGGAAATCAGGTCCAGCATTGCCCTTGGAGCTGCCCGTGGAATTGAATACCTACATTCTCAAGGCCCCAATGTCTCTCACGGAAACATAAAGTCATCCAACATCCTGCTTACAAAATCCTATGAAGGTCGGGTGTCTGATTTCGGCTTAGCACACCTTGTTGGACCCTCTTCTACTCCCAACAGAGTTGCTGGCTACCGAGCACCAGAGGTGACTGATCCTCGCAAGGTTTCACAGAAGGCCGATGTTTACAGCTTTGGGGTACTGCTCTTGGAGCTACTCACCGGGAAGCCCCCAACCCATGCTCTCTTGAATGAGGAAGGAGTTGACCTTCCAAGGTGGGTTCAGTCTATAGTTAAAGAAGAGTGGACTTCTGAGGTTTTCGATCTTGAGCTTCTGAGGTACCAGAACGTCGAGGAGGAGATGGTTCAGCTATTGCAACTTGCGATAGATTGTTCAGCACAGTATCCTGATAAACGCCCTTCAATATCCGAAGTGACAAGGCGCATTGAGGAGCTACGCCATTCTACATTGCGGGAAGATCAGCCCAATGCTGTCCATGATATTGATGATGGGTCTTCCCGATGAGTTGATCTGTACCCCTCACCTCGACCATTTTCCTTCATTGATTTGTAGTACAATATCTGCTTTCTTGTGCCCATACTTTTGCTTGTTAAGTTTCTTGTTCTTCTTGCATGTTAAATTCTGGGTCTCATCTTACCTTCATTAGGAGCCAACTGTTATTTTTTTTACCCCCTCTCTTTTATTTGTCAATGTACTAGTTTTTGCCTTTTGATTAATACACTTTTGGGGTGGATATCTGTTCCATTAGTTGTTGGTGGGTGATGGTTGCTGTAATTATTACTTCACCTTTTGCCTCTTGCCTTTATTGGTTACACAACTCCTGAGCTATTGAAATTGAGATGTTTTCAGTTGCCCCTCATATGTTAGTTGTGATGTCTGTTCATCATGTGAATGCCCCCACTTATCTTTGTTGCAAAACATTCAAATATGCATCAAACTTGGTGAGAATTTATGATTGAAGCAAAGCTCTAATGTTTTCCATCAAAATTTTGAAAACAATATTCCAACTACCAACTTGAAAACAAAGCTTAAATATCATGCTTGCAAGTCAAAATCACAAAACTGCAGATGGGTCTCTGACTCTGCATGGGTTTCTGATAGAAGATGATGCCCAGAATTCAAAACTAGAGTGCAAGTTCTGTGATGATGAAGAAGAAGAAAGCTTTTCTATGGTGGACCAAACTGTTCCATTTAAGTAGTGTGAAAAGTGAGCGCGACAGTCTGATGCACTGAGAGTGGTCCTAGAATTATGGTTCAAATTTGTTGGTATCCAAAAGCCTCTGGGATTTAAAATTAGTAGGAAAGAAAGAAAATGATAGAAAACAAATTTGGAGTTTCTCTTTTCCAATATGGGATTGTTTTTGTCCTCGCTGGTTCTGTCATATTCTGCCGTTATGTAAAATCGAAATGCTTCTGGACCAGAAAGGGATGGATACAAATATACAATACAAAAAAATTGAATGATTGGATGATACAACATTGGACATCATGCACATGCGATTTGAGAGGAGATTCGTGATGGAACTTAACCAAGTTTAATTTCATCTGTAATTCTTGTGGCAAAGATAGTGAAATGAATGATCTTAATACTAAACATCTAATAATTTTTTTGCCGATGATATCTCGTCAATGAAAAGTCATTTCTCTAATTAAATGGATACCGATGATATCTCGTCAATGAAAAGTCATTTCTCTAATTAAATGGATACGTTCAATTTAACGCACTTGCAGTATTGATGTTCCCGACATTAAACCATTGGTGAAAACCATACTCACTAGTTACATTTCTATTATTTTAATTTTAATTTTAAATTTTGATTGAACAATCATTAATTATATCTTACGATATTTAAAGGAGAATATCACAAATGGTGACTTAATTTTTACATATTCGACACTTTGGTCACTCACCTGTTAAATATATTACTTTGATCACTCAACTTTAACTCTGTTATTCACTTTAGTCACTTCTTTAATTTTTTTCATTAAAAAAAATTTATTTGCCACAATATTAATGACATTTTCGTCCAACCAATTAGGAAAAATTGAGAAATATATATTAAAATGATTAGGAGAAGTGATCAAAGTGAGATAAAATACCCCTTAGGGTGACTAAAATGATTAACAGTGTAATAGTTGAGTGACCAAAATAATATATTTGAAACTTGAGTGACTAAAGTGTCAAATGAGTCATAGTTGAGTGACTATTTGTAAAATTATCTCTACACTTAATCATTTACCTACTTGATTTAAATTAGAGGTATGGAACTATGCCTTTCTCGCAATTCGTTAGTAAAGTCATTCCCTTAATTAGTTAATTGTCAGAAGATTATAGCAGCCACTGAAAAATAAAAGTAGATAATAACTCGCCAGCTTTCGAATTACAACTTTCACTGAAACAATTTACATCAGGTTAAAAATTGAGTAAAGACAGCGATTGGAACAGGAACGAACTTGTTGACGTTGCTATGGACCATTAATTAAATAATTAGATTACATTAACGTCTCAAGGCACACAGAAAAAAGGTTCTAACGGTAACCTTGACACCCCAGTGTGTGGACATGTTTTTACCTATAAGTATGAGGGAGGAGGATCACATCCAAAATCAGTTTCAGCATATATCCAAACTCAGATTGCTTAACTGCACATTATATAAATAAATAAATAAATAAAAGGAAAACCATAATTTCTTTGATCATATATGTACAGGGTATACAAACAACAAAGAGAAGCTCAGGGCACAAAAATGCCCCCCGAATCAATGTAATAACAAAACCCCAATCTCAGCTTTTACCGAGTAGGGAGCAGAGGCTATGCACTGCGATGCGATGATGGATCATCCTTAAAACCCTTTGAAAGCAGATCATAGTTGATTGATGCAAGCTGGGAGAGATTCTAGAACGACGATCACATAAGAACAAGTAAGATAGCTTACCAAAATAGGAAAAAGAAATGAGCAGAGTAACAAAAGAAGGATCATACCCACATAATAACAATAAGCTTGACTAGTCAAATTAGAGATGATTTAAAAAAAAAAAACAAAAAAAATATCAATCTACTCTTACAAGTTAAGAAAGTACCTTAAATGAGAAATTACTGAAAGAGTAATTGATAGACGAGCCAGACTCAAACTCTGCAAGGCCTCCACACTCGTCAACCTGTCAATGAACATTTCCCACAGATCATGTCAGTCCTGCAGATCATATGACCTATGGCAAATTATTAAAATCTCATCTCATAGTACGTAGCACTGGTTTCTAGAATTAACATACAACTTCATCATGACGGTTGCTTAAACTGCTGCTGCCACTTAAGCTATCAGCATCACTGGAATCGTCAAGATCACTAGCTGGATAAACATGTTCATCTGAAGGATTCCATGAGTAACGACTGGTGAAGTAACTGGTGTCCATTGCACTGTCTGAAGATGGAACAAACGCAGCCTGGAAGAAATGGAAAATTCATAATAACATGGTGTCAATGTAACCGTATGGTTAAAAAATCTGCATCTTTGTGTTAAGATATATGAATATGCTGTATCATACCTTCTGCCTGGCAAGGGTATCCCAGTTGATATCCTTAAAGAATGGATGCTGCTTTACCTATATCATGATTCAGATCTATTAGCTTATGAATGAGGGTTTTGAAATCATGTAAAGAATATTATTTTAACCAAAGCTAACAAAAGAACCACAATTACCTCTGATGCTCCTCTGGCTCCAAGTCTCTGAGTAGGATCTTCTGTCAATAACCTAGAAACCAGTTGTACCAGCAATATTAAACAAAGAATCTAAATTTACATAATATCACTTCAAACGTCATTTGGTAAGTGATTTATTCCCTTCAATGAGAAGATACCAAAAAAGGTAAGAATAAAATTATATGTGCCTGCACAGGTGCTGTTGCATTTCCATGTTTGATGATTAATTTGGTGAATTTGAGGGGGAAGAGAATGCAGCCTTACAATGTGATTATCCTTCAATTAATGGGCCTTAACCTGGAACTCAGTCAAACTGTAATATCAATTTGCAAGCCTACTCATGCTCTCCTTGGATACTTCCCAAATTTGATAAGGAATCGTTGCCTAAGTTTTAAAATGTAAATAACAGTATCTTAAACAAAACTAAAAACCAGTTGCTCAAACCAATTGGCTAATTGACGGTCTTAATTCTCAACACAGATTGGATGCATTTACCAATAGTCAACTTCATGGAGATGCTAACATCAAATGAAACACGTAAACAAAAGATAAAGAGATCTCCGATGGTTCACTTACTGATCAATCAGATCTGCTGCTTCAGGACTCAATTCTTCAGGTACCCGAGGCCAAGGTATATTTCGGTTGAGTATATTATCAAAAATTGTCTTCAAGCAAACAAAAAAGAACGAGTTAAACAACAACCTCAGGGTCGGATATCAACCAAACTGTGAAAGCAATACATGTTGTATTCAGAACAAAAATCAATCCATGTGTTATACCATATTTTAGAAGCAAGGTACTAACCTGAGGATGTTCTGCATTGAAGGGTGGAATGCCAACAATCAATTCAAACAAAATGACCCCAACAGACCACCAATCTGCAGTTGCAGCTGTGGAACATAGAACAGAAATATATTGTTAAGATCAAGATATTACAAAATAACCGATCAAGCAATGAAAACAACATAAATCAGTTTGGTAAAATACAAGAGTATTATGGATGTTTGCCCTTAAATACATGCATTATAATTGGATGCCTTACATACTTGATTTAATCCAACTAATCTCCTATTGCCAGGTATAAAGACGAAGAAGTTTGTTTGTTTGTTTTTTTTTTTTTAAATAAAAATAAAGAAAATAGTAGCACCTTAAACTAAGAAAAGACTCAAAAGACCATACAAACCATGTTTGGTAAAATACAAGAGTATTCTGGATGTTTTCCGTTAAATACATGCACATTATAATTGGATGCGCTACATACTTGATATACTCCAACTAACCTCCTACTTCATAAAATTGCCAGGTATAAAGATGAAGAGGTTTGTTTTTTTCTTTTTTAATAAAATAAAGAAAATAGTAGCACCTTAAACTAAGAAAAGGCTATACGAACCATGTCCTGTTCCCAACAGTATCTCCGGTGCCAAATAGTCAGGTGTACCCACAGCCGACCGTTTCTTTCGCCTTTCTCGCTGATGCTCAGACAGAGATAGTTCGGCTTCATCTTCCCCAAGTAGGGATGTCTCGCTAACCGCTGGACCAGATAAATCATCAGTGCTGTTAATGAGACCAACCTTTGAAAGCCCAAAGTCTGTCAACTGCTCAGTAGAATACATAAGGTAAAAAGTTAGGAAGGGAGAAAGGGAGGAAGAAAGAAAAAGGATGACAATATCAATGATATTTAGTGAAAACATGAAAAAGGTATGAAAAAGTAACAGTAACAGTAGTATCAGAATGAGATAGATACATCCTCCACCTCGACCCCCACCCCACCCCCGACACCAAAACATCTCATTCAAAAGCAAAAACCAATTTAAATCTAACTAAAGGCCCTAAGCTGAATGAGATAGATGAATCCAACTGTATCAGAAGTTCAGAACCACTATGCATTGATACTGAAATGGTCACCTCAAGCATCCAAAATAAAATGGCAACAAAAGCACTACCTTAACATGGCCATCGTGAGCAATTAACAAATTGTCAGGCTTCAAATCACGATGAACCACAGAAAGTGAATGTAAATATTCTAATGCAAGCACCTGAAACCGAAAAAAATAAAAAATTAGAAAAAGAAAAAAGAAAAAAAAGACATAGTACTCCGACTATGAACTTGTAAGTTCTTACCACTTCAGCTATATATACACGAGCAACATCCTCATCTAAGCAGCCTAAATTTCTCAATAACGAGTACAAATCTCCTCCATTTAGATACTCCATCACAAGATACAAGTTTTCGCGGCAAGTAAAAGAATAGAAGAACCGAACCTGAAACAACACAAATCATGTTAGAATGAGAAAAATGTTTCTCACCGCAAGGTAAAACACACTGCTAGAACATGTGCTCACCACAAAAGGATTGCGGACTGATATCAAGATGTCTCGTTCTGCTAATATACTTTCAACAGCATTTTTACGGATCATATCCGCCTTTTTAAGGACCTGTAAAAAAAATGGCACAAAGTAAGGGTGAAGTTCTCTTCATAGTCGAAAGTATTAAAAAAGTAAAAGAAAAGAGTAAAACATGTTTTTATTTCTTCATTTCGGGGTTTGGCAGGAAATATTAAACTCTGAAAGAAAAGAAAAGAAAAAACAGAAAGAAGACAGAAAACAGACTTGTGCACTTAGGGTATAACACATCATTTCATTAATTAGGGTACTTATTATGAATCTTTATACAGTGAAAAAAAAGAATTATAAATAAAAACATTAAACTGGTATGTGATACTTTCAGGAAATGCTTCCAGGGATTCAAGCATGTGACCAAGAGCAACTATGCACAAGCATAAAGTTGAGCATGGCAGAAATAAACCACAAAAAGCAAAAACCCAGTTATGTATGCAAATGATACAGAACACAGAAGCAGGTGCTCAACCAAAACTAACATACAAACAGAGCACTAAGATCAGCAAGATATTAGGTATCTTATCATACGTACCTTAATTGCAAAAAGATCCCCTGTTGTTCTCTTTTTAGCTAGGAAAACTCGTCCAAATGCCCCACGACTTATTGGTTTAATAATTTCAAAGTCATCTATAGATGTTCGGTCCTTGTTAAAATGTATCGGGCTTGTACGAACCACATCATCATCAAGAGGAGCATCTTCATCAATTATGGTACTTGATATATCAACCTTTTCATCTTCCACTAACTCACAAAGCTGCAAATACTTCTCCCTAAAGCATCACAGTAATACAATTGTATAAAAATCAAATTGAAGAACAAGTGTCACAAAGCTGTCAAGATTTTCCAATTATTGCTTAATTAACTTTTCAGGAGAACTATAGATACCATAATTCAAGGTATTTTAAGTAACACTTTAAACAGTAGGCAAAAACGAATCAAAATAGCAGCAAGTACCCACCGGATCAGCTTCTCAATGCGTGCCCCAAATGTTTCCACCGTAAGTGCATCAAACTTTCTGCGGTCAATAACAACTCTCAAGTCTTCAAGACAAGACAGTAAATATGGAATGGAACGATCATCCTCCAAAGGTGTATTTGCCACGCAACGGGCAATATCAGAAAGTTCATTCATCTGCATCACCCAAAAAGGAGTTAAGTTGATAAAGTAAAATGAAAAAAGTTTTGACAAACACAGTTGAGTACCAGTGACCAACCAAGGCCAGCAGGAGAGCACAGAAAGTTAACTCAATGTTTCATCACTTCATGCTACTTTTAAGATATAATGATGCAAGTCGTATAACACTTCTTCCTTTATAAATGGCTTCTTCCTTTATAAATGGTTAGAACAGAGACTCTAATCCCACTGATATATAAATTATGGAGACACTAGAGACATGCACATACATATATGTTTGAGATGGTTTGTGTAGCTATATAACACAAATTCCCTCTTCACCATAAAGACAAACAAGATTGAAGAAGGCACTAAATGTATGACGTAATTAACTTCTATGTTCCTTTGATAACGAAAATTTTAGTTCTTGGAGACACTAAATATTTCATGCATTTAGAATTCGACAAAGATGCAGCTCATATTGTAAGCCTGTATCCTTCCATTGCATCCCAAGAATCATAAGTATGTGTCCAGGAAACTCCTGGTGCAAAGAGTAATCGCAAAAGAAAATATATAAAAGAGATACCTGAGGAAGATCATCTTGCTCAGAAAAAGAAGCCTTGCCTGCCAGGAGCAAGTCAATCTGACTGGCCTTTGGTGTCAATAAAGGAGACCTAGGCGTCATGCTACCTGCAGATGATGTTGTCATTCCTTGATCAGACTTGGGCCCAAAACGAGTTCTACATGACATGGAGGGCAAACCCTTCAGGTCATCCATGAAAGATGAATTATCAGCTTCAGGAAAACAATCAAGCATTTCCTCAGAGCCTCTATGGGACCAATCACTGAGTTTTGGAGAGAGACCGTCGGATTCTTCAGTCACACTCGAATTTGATATTTTTGCAACATCTGGACTTCCTATGCCATGCTGAATGTCCTTTTGAGTGAAGGACTCCATCATCTTTTCAAGAGTTTCAGATATTCTGACAAGACGCTCATTGACACTTAGACCTTTCTGATCACATCGATCAGCAATTGCACAAATTCTTGAATGGTCTTCCACATTTGAAGTTGGAACCTCATCCTCACAAATGCGACAAATTATAGAAGTGTCATCAGATCCACTAGGAGGATATCCCCACCCCCAAGAAGCTTTGTGTCCATGCTTGGGTTCATGAGAATCCTTGGCAGAAGGCTCGGGAGGTTTCACAGTAGTCTGATCAATATCAGAAGACACTCTCCTGTGTTCTGAAGCCTTCAACTGCTCAACCTTAACATCCTTCTGATCCTTTACTTTAGAAACTTCTTTCATGCTTTTTCCGACTGGAGATGGGAATTTCTTCCATGAGGTAATTCGGTCCCTACTAGCAGGAGATTCCAAACTCTTCGAGGGGAGATCGGCAGGAGGGGGGATTGCAGGTTGTGTAACCGCATGATCTCTCTTCCAATCCAAGCTATGCTGCTCCTGACTGTAAGATTTCCTAGCTGAAGCTGCTTTAGATGCCTTTGTAACACTTGAAATTTTTGTATCCTTTACCAAACTTGGAGGAATTCTTTTATCTGCAGAATTAAGTCTTTTATCTATGGAATTCAGAATTCTTGATTGACGAAGCTGGAAAACCGGTACATCCTCGGCCAATCCACTTTCCTTATGGAACTGCAACAACCTGGTACATCTAGTGAGTATGAAAAGCATTCGGGTGTGAAGCTGCTTAAGTGTACCCGGAGGAAGTTCTTGACGTCTATCATCCAAATCCTGAACTATGCCTTCACACTGAAGCCAAAACTCTCCAGATGATGTCATTGCACAACTTCGAGCTAAAACCAGCAAGTCCTCAATGGTTTCCTGCCAGTCTGGATGAGTATCTGCATTTTTTTCAAGAACACCAACCAAATCTGCTGCAAATACAGCTAGATCGGAGTTCACTTCTTCCTTTGCTTTATCAAATTTAGCCCGAATCACAACCAATATTTCCTGCATACAACAAGGTGATTACAAATAGGTCAAACTTGCTAAGGAAATTTCATTTACGCCTTAATATATACTGCAAGAGGAAAACATAATTACCTCCACGTTGTTCAAGCCCCGAGGCTTCCAAAATGGGAAAGGTCGAACACCTTTGGAATTTAGTTCATGGGAAAAACTTTTTATATCAGCAGGATGCCTCTTCCTTGGTGCACTCGTTAAACGCAGTATAGCTTGAAAACGGGGAGATTCAGACTCTTTGGGATTATCACAATCATATGCAGGCTAGAAAGGTACATATCAATTGCAAACACATTATGACAAGAACTAATAGATAGTAGAAACAGTTGGAGAAAAAAAAAAAAGCAAGAGGAAATCTGTTACCTCTGGTGTGCAAACTTCTGAACTTCTCAAGACTCCAGAGCGACCTCGGGATGATATCTTTCGCCCTGTTAAGGATGATTGAACTATTAAAGGTCATTCGTGAGGAACAAACCCACAACAGGTTTACCACTCATTATTGAATAAGGAAGATGTAAAACCTTCAGTAATTTGCAAGGTGTTAAAGGTCACAATAGTAAAAGCTAAATATAGAAAAATAATGAAGAAGATGTAACAGCAAAAGGAAATACATTCAAGAACATGTTTACATGAAAAGAGCATCTAAAATATAAACGTTCTTCATAAGTTGGCATTGGTCTCATCATTTCTGTGTCTTAGTTTTCACTTTTCAGTAAAAAATCATATTTGCCAGTCCATATCATGTCAATGCTACATTCCAAGGCCTAGTGATGAACTATAACTAAAATTATGGCCGTTGTATGTCTTTGACAAGTTTTCCCTGTAAATATTTGGGACCCTATATTGATATCCGCTGCTCATTGCCAACTAAATATGTAGAAGCAAACATTCATTACTATAAAGTTTTTTTTTTTTTTTGGTCAAATATATAGTGAGTTCCTGTACTGAAACAATCCACATTCCACCCAACTAATACATAACGGGTCATCGCTTAATCATGTCCCATTTCTGACTCAACACACATATTCCTTTCCACCATAAACTCTTGACTTCATCCAATGCAGAAACACCAACTCAGGGTTACAATGTCTATTATAAGTACCATGTGATTCCTCAGCTCCGCGAACCCTACAATTTTCTAGTTCACATAAATTTGTCGACATCTACTAGTTTTGGTTCGAGTTAAAGTGATTTACTGGGTACTGCCTATCAGAGTGTTTCAATGCCATGTGATTCCTACGTCCTAAGCTCAAAACACTACCATTTAGTAACCACATTACTAGATCATAAACTGAAATTGGCATAAATTCATAAAAAAAACACTGTGTATTGCTCATAACCAATACCAGCTTCAGCAGAGGATTCGCCACCATTCTGCAACCGCGACGGCGGCGCAGGCATGTTAGGGCTTTGGTCTCTGGAAGGCACACTACCAGTTGACATACTATCCGAATTACTGCCATTATCAACCCAGCTCCCACTTGTCACACTCTCATTGAACCCCGTCCTGCTCAGACTCGCCGCCGCCTCCTTCTTCTTCAACCCTGCACTACCGTCACCGGCGCCGGGCCTAGACAAATTACTAGACCCCAACGCCGAGCCTTTGTCTCCCCTAAACCCGAAAAAGCTTTCCTGCGGCAGCGGCCCCGATCTCGTCTTTATCCTGTTCAACCCGAGAGACGATGCCAGAATGGGAGACACCGAAGCCGGCTCCACCGCCGCCGACTTCTTCGGAGTCGTCGTCGTCGTCGAACTCAGGCCAGCTAAGCTGGACTTGATCGGCGTTTTCGGCTGCGCTTGTTGACTGTCTTTCCCCTTGGCGTCCTTCTTCTTCGTCCCGCCTTTGACTTGCGCTTGCCGACTAGAGCCGCCTCCAAAGACGGCGGCGGAGCTTGTAGTGGCGGCTTTGGAGTCGTCTTTGACGGCGGATTTGGATTTCTTCTTATCGGATCTGCTTGGGGAGTTGGAGCCGAGCGATCGGGGGCTGTTGGTGGAGCCATCAGGACTGTTGGAGGAGTCTGATTTCTTGGAGGAGAAGAACCTCCCCTTGAACACCATTGTTAGGGCAGGAGAGAGAGTTTTAGGGCTTGTGAAATTGGTGGTGCAGCCCTAGCTAGCATGGGAGCCTAGGGCTGCTTAGAGAAGAAGAGAGAGAGAAGAATAGGAAAGTTGTTAGGAATTTTGGAATGGATAGTGAATATTTTGAATGCAGGAGAAGAAAGGGTTGAAGATACAGGGACTCCACCCATAAAGCCATCCGTACAGGCGCGTTAATAGTAGAAAATGGATTTAACGTTTATATAGTAGAATCTACCATTTACCATGGGGTAAATTTACATTAACATTTATCCATTTATATATATATATATATATATATATATATATTTTGTGATTTCTTTTTCTCATTGAAGATTGAAAAGGTTGAGTAGACCAACAGAAAAAAATAGGTTGAGAAATGAACTTGGTAATATTGAGGTTAGATGATCAACCATCATTTTACTGTTACGCAAATGACACAGTGCATACGTTATTATTTTCCCAAATACTTGGCACGTGTTATTTGCACTCGTCATAGTTAATCGAATACCTATTAATTTATGCATGTTCATTGTTTAACACGTGTTAAGTACTTATCGAATTGGTAACATGTCTACCTAGACTGCGGTGGACAACAAATTTACATTTTAAAGTGAATACAACTACAAAAGTAGCGTCTAAGAAGGAAAAATGATCAAAAAATTATTACGCAGAATCTAATAAGATAGTTAAGACTATTAGTAGTATTAGAGTAAAGTGAATTTAAGGAAATTGTTGCCTTAAAGAGAAAAAAAAAATAAAGAGAAAAGGATTGGTGCATCGAGTCAATGATGGGGATGATAGTATGGACTTTTTGACATCCCTATCAGTCTAACACTAACAGCATGGGCTTTGTCAACTATTCAGTTGGGCCTCGAAGTTCCCGATTAGGCTACCAGCCCGAAGTTGCACCAAAAATTTCAAATCTCTCTGGTATTTAAAGGACAGAACTGTCATTAATCTCCTACAAGATAAGCCCATAACAGAAATGCGATGAGCTATAATTTGCAATGTAGCCCAAACACAAGGCCATAGATTTTATAAATAGTTTTTTGTTTCTTATAAATAGAATTGGTCCATATATAACAATTCTTTAAATAGTTTTGTTATTTTATTGCCGCATGCAGAACGCTTTCCTTTATTTTTTTAAGAGCATTACATTTTATACTACCAGTTCGAAAACTATGACGCCAAAATGATTTTTTCTTGTTTTGTTTTGGACCGACTGACCAAAGTGAAATTTTATAATTGTACATAAATAACAAGCATGTTCCACAGTTCTGTTATACAAGTAAAGTATTTGGCTTTTCCTTATCCGCCCACATGTCCGCTATAATATAATATAGTTTGTTCAATATACAATATGATTTCTTTGAAACTTTCGTGTCACGTTATGGGAAAATTTCTTGGACCACCAAAAATGATCTAGCTGTTGAACAAGACTTTATCATGTAAACGATCCATCGAAGATCGTTTTCACGTGTTCGTGCATTTCGTCTCGTACGATTTGAGGGCCGAACCATGCGATGACTTCTGTCAAAATTCATATATTGAATCATCTACGTTAATCATCATTAATAACTATGTAATGCTGAAAATATTCTTACTACATTATTATATATTTATAATTTGTAGTGATTTTGTGTGGAACGGTCGAACCAGTTAAGTGATCATGGAGCTTCTCGGCCTCCACATTATCAACGCGCCACCTGAGTCAGAGAAGAAGAATCTCCCTCTCCCCGTCGTTTACCTCACATGGCCACATGGGACAATCCCAGCCTCATTAAAGAGGACAAGAATTATATAAGCTCACCAACGAAAAGACAAGCACGTACAACAACAAATATTGGGCAACTTTGTCACACGTGTCACGCCCACAGTCTCTCCCTCACTCTTCTAAACCAGCCACGAGGCTTCCACTCCGGCGCCGCACGTGGTTTTCAACCGGTACCTCCCGGTCTCCGACTGAACCAGCCGGTCACCGCAAAAGGACAACTTTTGGGTGTGTGTATATTTATCACCATCACCCATGTACAACTCTGAAAACGTTTGTTGTCTTCAATTAGTTTCTATATCCAGAGAAGCAAGAATTTAGTCAAAGCTTTTGTTCTTTCATGGTTAAGGAGCTTTGTTTCTGGTACTGTCGGAACAATTAAGATTCAAAGAAGAGAGCTTCTGCTTGTTTTGGCTTTGAAGATTCAACAAGTTACTTTTTTACTTGTTGCCGTACTTCAGCTCTGCAAATCTTTGTGGTTTTGAGCTAAAAAATGGAGAGGGATTTCTTGGGTTTGAGTTCAAAGAAGACCTGTGTGACTGTGAAAGATGAAGCCAATGATGAACCCAAGAATTCAGGTTTGCTTTATTTATTATTATATATATATTTTTTTATACTTTGCTTCTTGCTTGCAGTACTATTGCTATATGAATTGAATGATTGAATCTTAGCGTGCTGAAATTCTTGCACTTTGTGATGAAAATCATTGTTTTGTGATTCGGTTTTTGAGCTTGTGCTCTGTTTGGTTAGTGGAAAACTGAGGGGAAAGAAACAGATTAACAAGTCTAATCCTTGCTTAGTGCTTACTTAGCTGAAACAAGTAGTCACTTAAATGATTATACTTTATCAGTAATCAGTTCCTTCTGAATTTGGATTCTGTTTGGGAAGCAATTTTCATGAAGAGGCCTTAGAATATAGTTGTGCAGAATTGAAACATATAATTGCAGCATGCAGAGGACTTATATGTCTGCAAATATAGGGCTTCACTGTTCTGTACAGGCTAATTGTAGATGCATGCCTAAAGATTAATTGTGGCTGCTGGAACTATTTACTTGTGGGTCTATCAGTCAGTCAGATAAAATTGCTGAGTTTGTTTTTGCTGGTGGTACGAGCATGGTTTCAGATGTCTTTTAATTTTACAAACTACACCTCCCTCCCTGCACATGTCCATTGGAAAATTACTCACCGAGGGAGGTGCATGTAGAAAAGGGGCACCGATTTCAGTCCCCTAATTTTATACTAGATTTCTCATTGAAAATGTGCCTTGTTTCTTTTCAGAAATGTTTGCATTCTCCATATGCTAGTTTGATGGCTTAGACAGGATAATGTATTTATTCCCTAACATGCGAAAGAAATGCTATGTATTAAAGCAACGTGTCACGTTCGCTTTTGCATATGGAAACTGTGATATATTAAACTAAGCCTGGCCGACCAAGCAAAGTGCTACAGCTACAACATTATAATTAAAAAACTTGAGCAATATTGTAATGAGCTTCATTATAGAATTAAGTACAACAAGAAATAGAATAACACAATCTAATAACAAGGACATAGAGTTTCTAATTATATATTAGGATCCTATATACTACTACTCAAATCTCGTTTTGTGGGCAGTACTGCCTGTCCAGATGTTACCAGCATTTTAATAGAATACTCAATTGATTGAACAAATCTGCTAAAGAGTCTAGTACTGATTAGTGATTATAATACTTACAGTCCTACCACAAACAAAGCGTGCAGCTCAAATTTTCTGAAGGAGGGTTGGAGTTTGCTAGTTGTTTAATGACATTCATTGGCTGTTCTCGTTCTCTTTCCCCATCTATTTAGTAAAAAACGTGAGCTGAAGTTGACGATGTGTCTGCATTCGTATTGTCTGTTGTAGTCTCTTTTATTAAAGATTCTTTATATTAATAGTATTATTGATCAGCTAGATTGGCTGACAGCTGTAATGATCATGTTGAGAATACTTTTAAGGTTCTCAGATATAAATTATAATTACTATGACTATATTGCAAGAAAAGTAAGTTTCTTGTTGGCATCTAAATTTAGTCTGCTGTTGTTTGTAACCTAAAGTTTAACATATTTTTGAGGTATGTTGAGCAATCATCTACACGATGACAGTAAATTGTTGTCTTTGTCACATCGCATCCAAAACTCAATTTAAGAGTAAGTGAGTAACTAATTGGTTTGGCGCTTCATTTTTATTGTTTCTGCAGTAGTAACAAGAAGCTCAAATTCAGGGATGCAGTGGTCGTTTTCAAACAAGGTTTCTGCACTTCCTCAGTTCCTATCTTTCACGGCTCCTCAAGAAGAGATGTCGAGAAAAGGTGTTCATGACACATCTTCATTCACGACTATATCAACTGCTGATGTTTTTGAATCTAGCCGGAAGTCGTCCTCCGGTGTAATCCAGGTATGTCTCCCTTTTTTTCGGAATCTCTTTGTCCCCACTTTCTCAATGTTATGCAGTTCCACCTATTATTTGTTTCTCCGAGAAAGTATAATTGTATAGAACTTACACCTTTACATAAACTATAATTTGGTCAGTATTGAGGACTTTGGAAAAATACTGTTACTTATCTGTTTTGCTGAAGAAATACAGGTGAAGTTTGAATACTTGTTCTGTTTGAACTTAATTTTCCTGCATCCTTTGCTTTACTTCTGTAGAAAAGTTTCATTCATGATAAGCAAGCTGGAAACCACTATGCAATGACAGTCTATCCTATGCAGCACCCAGGAGCCAATCCAATAATCCCTATTTCTTTGAGTACTCCTGTTCTCCAAAACAATCTTTTTGGGCAGAAAAACATGGTTGGTTCAACAATAAAACCACAGCCGCTTGCAGGAGTTCCAATTCTAACCCCTGTATCTGCTCTTCCGTCTAAAAGTTCGGTAGTTGGTACCACTGATCTCAGGTACTTTATATATAGCAGATACCGTCTTCATACCATAGTTCTACTGAAAAATATAAACTTTGTTACATAAAGAAACTTTTCTAAAGATATTTAATCAAATATTTGTTACTAAGGAAATCCTAGAGGCTAAGTTGAATTTATTATGTAGGAATGCATCCAATTCTTCAGGTGTGCCTGCTCAGTTAACAATTTTCTATGCTGGCACTGTGAATGTTTACCATGATATATCTCCTGAGAAGGTATGTTTAATCCGTTTCTTCCACTCATATATTGAACCTTAGGTGAAAGAATTATTAAACAGTTAGTAATGATTTATTTCCTCATTACTCTATACAGGCCCAGGCTATTATGTTGCTGGCTGGAAATGGATCTTCTCCAGCTCATAGTAAGCTGCCTTCCACAGCTCAAGTGCAAACACCATTCCCTAGTCCTTCCACAGGTGATGGTTTCTTTAGGAACCAGTCTCATATTGCATCATCAATCTCTGGCCTTGCCAGCCCTCTTTCTGTGACGTCACATGCTAGTTCTTGCCCCAGAGGAGCATTTAGTAGCAGCAACGCTTTAACTGTATCAAAACCAGTAGCAACTTCAGTATCTTCAATCAATCACTCAGAGCCTTTAAAAGTGGCAGCACAATCTGTTATGACAAACCTCATTCCAGCAGGTAGTTTTCTAACTTTTCCTTCATGTATGCTGCGTTACTGTTTTATCTATAATGTACAATGCCTTTTATCATGTTCAGTTTTCATTGAAGATATCTTATTTCTGTCTGCAGTACCTGTGCCTCAAGCTCGTAAAGCATCCTTGGCTCGGTTTTTTGAGAAGCGCAAGGAGAGGTAACTTTCAAGGGTTTCTCCCCCTCCCTATAGGCCCAGCTTACATTCACTTGTAGAGAGAAACACATAACCATTCTTTGTTAATTTTCAACACTCCATTACAATCAACATTCTCTGAAAGTGCATAGACTCAAGTCAAAAGTCGTGTGTTTTTGCCATACTTGCCTGACATAGAGCTTCCTATGTGTGCATTTAGGATGACAAGCACATTGCCATACAATCTCAGCAAAAAATCTCCAGACTGCAGCACACCAGGTTCCGAGGGCGTGACATTCTCTTTCAACTCTTCTGGTTCCTGTCCTCCCCAAGCCATAAATTAGGCCAACGAGAAGAAAAATCCTACTCTCCTCAATTCTTCAACATTTCAACTACTTAACAGATGTTGGATAATTCATTTCTTACCAATCACTTTTCCTTTCTTAGTTTGTAAGATCAATTTTTTGACCTGAAGGTTTAGGTAAATATGATAGATAGATATATATGGTCAAGTCTTTCTCTTTTTTTACTTCTCATCTTGTTGTAAAAAAGTATATATTTACTTTGCATTGAAGGTCAATTTACTGGTCATGTTTGTATTGATATGTTGTAAGACTTCTAGCCGTTCACGTTAATGGAAAAACAATATTTTGTTAAAGCCATCATATTCGTTCTTATGATTCCTTTTTTTTTTTTAGGACAAAGTATTGATTCTTATGATTGAAGCCTTGAGTTTAGCTCAATAATATGAACATGGGAGTGACCATCATTGACCTGTTCAGGCTTTTTAGTAAATATTAAGGTAAAACAGTAAATTGCCTTACTTTTACCATATCAGAAGAAAGAGAATAACTATGAACATAAGGTGAATTTTTAAGGCGCCAAAAATTCTGGCTTTCTGAAGGTGACGCCGCCACGGTAATTTGAAACAGTAAAACTGTAAAAAAGTGATGTTGATGCTGTGTCCAAACAAAAGCCCAATAAGTGGCCTAGTTATAAAGCGCCTGAATCGGATTCCAAAAGCTGCTTCCACAAACTAGAAGGCGATTCTAGAGTAACAGAGAAGAATGGATGCTGCCAAAGTAGCCGAACTGAACGAGTTCATCGCTAAAGTCAAGTCAAACCCGTCAATCCTTCACAACCCTTCTCTTGCTTTCTTCAAGTCCTATCTCCAAAGGTACATGCTTCCTTCCTCTTCATCTACATATATGCTCTGTATCTAAATTCTTAACTTGTTGGATTGTACTTCTTCTGCTTTTTTTTCATTGTTTGCAGTCTCGGTGCTCGAATCCCAACAGACCCAAAAATGGTGAGTCTTTTGTTTCTTACCTATAAACTGTAAAGCTTCATTTTTTTTCTTCTTTTGAAATTCAAGTTCAAATTTTTATGGAATATATAAGGTGTTTTGGTAACAGGAAACTAAAGAACAGTTTGATGATGACATGGTTGAATCTGATATTGAGTTGGATGATGCTGATGTTGTGGAGCCTGATAATGATCCTCCGCAACAGGTAGACTGTTTTTTACCTAGATTTTTTTTTACCGCTGTAAATTATGATCCTGCCTTTGAATGGTGTACCGGTTTTGATTGCAGATGGGAGACCCATCAGTTGAAGTTACAGAAGAAATGCAGGATGCTGCGCAATTGGCGAAATCGAGAGCTATGGATGCTGTTTCTGAAGGTCTTGTTGTGACTAGTGAAATTGTGATTACCATTTCTTGTTTAGATTTCTTTGGGGTTGTAGATTTCCTATCTGTTTCACTTCATTGGAAGTGTGTTGTTTTCAGGTAAACTGGATGAGGCCATAGATCATATAACGGAAGCCATCATGTTGAATCCAACTTCAGCCATACTAAAAGCATCCAGAGGTAGTCTGATGATTTTGATTGTCCAAGTTTCATTGTGCTTATTGTTTTTGTCTGCATTATGGTTCGTTTCTCATATGTACCATTCTCTTGGAAACTTTGTACCTTGCTTTCAGCTAGTATCTTTGTCAAATTGAACAAACCAAATGCGGCAATTCGGGATGCTAATGCAGCTATAGAGGTTGGTTGATACCCTTACTGTACTTGTTCTTGTACCAGATACCGGACAGTTGATAGATAAAATTTATGTGTGCTATAGATCAACCCGGACTCAGCAAAAGGATATAAAATAAGAGGAACTGCAAAGGCTATGTTGGGCCACTGGGAAGAAGCAGCAAGTGACCTGCATATAGCATCTAAACTAGATTATGATGAGGAGATTGGTTTGGTGCTTAAAAAGGTGATTTTTCTTATTCTAGGAAGCATATGCTTCCAGGGAAACTGGCCCTTACAGTTTTTCTATTATTTCAGGTTGAACCTAATGCTCGAAAAATTGAAGAGCATCGCAAAAAATATCAACGGTTGCATAAAGAAAGGGAGATGAAAAGGGCTGAACATGAGAGACAGAGGCAAGCTGAAGCTCGAGTAAGTATAGTTTATGCCATATTTTCTTCTGTCCAAAAGCACAAAATTTGTGATATTCACAGTTCTATGTAGGCTACATATTGTAGGGAAAGAAGAATGAACTACCAGTAGAATATAAGTTTTTGGTACTCTTTTTCTGGTGCTTTGCAATTTTCTATGTGGGACATGTTCCAGTTCACTAAAACCCGTAGGTGTATATATCTATTACATATTGAAGCAAAACATAGGCTGAATCTGAAAGATATTTAGTGGTTTGCTCTCTGGTGGGCTGGTTTGGGTGGAATGGGGTTCACTTTTCACCTTAATAGAATGACCTGATATAAGGAATAGATATGGCAGGCCTCATATGTTTGTGATAATACACAAAGATGAGATGGTAAAAGTGACACAAGACCTTCAGACTAAACCACAATTCCTTCAATTTCATGCAGGAACGGGATGCTTTGTCTGCTCTTAAGGATGGTACTGCGTTTGATTTCTCTTCTGTTCATGTTCTATATAAAGATATTGTAAATCTTTACTTGATATACATTGTTGGCCAATTGGCTGACGGCTTAAGCTTGTAACAGGGCAAGTTATTGGTATACATGCGGCCAGTGAACTTGAGACGAAATTGAATGCTGCTTCAAGGACATCGCGCCTTGCAATCCTGTACTTCACCGCGACATGGTGTGGTCCTTGCCGTATGATATCTCCACTATATACAAGCTTAGCTGAAAAGTACCCAAAAGTAGTTTTCACGAAAATTGACATAGATGCGGCAAGAGATGTGGCTGCAAGCTGGAATATCAGCAGTGTTCCAGCCTTTTTCTTTGTAAGAAATGGCAAGGAGATTGACAAGGTTGTGGGTGCTGATAAAGCTGCGCTAGAAAAGAAGATTGCACAATATGCAGCCTCAGCATAACCTAATTCTTATGCAAGGCTGTTTGCTACTGTATGGTACTTTCTACAGTCATAGTTTGTTCTAATCGAAGGAGATGCAAGGAGATGCAACTCTTGTTCTAGTCCTAGTCAAATAACTAAATAAAGTGTCTCCTAAAGTTGCTAATGCGTACATTTTACTGGAAATAAAATTTTGCTTTCTGGGCCAGTTGGATTATTTCAATGGTGTCCATTGAGAAATGCCTGTCTGAATTGTTGTTTGATTTATTTGAGTACAACTTGACTTCATTTGAGTACAACTTGACTATTAAATCAGAATGTAAGTTTTTTATTTTTTATTTATAGTAGTGTTTCTAAACAAAAAAAATGTTGAAACGTTGCTTTCTCCGACATGAGGAGTGTGGTTGGAATCAGTTTCAAAGCAAAGAAAAATGGAGCGGTGGAGACATCATTTCCTCTCATTCTTGGAATAGAATCTGAGGACCATGTAGAAGAGGAGCCGGTATAGAACACCCCAAGCTAGCAAGATTCCAACATCATACCAGATGTTATCGTGATTGATATCCATCGACTCTATAACATCTTGTCCGATCAGCAGGCAACCTCTTAGCGATTCTGTGTCTTTGTGCACTTTACTCAACTTCACATTTCCTAAAGGCCCAGGTGAAAGATCGGCTAGATTGCCAGAGTAGCAACGTATTCCTTGGAATTCATTTGTTAGCATTGCCTCAAATGGGTACTTAATTGCGGAGATGTAGTGCACCCAAACCCAGTAATTTGGGATCTGAGTACGTTTCAAGAAAAAGCCGCAAGTGAGAAAGAAGAGAGCTGTGGTGGCTATCACAACAGCATATCCAGTGATGTAACTAGGAACCAGGGCACTCACAAGCATGACATAAGCATTGGTGGTTATAAGTGAGGCATACAAGATTATCCAAAAATAGAAAAGACTGCTTCTGAGCTTAAGCATGAGTTTGGTTATGGCAGCAAATGTGAGAGCTTGAATGGCGAAAAACGGGAGGTAAACAATGAGGGAAGAGATGACGTAGGAAGAAGCACGGTAAGCATTATGAGAAGTTTCCCTGATGAAAATGAACCTTTCTTGGATGAAAGTCGGGACAGCATCATTGGAGGAAAAGAAGATCAGGCAAACAGCAAAGATGTAGAAGTTTAGAAGCCTGTTTACATTTTTGAAGGACTCTGCATGTAGGTTACTGAAAAGGGAAGATAGAACGAGTGCCATGACAGCCAACACAATCTCTCGTGAGAGGAAGAGTTCAGGGGTACGAACCACATTGAGTGTTGTACGCCATGAGAGGACTGCAACCTCACGAAGCCACGGGTTTGCAAACTTAGGCCCAAGCTCTATCTCATCAAGCTCATCTTCTTCCATCTCGAACTCTTCAAATGATGGTCCATATGAAGAGTCATAATTGGAAGGGCTGTAGACAACAGGGGCTTTAGTACTACTAGGCATAGGAGGGTAGTGCCGAGGTGTTGCATATTGGCTTGAAACAGCACTTCTTATACCTGACACTGAGATTACTGGTGTCTTTCCGGGGGTCCTTCCCGGAGTTCTAGCAGGAGTCCATGATGGTGGGCGGCGAGGAGTTCCTTTGACACCATGGTATATCCACACTGAGAAGTCTTTGTAGAAATGTGAAGCTAGACGAGGGTTATAGATACCACTTGCAAAGTGCTGCATTGGTGTATGAATTGATTTCCTTTCCAGGGAGTTGTCAAACTCATCATCCTCCTCAAACTCATCGTCCTCCTCATCATCATAATCATCAGATGGGCGAGAATCTGGTCCAGGTGTCGAGTTTCTACGGGAAAATTGTTTGCTCCTGAGGCTGATGTGCTTGGACGAAGGGGTGTTTTTATAAGAACTTCGTGGTGTCTTTAGTCTTTTTGGAGTAGGGGTACTTGACACCTGATCGGGTTTGATTCCATCACGGAGGTAGACAACAAGTGGTTCTAGTCCCACATTAGACTCATCATATTCTTTGATCACATCCAAGAGATACTCGAGGTTGTTTTCTCTATCAGGAACTGGCCTTCCAAATCCAGAAAGGTGGGCAGACAGACCATGTGGACTTCCCAAATATATCAGCTTTCCTCTGCAACCACATTACATTATATAAGCATCATGCGCGCATGTGAAATATAAGTCTATGCACACTATACCTATACACATGGTATTGTACTGTAAAATAGGGCACGGTCTTGATGAATTCTACCTTGCTAGGATTGTCATGCGGTCCAAGAGATTTTGAATACGATACGAAGGTTGATGGATGGTCATGAGCACAATGCTACCACCTCGAGCTATTTCCTTCACCTTTTCCACAACACTATAAGCACTCGTAGAGTCAAGACCAGAAGTTGGTTCATCAAGAAACAGCAAAGAAGGTTTGTGGATGATGTCAATTCCAATTGAGACCCTCCGTCTTTCTCCTCCCGAGACTCCTCTCCTCCCCTCATCACCAATATATGTATGTGTTGCAGTCTGCATATATAACCTCATAATCATTCACTATATACCTCCTTGACCATACAAGTAAGATTTTTGTTGTAATTCATGAAGATGAATGAGAAATAGCAAGAAATATTACTTGCAAGCCGAGCTGGTCAATGAGCTCATAGACTCTCTTTCTCTTCTCATGCTTGGAAAGAGAAGGAGGAAGCCTAACCTCAGCTGCAAACATGAAAGTCTCAAACACAGTTAACATCGGGAACAGTTGGTCATCTTGCATCACGTAAGAGGAAACCATCTTCATGTAGCTTGTAGTAACCTACAAACAATATCAAGTAATATGTAATCTTTGTTTTATTGTTTCCAGAGAGATATAGGAGATGGATGATACTACTAGTATGAGAAATGTACTAACCGTTTTTCCATCGACTCTTACAGAGCCTTCAAGACTTCCTTGAGCAATCCTTCCTGCCAAGGCATCGAGAAATGTGGATTTTCCAGCACCACTAGGTCCCAAAATGGCCATAACCTCACCTTTCACGGCCTGACCAGATATGTCATTAAGAAGATAAGCTTCCTTCTTGATCCAAACCCCATCTTTCTTTATCTTCTTAATTACACTGTAGGAAAGGTTGTTGAATTCAAGGCCTTGGCCCGGAATCATCTTCGACAACTGAAGTGGAACAGAAATCTTTGCAGCCACTATTTTGTCCATGTCCAATAAACTCTCAAGGCTTCTGTTTGCGTCATTCCGCGCTGCCTTTGCCTTTGCCTTTGCCATTGCCATTGCCATGATGTTTAGCTAAGCTCCGCTCGGCGAGCACTCTTTGCTCCTTCTTTTGGCTAAGCCATGAAGAAGTTTATGAGACCTAGTAGTGAGATAGGATATGGTATAAAAGAAGGAGAAGCCAATGTAGAATGTGGACAAAAGGTGACGGTTAAAATAAAAGTAATATGAGGTATTGGAATGTTGTGAGTGATTGAGGACAAAGTTAAGGAAGCTGGAGAGTTAGAGATATCAGACGGCAAGACTTATGGAAAAGGACATTGTAGTAGGCCTGTCTCTCCATCACTCTTCTCGGGCTTTCAGTAATTCAGCTTTGATAATCACGAAAGACATTTTATTTTTGTTTCATTTGTACATAAGAGACGAAACTAGACATGTCTCCTAATCCTGCCCACTTGTTCACATTTGATCTCCCAATCAAAGTCACTAACTCAAGTTCATCATCATTTGTTATAATAGTGTTTAGTCTAATATAAGCAAGTTGATAATGACATTTTTCTTTCAAATCTTTTGACATGAGACAGCAAACACGTAAAATGAAATCTACGTGATAAATCAAAAATACATAGGCTTATGAAGTTATGATGATATAGAGAGAACCGTAACTCAATATTAGGGTTTACGATTTGGCATAAGACATGATTACTACTCTTCTCAACCATAATACTTTTCAACTTGTTAACTATAATACGTTAGATTGTGATTCATGCATTTTGTTAACCTAATATACGTTGTTGGTTTGTTGTCTTACAAGTTACAACCTAGCTAAACTTTTGGGACTAGTTGAATATCAAAGCTTTATAGAATAAGTTAGTTGGTTTTCACCTCAGAATAGGTAAAAATGCCTCTAATGATGCAAAAATTAGAAACTTGTTATTTTATTGTTAATGTATTTTCGTTTTCTCCACATAGTGCAAAGTTGGCTAGCTGTTTCCAGATTGTGGTCGGATGGTAAAAATTATGACAATTCGATAGAGTAACTTGCTGTCATGAGTGGTCTTCTTCTGGTTTAATTAAGAACCTGTATAGACTCTTGTTTGATGCAATTGGTGTGTACTATGAAGGTTGTCTCTTAGCTTTTTCTCTGGTGGAATTTCTTAGAACGGTAATGAAAATTGGAAATCAAAAGACAAAACTATTGAGCAACTAATATGCCTGTTGACAACACCTGAATTTGTTGGCAATGGCTCCCAAACTTTGGGGATGTCCGAAAAGGTTAAAATCTTTGGCCTCTCAAACTGAGAACATTGCAATAGCTCCAAAGTTAGTTCTTGTAAATAATGAGGGTATAAGTGGCTGTACAGATATGCAAGAGCTTCTTAAATCAAATCAACCGCCTAGCTGTGATTTATTAATAATATTTTTACACCTTTCGCCGGCCCCCAGGAGATCGAGAATGAGAGATACCGGCTTTCTTGGAGAATGCTTTTGATCTTCCAATGCAAAATTTCCTTGTTTTCTCCAGTTTCGACTCTTAAGAGGGAGACATGCATGGATTCTGTAATGAAGCTCATGACATATATATCTCAAGCAGAGGGAATGAGTCGTTAACTTAAGATTCCAATTAAATTTAGCCGCTGTCTTCATGGCGTCATTGTGTATATATATTCTTGGTGTTGGCACGGTTCAACCTCACCGTTGTACCGATCAATGACCGGTGATGGTTTGATTGAGCCGTGCCAATATCGGGAGTAAGTTGCCTAGCTTATCTTAATGCTCTAGTCGATCAAGCTCATTAGTTGGGATATATATTAATTAATTAGCATCCCACTGGTGACTAATTAGCTTATTACATTGCATAGATGCAACCACTATACTTCATTCCCAAAACATTCAAGACCATCGTCATTCAATCATGAATGTTAACTAGGGAAAATATTTGGGTTTACCAACATGTTCATTCACTCTTCTCACTCATATACTGCGCACTTATTTTATTATGGGAGTTTCTATATATTCATATCTTTAAAATTGACATTTAGACTCCTGCTTACTTATTAGACCTCTAATTTACTTTTATAAATAACCAATATGTTATCTATACCTCCCTAATTTTCTCACAATATCTCTCGTTCAATAAAATCAATAGATCATGCCAAATTTATGTATTGATGAATAGGTCGTGTATACCAACTGCAATTGCTCAATTACTAAATTGAGCTCATAACTGTTTGCGTAAAGATGCCATCCCTGAGGTTCTATGTATAGCTACTCATTGTCGATCAGAAATCATAGTTATACGTACGGTACATTTTATTTAACTTACTTCTATTTTCGAAATATACTCAACTGTAAGTATCCATGGATTGCTATTGCTCTATGGTTCATATGGAATTCTAGAAACAAGGTCAGATTTGACGGTGTAGTGGTACATGCAACTAATGTGTCTGGGATGATTGTTGGGCATATTCAAGCTTCTAGTCGCCTTGTTACTGGAGTAATGCATAACTCAATTCTTGATCTTTGAGTGTTTGAAGTGTTTTGGGGCTAGTTGTAATCCTCGCAGTGCTCCTAGAGTTTTTGAGGTTATTTGGCGCCCTCCTCCTTTTGGATGGGTTAAGGTTAACACTGATGGGGCTTGGAGAAGAGGTTTAGGTGTGGGAGGCTATGGTGGTGTTTTCAGGAATGATCAAGGGTGTTTTCTTGGAGCCTTCTCTTCTTCTCTTGATATTCCTAGCTTAGTTGCAGCAGAGGTAATGACGGTTATTAAGGCAATTGAGCTTGCTTGGGTGAGAGATTGGAATTATGTTTGGTTAGAGGTGGATTCTCAAATTGTGCTAGACCTTCTTCGTTCTCCCATGTTAGCTCCTTGGCAGCTTCGTGTGCAGTGGAAAAATTGTCTGCACCGGATTTCAATGATGCACTTTCGCTCCTCACATATTTACGGGAAGGAAATCAAGTAGTCGATGCCCTTGCAGGTTTTGGCACATCATCTTCTGGTATGACTTGGTGGGACACGCCCCCGGATTTTGTTCATTCACTTTATAATAGAGATAGGTCTGGACTTCCTAATTTTCATTTTCGATAGTTTGGGTTTCACTTTTTGTATGAGAGGTTTTGGTGTTTGTACCCCTCTCCTTTTTATCTTCTTCAATAAATAACCTCGTTCTTACAAGGGTTAAACCAAAAAAAAAAAAGCATCCATGGATTGCAGTATGCACTTGAAAAACCCTCAAGCTAATGAGCAGCGGATGCTGCAATGGCAGGCGAAATTCGAACTCTTACTCGGTACATGATCAAAGAAGTAAACACCATACATACATGCAAAGAAAATACAGCAGGATGTGGGGATCGATGGACATTTTTGGGAACGATTTTAAGAAGATACTCCGTGAGAAGAAATCTCCTTGATGATAGTTTAACTGAGGAGGGATATTTGATTCTTAAAGAAGGATTCTAGTGAGGAGGGATCTCGTCAAGGGAGATTCAAATGAGGAGACATCTATTTCAAAGTGATTCAAGTGAGGAGAGATCTCTTTGAGGGAGATTCAAGTGAGGAGAAATCTCCTCGAGAAAGGATCTAAGTGAGGAGGAATCTCCTCGAAGGTGATTCAAGTAAGGAGAATTCTCCTCAAGGGTGATTCAAGTGGGTTGAGCATTGTGTGAGATACAATGCACCAAAAGGGCATGATCATGTCATAGTAAGTTCAGAGCATTAATTCCTTAACCGAGAACAAACCATAAACAAAATTCAAAGGAAGTTGAAGTAGTAGTACTTTTTGTAGAGGTAAAATAATTTTTTTTCCTCTTCTCTTATGTATTTATTGGTAATTTAACATGTGTTGACAAAATCAGCTATTTAAAAAAAAAAAAAAATTTAAAATGACAACTTCAAGGCATGAATAAAGGCTCTATTTTATTATTTAAAAGAAAAAGAAAAATTAACTCACTGTTAATGTTAAAACAGATAATGTTAAAATAACTCTCTCTATTTATCTTTTCTATATTAATACACGTTGTCAAGAGTGATTTTAGTTTGTTTTTCTAGTATTAAAACATGTGTCATAAAATTAAAATCAACGCGGTGAATCTAAATTAAATCTATTCATTACCTATTATGGAAAACACTAACTAACAGAAATAGTCCACGATAACAATTTAAAGGAAGGTTTCAACAACAATCAAGGTTTGAAGTTATATTTAATTTTCTCCAACATTTATAAAATATACACATGTACCATTGTACGCTCTATGTTTTCAAATATCGTTTATTTTTTCTAAAATAAGAAGAACAATCATTGCTCAAATTTATAAATTGTTATCATTCTCTGAAAAATGCAATTTATGCACATAACAAGTTACTATTTTTGTGTTTCTTTCTGGTCAAATCCACAACAAAAAGATTAGATCTCACAAATCCAACATCATACCTTCTACATTTCCCCAACATCAAACATGAATTACTTGAACGAAAAAAGAAAAAGAAAAAAGGAATGTGATATATGCTTTCCGTAACCCGCCAACGCGAGACTGGTTCGGACCCCTAGTCGGGTCAATCCATATTCGGATCCTCCATCCCCTGATCTGATTCGCTGCCACAATACAAATATAAAAGCTCCGATCTTGACCCTTTTTCCTTCGAATTTCAACAATTCCCCAATCACCCATCTCAAATTTCAACCCCCTCTACAAATCGCACCGATCAATTTAGCTCAATTTAAGTTCCATCCCTTCAAAACAAACCCTAAATCAATGTCGGCGTTCTTGCACCAGCGCCCACTCCACAACCCACTCTCAGATCCACACCCACTGTCCCCACCTTCCTCAAATCCCAGAAAACCCTTCTCATCTTTCAGCCCCATAACCCTTTTAGTCCTTCTCGGCCTTCTAATAATCCTGGGTGTGTTTCTGCCATGGACGAGTATGCAAGAGGGTTTGTTCTCGATCACTAACAGGTCCTCACTCAAATGGAGGAGTTACACATTGGCCCAAGCTGCGGCCTTTGTGGCCCAAAATGGGACCTTGATTGTTTGTGCGGTGAGTGAGCCTTACTTGCCGTTTTTGAACAACTGGTTGATTAGCATTGCGAGGCAGAAGCACCAGGACAAGGTGCTTGTGATTGCTGAGGACTATGGGACGCTTTATAAGGTCAATGAGAGGTGGCCAGGCCACGCCGTGCTTATTCCGCCGGCTCTTGATGCTCAGGCTGCCCATAAGTTTGGTTCTCAGGTATTGTTCTTGATCTTATATCTCCATTTGGTTTAACTATTTTGTTGTTTTGAGCTTGTTGTGATATTATGATGCTTATGAATAGGTTATGTGTTTGCAGCTCTGTATGATGAACATTATGTAGGTCATATGTCAGTTCCAAAATGGTTAGTAGATTTTAAGCTGTGGTATATAGGGCTAGTGCAAGATCAGTGTAATAATAGTAATCAACTGATGGCATTTCCTGATGCCACAGCATTTTGTTGGAATGTTAGTGTGTTTTGTTCTGCTAGCTTTCCTTCTTTTTCAGATGTGTTACAAAATTTGAAAAAATAAAAAATAAAAAAAATCTGACTTGGTTTAGGTTTTGAGGAGATGTTTGGCCTGTTGTTTGTTTTCTCCTTCAATTATTTGAGTTGCAAAGTGAATTTTGTTACGTTGCTTGTTATTTTGGTATCCTGCGTGAATCTGTATCAATTTTTATCCTCACGAATTGTCGACTCCATTGTCTTTGAAAAGTAATCTTGACTGGCTTCTTGGTTTAGGGATTCTTCAACTTTACTTCCAGAAGGCCACGCCACCTCTTAAACATTTTGGAGCTTGGGTACAGTGTGATGTACAATGACGTTGATATGGTGTGGTTGGCTGATCCCTTTCCTTATTTGGTAGGGAATCATGATGTGTACTTCACAGATGATATGACTCCAGTAAGTAGCAATCTTGCTTTAACAATTCCTTACGAGTCTATTAGATCGGAGCTCAGAAGGTCGTGTCTATACTTCAGCAATGCCTGCCCTTTATTTTGGTTTATATCTAAAAGTAATTTCTTGTATTTGGGTAACCAGGTCAAACCTCTGAACCATTCTCATGATTTGCCACCTCCAGGTAAGAAAGGACGCACTTACATATGCAGCTGTATGATCTTCTTACGTCCTACAAGCGGTGCAAAATTAATTATGAAGAAGTGGATAGAGGAAATGCAGCAGGAGCCCTGGTCCAGGGCAAAGAAAGCAAATGATCAACCTGCTTTTAACTGGGCATTAGACAAAAATGCTGCACAGGTATATTTCCTTTGATCCTTTTGCTTGACAGTCTCCCATCTATGCTAACAATGCTCACAGGTGGATTAATCTTAGAAAGTTTATAATAGCATATCAGAAGTTTGGATCTGTTGCATGATTATGTTTATGATATTCTGTAGGCGGATCTCTACTTGCTGTCGCAAGCAGCATTCCCAACTGGAGGATTATACTTCAAGAACAAAACATGGGTAAAGGAAACTAATGGGATGCATGTTATAATCCACAACAATTATATTTTAGGTTTTGAGAAGAAGATCAGGCGCTTCCACGATTATGGTCTCTGGTTGGTAGATGATCATGCCCATGAGTCTCCCCTCGGGAGAATATGAAATTGAAAGACTTAATGATGTATGTCACTTTCTTTGGAAATGTTCAGTCCAATTGGAAAGTCGAAGCAAATTCTCGCTGCCAGTTCGTTCGACCTTTCTGCATGATGCTACAGACCATGGCAGGGAAGAGATGACAATCGACTATAAATGATCCAGTTTCAATCACTTCGCTTGATGCCTGGAAGGGTTTCTGATAGCTTGTACTATCCCATCTAGTTTTACAAGTTAATTTGATGTATTCTTTTGATCTTTCACATTTTTTTACTAAGCTCTCTGTTGAGGCTGCTCCATTTTTTATGTAACTTGTATGCTGAAGCCTAATTTTGATGTAACTACATGGCTTAATGAAAATTATCACTTTGCTCTAAAGTAAATGATGCTTTAAAGAGACAGCAGATAAACCCTTGTTAGCGAATCATGAAAAGTGCAAGATCTGGTTCACCATTCATTTAAAGATGCAAGCTTTCAAATGTTTGAACAGAGTATACTTCCAAATTCTGAAGGGCTATCATCAACAAACAGAGCAATCGAGAAACCCTACGTTACCAATTGCGTTCATCATCCTGTAGTGTAGTACGTGAAAAGGATCCAAAGAAGATGGGTAAGAACAAATTTACATTTCAATAGGGTTGTATACCGTGATATCATGCTATGGTGACAAACGTTTCATACTCTCTTTTCCTGCAAGAAAAACCACTGCGAATTCTATACGCATCTCACATTCCTTTTCATCTCAGTACACTCAAAGAAAACTTTCTGAGATTCTCAAAAAAAAAAAGGCTATAAATTTTATACCTATTTACTCGTTGGAAAATAGAAAGTAAACTAACCCAGATGATGATAACCTCCGAGCTCATAACTTCCACGTACGAAACAAAATGAGTAAAAAGATATTCTGTGGACTAAAAAATCTCTAACCGCCGGAAAACGGTTCCACGTTTTGGATTTGCCTCCAAAACCTACTCCATTACCAAAACTAACCACCTCGTCACGAAAAAAAACCAACTCTCCATAAACGGCAGTTATCACAGCAACAACATCCTTCATCCTTCATATATAAATTCATTAGATAACATCAGAGAAACACCAAACTCAAACCCTCTCATTGTTCACTTGCATGCTCCTCTTCTCTTCTTGAAGTCAAGACTAACTATAACCATGGCTTCAAAGTGTCTGTTTCTGATGGTGTTAGGTTTAGTGGGCCTTGTGGGCTCTGCGGCCGAGTTTTCCGGAGGCGGACTAGCAGGGCTGGTCCATGGTGGCGGTGATGGTGATCCAAGTGATTCAATGCCATGCGTGAAGAAACTGATCCCGTGCCAACCTTATTTGCATGCACCGGAGAAGGTGCCGGTCTCGTGCTGCTTGCCGTTGAAGCAGATGGTTTCCGACGACAAGAAATGCCTGTGTGGACTGTTTAACAATGTTGATATGTTGAAGAAGCTTAACGTTACTCAGGATGAGGCCTTGAAGCTTCCCAAGGCTTGTGGAGCCAATGCTGACATTTCTATCTGCAAAAAAGGTACCTATTTGCTTTTTTCTTTTTTCATTTATGTGCTAATTGTAATGAAATTCATGGAAATTATGAGTCTTTTATATAGAGTACAAATCTAGGTTCTAGGCACACTGATCCTGATAATATGTCATTTTATTTGTGACATGATCAATGTATATTACATGTCAATTTAAGCAGCCTCAAGCATAGAGAATATAGGAAGGCTTGTTTGTTAGGGATGTGGGACTAATTCGGTTATGTGCAACACTTATGATTCAAATAAAGTCAGCTTCTTTGTAATTGTGAAGAACAGAGGACTCCCTACATTTAGTGATAATTACAAGCCATATGTATGGTTTTTTTATTTTATCTTACTAGTTAGTTTTCTTTGTTATCACTGATGCAGATTCAACATCACCACCCAAATCACCAGAAACTCCATCAGCTTCGAACTCTAGTAAGTTCTTTACAGATCAGCTAAGCTGTGTGTTTTGGATTAATCATAGTATTTGCAGTATTCAACTTTTAAATATTTGATACCACACCCTCAGTTCACTCCTGCACTTACACTTTAGCACTTGTACTTTAGTTGGATCAGTGTCCTTACTATATATGAATTTCGATCAAATTTCACTGAATGTTTTCCTCCTTGTATCAGGTTCTCCTACGAAAAATGCAGCTCATTCACCTTCTCATTTCAGTGGTTCTGGATTTGCTGCCTTCTTCATGGCCCTAATCATTTCAGCAGCAGCAGCATTTTAGTCTGTAGCTAGTTAACTATTTTAATCAGTCCTCTGTGTAGTCTGCTCAATTTCGGAGTCGATTTGAATCAATTCCGAAACCTTTATGTATTATGTTCTTTCCATTACGGATTATGTACTATCTTAATGCCGCGACCAAATCTATTATAGTTCTTGGTTCTTCACGATTCAGAAGAACATTGTGTGATTTTGAATCAGACACCAAAAGCTTTTCTTTAACCAAAAAAAAAAAATAATAATGAAAAGACTTCAGCTTTGAAATTGGAACCCCGAGTTCCAGAATTATCAAAATAAAAAACGTAAATTTACGAACTTTTGAATGCAAAAGTCGCAAGGTAAAGCGACAGCTGCAAGCATAGATGTTCATAACTATCGGCAATCAATAGGCTCGAGTAGCTGATTGGATTTCAGGTCCTCAAATTCAAAACTGATTGCCTTCCTTTTGTTTTGCCTACCAACATCAAAACCAAAACCAAATTCCAAAATCCAAAAGAAAAAAACTGAAGACGAAACCAAGACCAAAGGGAGCAAGAGATGCAGGAGATGAAATATTGAAGGAGAGAGGCCAGAGAGCAGCAGAGGTTTATATAGAGAGGGAGGGGGTTTGGGAACCCTAGTTTGGACCTTAGAGTTGGGCCATTACAGTAATCATTGGGCTTGAAGTTTGGACCCATTTGAAGCCCACAAAAGTCACAGCAATTTACTGCTAAAACCCTGATCGGAGCTAGAAACACAAAAACCAAATGTGAGATTCATCATCAACATGGCAACAACAAAAACCTCCATTGCCAAAACCATAACCAAGCTCTATACTTGTAATAGTAATAGTGGGTCCCTCTCTTCCATTCCCAATCATTTGGGTTCATTTCAGTCTTCTTCCTTGTTCAGCTCCTCTACTTCTGCAGCTTCCTCAGTTGCCGAGTCCCAATCAACAGTCTCGTCCCAAGCTTCAGGTGGGTCCTTTTCTTCTTCCTGATTCTGGGTCTGTTTTCTTTTGCCCAAAGATTGAAGCTTTTTTTTTTTTTTTAATTGTTTTTGCCTTTGTGGGCTTGTTTTTGTTTAGAGAGGGAAAGGTCTAGATGGTCGAAATGGCTGCTGTTTCTTCCTGGAGCTATTACTTTTGGCCTTGGAACTTGGCAGATTGTCAGAAGGCAAGAAAAGGTATTGTGTTTTTTTTTTCTTCCTATATTTCATTGCTTCGGAAATTCAAGGTTAGGCTTTAGTAATTTTGCAGCGGTTGAGCATTTTTATGGTTAGAGACTTAGAGTATAAGAAATGACTTGAAACTCTCTCTAATTGATTCAATGTACTTAATAATCTGCTTTACAATAAACATGGTCCCTTTTAATGAGTTTCTGTATTACAGATAAACATGCTAGACTATAGACAGAAAAGGTTAGAGTATTAGAATGACTTGAAACACTCTTGAAAATTGATTCAAATGTGTACTTAATTGTGCGCGCTGCATGAACATGGCCCTTTTTAACGAGTTTCTGTACTACAGATAAAAATGCTAGACTATAGACGGAAAAGGTTGGAGATGGAACCTTTGAAATTCAACAGTGTTTCTCCATCAAGTGAAGAATTGGATAATTTGGAGTTTAGAAGAGTGTTATGCAAGGGACATTTTGATGAGAGCAGGTCAATCTATGTGGGCCCTCGTTCAAGAAGCATATCAGGAGTAACTGAAAATGGCTACTATGTCATTACACCCCTTTTGCCAATTTCTGACAAAGCTGAGAGGTAAATGAAATTGGAGTTCCATAAATTAGCATACCATGGTTAATATATCTGCTACATATCATGTTATTTTTTTATCTCTCTTCAACTGCGTTAAGGGACTTGAGTTCTTAATAGGGTACACATCGAGCCATTAATGAGTTATCCCTATTTCTGTTACAATTTCCCTGCTGTTGATCCCATATTTTACATTGAAATAACTGTGTCAAGTCAAAGGGAGGTAACAATGTTGTATACCAAAGAATTTGAGTAATGTCTCTGCATCTTTTAAACACTGGTGCATCAATGCCAAAATCAGTCCTTGTAAAATTTAAATTAGCTCCTTGCTGGGAAGCAAACATGTTTTCTGTATCAGAAAGTTTAGGGTTGTAAGTTTAAACATTATATAGAAAACTTCAAGGATCCATAATATTTCTTCTGGAACTTTTATTCATCATGATGACTTCCAAGTTCCAAACGAATTGCAATGCTTGCGTGCTAGCGGCTGACCATATTAAATATACTTCTTCCAGTTCACAGCCTCCAATATTGGTCAACAGAGGATGGGTCCCCCGCAGTTGGAAAGATAAGTCTTCAGAATTTTCACAAGATGATGAACAACCTTCTAACATAACGCCAACCGTTGTCAAAGAGGAGGAAAGAGCATCTTGGTGGAGGTTCTGGTTAAAGAAGCCTAAAGTTGTTGAGGTTGTTTTCATTATATCAGCAGTTTTGCGGTGGTAGAAATTACAAAAATTGAATCTAACACTACATTTGTGCAATTTACAGGATCACCCCCCTACACGTGCTCCTGATGAAGTTGTTGGAGTAATACGAGGGAGTGAAAAGCCTAGTATATTTGTTCCACCAAATGATCCAAACTCTGGCCAGTGGTTCTATGTTGATGTTCCTGCAATTGCTCGTACTTGTGGACTTCCTGAGGATACTATTTACATTGAAGACATACATGAAGATGTCAATCCCAGTAACCCGTATCCACTTCCAAAAGATGGCAGTACCTTGATTCGGAGTTCAGTCATGCCTCAGGACCATCTAAATTATACTTTGACATGGTATCTTTTGCACCTTGCATTGTCATATATTTAAATATGCAGATCTGGTTGCATCATGACATGAGTAACTTATCTGCTAGCATGGCAGTGATTGATTGTCATGTCCTTATTGTCTGTTTTATGGTAATGTGATATCCTAAATGCCTCATTGACAATGGACTTCTCCTTGCATATAGTAATATGAGACGATAATGCTAAAAAGCTAGCATCTAAAATTTACTAGACAGCTGCAATATCTCGTTTTTCCTCTTAACATTGATTTTGATTTGGGCAGGTATTCTCTCTCTGCAGCAGTTACATTTATGGCTTTCATAAGACTAAGACCAAAAAAGATCCGCAGATAACAGAGACTCCATTGTAAGATCCTCTCTATCTGGTGAAAGAAGTTATCTCAGGAAAAATAAAAATGTTGATTTCAAAATGTAAAGCTATGAAATCAATGCTGGAATAGTGTCATGAAATTGATAATTATTATCAAAATTTCCTGCTCATTAAATTATCATCAGCAAATAACGTTGTCAATGTATTGAACGTTGAGACCAAGATTTTAAGAGCATAACTAGTGGTGCTGGTGTTGTAGTAATTGTTTCCCTTCCTATTGCAGGAGTGACATCCACAACTTTTTAGAACACGAGAAATGAGAAACTCTTGTGTTTCATCCCTTTTTCCTTCTTTGATTTCATGAGGGAAGAGGTCTTGTGGGAAGAAGTAAAGAAACCATATGTGAAATTGACTGCTGTAATGTGACCTATGTTTGGGAACAAGGGAAGGCCAAAGTTTTGATCGTAAAGTTTAAGTTTAGAAGTTTTCAGTGCAGTCACGGTTTTCGGTTGTTACCATCTTCATCTTGCGGCATAATAAAGAAGAAAGCATTCATTCATGTTGGTCGGACAATGATACAAAAAATTCATTTGTGATTCCTTTTGCCTATGTGATGCTCTGCATTCTTGTATTAGATTGTAACCATCTTCAACAATTTCAGTCATTCACCCCTTCTGGATTTTACATTTTTTTTTTTGGTTAAAACAGGAATCGGGAAGAGCAAAGTGCTCTCCCACCCCAAATTTATTGAAATAAATATAATGTACAATCTAATAGGGTGGCACAACAGCCAAACCCTTGGAGAACAATGTGAATGACAGTAAATTTAAATAATACAACTAACACAGAGAAAGAACAAATTAATGAAAACGAAAGTTAGGGAGACCAAGCTTATCTCGTTGACATTGGTCCTGAATGAAATGAGGAGACTCGTCCCACCAAGACAATGCAAACAACGATAAGCCAATATTAGCAAGAGCATCTGCCACTTGATTACCTTCCCTGAAAATGTGAGAAGATTGGAAATTCATCTGAGATATGCGATGCAAACAATTACCCCATGCCACTCGTAAACGCCATGGAACAAGATGAGGATCTCGAAGAAAATTAAGCACAAGTGTTGAATCCACCTCAAGCCAAATATGCTTCCATTCCCTAACCCAAGCCAGCTCAATAGCTTGAATAACTACCATGACCTCCGCATCAACAGAGCTAGGAATATCAAGGTTAGAAGCAAAAGCACCAAGGAATGAACCATGAAAATCTCTAAAAAAAACACTTTGCCATGCACCATTAGTATTAATCTTAATCCAACCCAAGATGGGAGGGTGCCAATTAACTTCAGTAATTCTTGGAGCCCGTCGAGAACGACAATTTAATCCAAAATTCTTCAAGACCCGAAGCTCTGTTAAAGAATTAGACATACAGCCTGAGGCTAATTTGCTAGGTGCTTTCATGTGCCCCATAATTAATTGACGTGCTGCATCAACAACAATGGTACATTAACTATTTATACCATGCCAAATCTCCGATCTAAGTTGCAGGACTAATTTCTGTCCATGGCCAGCGTCAGAACCCAAAAATAAAATGATCTCTATCGTTAGAATAAAATAAGAATTTACCGGAAACAAAAACAAAAACTGGAGCTGAACAGGGGAAGGTCAAGAGCTCTAGGACTCAATTTCATTTGATGTATGCACTGTACAAAATGGTACGCGACAAGAGAACTGCTGAATGGATACAAAGCAAAGAATTCCTAGACTCGCTATTATAGGCAACCAAATGGGAAAACAAAACCCGAAAGAATAAAATGAATACGAAACTAAAAAAAAACAGAGGGCAAGAAACTAACAAAACCAGAGGGGTAAAAGAAAAACAAAATTACGTCATGATGTACATCTCATCAACGAAGGAGAAATAGTCAATGTAGGTAGACTGGGATTGGATCAGCATCACTGACATATGAATGATTGAAATTGAATTGAATGGTTTAGTTTCCTAGCCACTTGCATCCCATGGCATGTTGCTATCTGAAGGAGCTTTGTGATGACATTTGCTATGAGATATCTTCCTCTTAAGGTGGTAGAGTTTCCATTAGAAAGTTGGAGGTTAAATGGGATCCAGTTTTCTCCGTTATTCATCAGCTTCCTATTATCATCCTGTAAGGAAATTTGAGCTCTTCTCTGGTTTGTCTGGAAACTAAACCACCAGAGTTTTACCATGTAAATCATGTATATAAAACTTTGATTAGGAACCGGACTTTGTATTGAATCATGTTTATTTATGAGAAGCCTACTTGTTCTTGAATATGAATTGAACATTTTTTCATTTGGTCATAAGGTGTTAAACATTGTTGGAATTCTCTTATATATTAAAAAAACATTCAATATATCCCCATCATGAATTGGAAATAATCTTATTTAGTGATTGCTCTACCTGAGGGCATTGTTTGGGCACATACATAATTCTGACTGCACATCAGCACATGTAGTCTTTTATTTAGTGGTCAGATACTGCAAACCACAATTGCCCTTATTGCCACGAGAGACTTAACTAGCTATTAGATCAATTGAAATTGATAGGGTATTTTGGTTGTTTGTTCGGGGAAAACAGCCCCCAATGTTTCTCAAGCTCTGGATTTTTCCTATCCTCATCGAACATGGCAAATATGTAAGTTTCTATGGGCCTCCCGGGCTTTTTCGGAGTCCCACCCTTGACATGTTGAATCAAGTTTGAGTTGTAAGTCCTTGCATTGTCAACAGTAGTTGCTGTTCCACCGGCCGTTGGCCAGCCGCTCTCCGATACAACAATTTCCAAAGACCCTCCACCGGCCTTCTCAAGAGCAGAATACACAGCGTCCAAAATGGCATCGAAAAGATTACGATAACCAAGTTGGCCATCTTGTACAACAACCGATGGAGCTGTGAAGAGAGCATAATCGAGACGAATGGCACCGGTGTTGTCCTTGTAACTAAAATACGGGTACAGGTTAACCAGCAATGGAGATCTATTCTCCACTAAGAAGCGAATAATGGGATCAAGCAGCGCTCTATTTTCAGACTTGAAGGAACCTTTTGAGGGAGGGTACGATACTCCGAGTCCTCTGGTGTCGATGGCTGTGGAAACTTTGATTTGGTTGCCAAGACCAGCATTGGAAATTGCGGTTTGAATGTTTCGCATGGCCGGGACTAGAAACTGTGCAGATGATTCTCCTGGCTGGACTTCGTTTCCGACAGCAATGTACTTGAATCTTACATCGCCGTAGTTTCGGACATTGTTTTGAACCCATGAATTTGCATTGGCCTGGCTTGAGGCAATGGTTTGAAGGTTGTCGTTTGGGACGCCGAGAATGAGCTCGATGTTAGAGCCCCTCAGGGCAGCGAGAGCGGCTTGGTTTGGATCATAGAGTCGCATCCTTCGAATGTTGTATTGTTTGTAAAGAGCAACAACATCTCTTTGAGGTGGTAGGTTGCCAAGCATTCCATAGCATACACCAATTTGGGCATCTGACATACAAAGTAATTAATTGATCATTTTTTTCATGCATGTAAAATCAAATTAATTTCATCCCCTCCATAAACAAGTAAACTTGTCATACACAGAAAGGGGGTCAGTTTTCCTTGTGAAAACTATACATGTACAGTACTATCAAACTACTTCAGAAAAATAGTATATAAAAGATTTTCCCAAACTACTTTTAGTATTTATCGATCATATAAAGTCATTATCTATATTTTTCGGAAAAAATAAACATACCATTTATACGATTCATGATGATATACTACAAGTTACAAAAATGGAACCAACCCTGGAAAGAACTACATGAAGATATGAGTAAATTTAAGACACATATACCTGCTGTTTGAAGGGTTATCATCATGAGCTGCCCAAGTAGAAACACGATGGAGATCAGAGAAGGGGTTTTGCCAACTGAAGAATTGCATTTAGACATGATCAAAAGATAGCACAGAGAACAAATATTTCAAGTGTTTCACTGCTTTGTGCATTGTCTAAATAGCACTGCCCCTCAGTCTTAATTTATAGCAACCAGAAAGAGCATGAATCTCACCATTAATTAGGTTCTGATGCAAGTAAGAAGGGCTTGGGGGTAGCCATACATAGTCGAGCAACATCTTCAACCATATGTTTGTTCATTTAATACTAATAAGGACTAGCTACTCTCACGTACTGATGTGACTAATTTGGCAGGGACTAGGAGCATAGTTTACGTTCATGGAACTTTTCCAGAAAAACGTACCATCTCGATCAGCAATTTTCTCGGTCAAGATATGAAAAAGGATGTAGAGACCCATGCCAGCTTTGAATTTTCGACGTACTCTCATTTTTCCACAAAGAGATGGCTGTCTACGATGAGAACAATAGAAGACGTCATTCATATTCTCACATATTTACATCATGAAATTTCAAAATCATTCTTGACTTGATTTAGGGTGCAGCTTCTGTAGGCAGTGCCACTCTATCTGTAGCCAGTGTCCCATAACAAGGCTACATTGCATCGTCAAGAGGCAACTATGTACACTTAACTCGTTTTTTTTCTTTGGCAGTTGCCTCATCAAAGAGGCAACTTCTGTAGCCAGCTGGCCACTCTATCTGTAGCAAGTGTTCCATATCAAAGCTATGTTGCATCGTCAAGACTCAAGAGGCAACTAACGTATCTCGTTTTTTTTCTTTGGTCAAAGAGGCAACTAAAATACAACTTAATTAGGGCCAAATTAGGTATAAAATCTGCTCGACAAGTTTAGGTGGAGACTTAGTGTTCTTTTTCTCGTAAATTAGACAAATGTAAAATATGCGAATAGTACCTGAGTCATCACAGAATTCAATTTTAGTACATAAATTTTCATAAGAATATCTAGTAAATGCACGATATCCGTCAAATATTCGCGCGCGATTGTAATGCCTGGTCGTGTAGACATGCCGCAGCTTAGACAAAAAGGAAAGGTGCATAAAGACTTGAAGCCGATCAGTTAATTACAATCCCAAGGGAAGAAGAAAGCTGCCAATAGTAGCTAATGCTTCTGCTTATGATCATCTAAGAAGAACAAAGACACAAAAATCCCTTTCTTAAATAGATTTATTGAAGAATTCACATGCAGAAGTTAGAGAGCAATAGAGCGTCCAAACAAATTGCTTTGTAAACACAAGCTCATATTAAAAAAAAAAAAAATTAAAAAAAGGGGAAGAATCAACTAGCTTATGCTTAACTAATGCAAAAAAAAAAAATCCAAGCATGCAGGATATTATAAGAGTTCACCAAAGTTCTTTATTGTGACTATATACTGCATTGTCTAGCTTTAATTTTTTTAGAGATACATCATACATATATTTTGGTTGTTACCGTGTTTAGGATTAGGATACAAGTAACCTAGCTTTATTCAACTTACGCATCGTTCCACACAAGAAGTGCCTATCATCATAGAAAACTCTTAGTTGAATAAATTGATGGGATAAACAGGCTTTTTGCTTGGGTAAAAGAGGCCAATATTATTCTCAGTCTTCTCCCCTTGTTTTTGATTCTCGTTGAACATTGCAAATAGGTAAGTTTCTATGGGAACTCAGGCTTCTTCGGAGTACCACGCTTGACATGCTTGACCACATTTGAGTTGTAAATTCTCGCATTCTCCTTTGTTGTCACTTGGCCATCACCACCAGCGGAGGGCCAACCAGTCTCTGATACAACAATTGTCAAAGAACTGTCCCCGGCCTTCTCTAAAGCAGAGTAATGCATGTGCATCAAGAATTGCATCAAACAAGTTTTGATAGCCATGCTGGCCATCTTGAACCAAAACCGATGGATATGTAAAAAGAGCATGCATATCGAAGGTCAATGTTTGCTCGGTAAGTTGTGAATGAAACTAAAGTATGGGTACATATTTAGAAGCAATGGAGATTTGTTTCCCACTAGGAAACCAATGATAGGATCAAGAAATGGTCGATAATCCTGCCTGAATGATCCTTTTGATGGAGGGTAGGATTCCTGGAGAATTACAGGTTGAACGGCAGTGGAGACTTTAATTTTGTTTGCAAGATCAGCCTTTGAGATTGCATTGTGAATCTTTTCCATGGCAGGGCCAACAAATGGTGCTAACGGACCTTTAGCATCTATTTCAATTCCCACGGCAAATTATTTGAAATTGGCATTGCCATAGGCTCTGACATTTTTTTGGAACCAATCATCAGCACTGGCTTGATTGGAAGAAATGTTCTAGAGGCGTTCGTTTTCTACACCAAGCATGAGCTCAATGTTGGAGCCTCTAAGAGCTTCGAGGGCGTCATGGTCAGGACCATATAGCCGTATCCTTTCGATGTTATGTTGGTTGTAAAGAGATATTACTTCTCATGGGGGTGGTAAATTGTTTGCCACCATACCATGCATAACAGACACCCATCTTGGCACCTGCACCATATATACACGTATGTTTGCTACTTAGCTCCAAAAACAAGCTTTACGCATATGGTAAGTGAACACTAATTGATTGACATGAACACTGAAAGACTCTATTGAGAGAAATATGGGTTGTCAAAAATGTGGACGAGGTAGGATGGGCAGTAAGTCCGATCTACACGAACAGTAGTTGGAGTAGGCAAGAACTAGAGCCCCTGTGAGTCTCAGGCCCTACCTCGGTTTCCCATTTGACTCAGGTGCCATTTTATTGGTGGAGACTCGTAGACAATTTTGAACAAATTTCCACAATCGAGAATCAGCATATTATCTTGACCCAGATTTCCACATATAAATACTTGGTATAAGACGAAAGTCGCAAGTTGCATAGCTACCTTGAAAGGTAAGTTGAACATGTTCAGTTTCTTCTCAGTTTGCAAGTTTAAGAAGATTCACTTCTAAGCAAGTTCACTCGTTGGGTCACTAGGTTAGATACCATTTATTATTTTTTTATGTTTATTTCCACCATTTGGGTCACTGACATAGTTTTCAAATTGACTTGAGTCACTTTCTGGGTCAGTTTTGTGACCTACAAACTGACATTGTGACTACAAACTGACCTGGTCAGTTTGTAGGTCACGAAACTGACCTAGATGATGGAAATAAACATAAAAAAAAATAGTGAATAATATTTTACCTAATGACCCAACGGGTGAACTTGTTCTAATTAACCAGTCTTATTTGGAAGATCCACGTATATATGTATGTATATGCATAAACTATTGTCCTGCAAAAGACGTAAAGAGGAGATGACGTATCATTTTAGTCTAGTATATAACACTGTAGGCGTCACTATCTTCGATCTATTGCTAGTCCAAGATATTCCAACGTTTCTTACACTGTAGGATATGTTCAAAGAAAAAAGAACAAGAGGGAAAATTCCTACAAATTAAGTCCTACCTTTTCGTTGAATTAATCTTCTGCATACCTAGCTTGTTGTTTTCTCTTATCCTTTCTTTGGGTCCGAAAGATATTCATCTTTTTATGAATGATTGATGCATGGTTGTCTGAAAGCATTAAGCTTGTCTCATATATAGAGCAAGTGATTGAGTGCAAGTCAAGTAGCCGCCTCAGTCAACCCATTAAGGTGATCTATATATTCCAGTTATTTCGATCACCATAGATATCCAACTTCACAATACGTAACTAATGGTGTATGGAATACAATAAACTCCCGACATTTTGGTATATTATTCCTGGATTTCGCTTTTCGGAAATTCAATCTTCTTCAATATCAAAATTGATTATTCATGAATTCGAGGACAGATTTTGCCTACATATAAAAATGATCGAGCACCACGTACTAGCTACTATCTCCTGCGGTCCTGCAACTGAATTCTCATATTATAAGCCTCACATTGGCAGAGCTTTAGTATCGAGGCCCTTACTAACTAAGTAACTATGGAGTCTATGGTCCTTCATCAGATGGCTTTAATTGGTGGGATTTAACTCCAGATTTTATGGTAAGTTATTGTAATAGGGCTCGTTTAGATCTTTCTAATTTTCAGTTTCGTTAATTAGTGTTCTTTTGATAAGAGATTAGCGGTGTTTTCTATGCCTGTCCTCCCTTCTTTCTCTTTGTAACCTTCTTTTTATTAAATAAATTTTACTTGCTTGGTCAAGTTTACAAAAAGAAAAAGAAAAAATAGCAATGGAGGACCTGGAATAAAGAAAAGGAAGAAAAATCACGTCTTCCATTTACATGACCCCAAAATAAAAGGCAAATGAAGTATGGATATTCTGCGTGATAGATATTTCTTTTCAATCTATTTGATCTGTATTTGTTAGTACTCAGGAAGTGAAGATATTAAGTGGGTGGCAGATGAGGAATCAATACGTCAATAACATCATCAAACTACAGATAATCATCTGATAGTTCAATTGTCCGTCATCTAGTAAGCTGATATCTGATTAAAGTTCAGATAATGTATGTCGTTTGATATGCACTCAGATGAACAAATACCTAAAAATTGAATGTCGTCTAAAATAGACTCAAACAGCAGATACCTAAAATTAGTATGTTGTTTATCTAGTTTCAAACAACAGAAATAGTTAATGTTCTAATATCGTTTGAATATATGAAGACTAGAAATTTCTAGGGTCTATATGTTGTTTGATGTTGTTTTGGATGTCAACTTTATTGGTTCTTATATCTTAGAAAGAGCATTTGAAGTTTTGCACAACATAATTTTAGGAAATCTGATCTACTTATGAAATGCATTGTTCAATAAAAGCTCTCAAATAATGTAGCAAGTTACAGAAGTAACAAACTAATCTAATCCCAAACTATTTAGCAAGTTAACAGCAGTACTTTATCAAGTATAAAACACATGTATTTTATCAAAGACTTTAACCAAGGCCAAAATAAGAACACTAGTGCAAGGCTAAACATCAAAACAGAGAACCCAAAACATGAAAGAGAATAAAACAGCCAGTGACCTGTATACAGGAGAAAACAAAAGAGACTTGACCTTTCTCTATATAGAGAATCCAGCTCAAGTATACAATAGCAGCGCATATACAGGATCACCCCCCTACACGTGCTCCTGATGAAGTTGTTGGGGTAATACGAGGGAGTGAAAAGCCTAGTATATTTGTTCCACCAAATGATCAAACTCTGGCCAGTGGTTCTATGTTGATGTTCCTGCAATTGCTCGTACTGGTGGACTTCTTGAGGATACTACTTACATCGAAGACTACATGAAGATGTCAATCCCAGTAACCCGTATCCGCTTCAAAAGATGACTTCCACCAGTGACAACAAAACTTTTTAGAATAAGGAACTCTTGTGTTTCATTCCTTTTTCCTTCTTTGTTTTCGTGAGGGAAGAGGTCTCGTGGGAAGAAGTAAAGAAACCGTATATGATATTGACCGCTGTAACTTGATCTTCCAGGATGTTTGGGAACAAGGGAAGGCCAAAGTTTTGATCGTAAAGTTTAGAAGTTTCCTGTGAGTCAGGTTTTTCGGTTGTTACCATCTTCATCTTGCAGCACAATAAAGAAGAAAGCATTCATTCGTGTTGGTCGGATAATGATAAAAAAAATTCATTTGTGATTCCTTTTGCCTATGTGATGCTCTGCATTCTTGTATTAGATTGTAACCATCTTCAACAATTTCAGTTATTCACCCCATTGTGATTTTACATTAACTATTTATACCATGCCAAATCTCCGATCCAAGTTGCAGGACTCATTTCTGTCCATGGCCAGCGTCAAAACCCAAAAATAAAATGCCCTATCGTTCGAATAAAATAAGAATTTACTGGAAACAAAAACTGGAGCTGAACAGGGGAAAGGTCAAGAGCTCTAAGACTTGATTTCATTTGATGTATGCACTGTACAAAATGGTAGCGACAAGAGAACTGCTAAGTGGATACAAATCAAAGAATTCCTAGACTTGCTATAATAGGCAACCAAATGGGAAAACAAAACCCTATCAGAAAGAATAAAATGAATACGAAACTAGAAAAACCAGAGGGCACGAAACTAACAAAACCAGAATAAAAGAAAACCAAAATTACGTCATGATGTACATCTTATCAGCAAAGGAGATATAGTCAACCCGGCATGGATTGCCTTCAACAATGCCACAAACTTGAACGGACTCTCTTCAGAAAACCACTTGAGTTTCCAAGTCATAGAGCCTGAAGCTGTCTTTATGTCATTTTCACCTGGGTCTTGTTTCCCGGCTCTGGGTGAAGAACAGAATTCCGACATTGCACACTCAACAGCTAAAGTTACACACCGATTTCCCCTGGTCTCAACAACCTGGAAAGAGTGTCATCATGAACATATGAACTATGGACATCAAGAATGAGAAGGTGCTGATCACAATGATGTTAAAGCAATTACAATGAAAATTTAAGAAAAAGGTACAGTGAACTAGAGGCATTACCAGCTCAGATATGTCAGCAATTGAGCAGCACAAGTCAAGTGAAAAATATGGTGGTAGAGATGTATCCTCTGATAAAGAGCTAAACTGCATGAGGTCTTCAAAGCACACAAATAAATGCTCTCCAGCCACAAATATTGATCTTGAAAGCCATGATCCATCTGTGAGATATAAATTTCAAAATGAGAGTTGCAAAAGAAATTTTAAAGGAAAACAGGAAATAGTTCATGATTCTTCAGAATTGAAACTTTAGTACTTCGATAAGTAGAGTCCCTTTAACTTCATTGTATCACACTTCAATATATGTACTTAAATATATCATACCTTCACTACTACTACACCAAAACTGCACCATAGAATACTGGAATATGCTCAGTTTTGAACCTCCACATATTTGTTTCTCAAATAGTCCAACCTGAACCTGCTCCAAACTGCCATTTAAATTTCCAAAACCCCAGTCTATCATAACAAAGAAATTGATATATGCACATTTCTATGAACTATTAAGACATATACATGCATGGATATCTTTCCAAAAAAAAAATATACAAGGATAAAGCAAGACAATAGGTATTTCCGACTAGTATGTGAGGGGAGATAAAGCAATTACCTCCTCAAACAAAATTTATCGATTGGAGAGTAAGAATCGATAACTGTTAAAGTTGAAAGTAACTGTCTTGAACTTTCAATGCTTCTGGTTTTAAAGAGGTAGGTAGCACTCTCCTCGACATACACCCTAAGCAAACAGGAAAAAGAATGTTAGGGAACTGTTAATAGTTCCATCTGTGCTAAAAGTACCCTTATTCACTAACCTCACAACCTGAAGTCCTACACCAACTACGACGTCTCTTATGTCTTCAACCCTATGAGAACCCTGCAAATTCAAGATGGTGCCTGCAAAACATGATTGCCATCAAGACCAGCTGTCAAAAAGTTAACCAAACAACGAGGGAATCTTCAAGTAATGATTGTTCAATGAGATATAAATCAATTGCAAAGACCTTGTAACCTAACCTGATCCATCACCTCCAATACCAATTAGTAGCACATACACTTTGTTTTCACTGCTAAGCAAGACAGCTACTTCTCTGCATATAAAACAAAAGAAATATAAGCATATTAAAGCAGAAGAGGTCCAATGCCTGATTCAACATAAGACACCATTTACAAAAAACAGATCATGCTAAACTCGAAATAAAGCTGTTCTGCCCTTTATCTGTTAAAAAGACTATCAAATATAACTTATCTATTGGACAGTCATAATGGAAATATGAAAAGCATGCACTCTAACACACTCGTACCAAGACAGCCTACTAGACAAACAAACTACAGCTTTATCAAGTATGAAACACATGTTGTGCATTTTATCAAAGACTTTCACCATGGCCAAAATAACAACAGTAGTGCAAGGCTAAACTTCAAAACAGAGAACCCCAAAATATGAAAGAGAATACAAACAATCGGTAACCTGTATACATGAGAAAACAAAGGAAAAGGCCACATAATTTCAGCTAATAGCATGGCCACCTTACATTGACAGATTCTCTCTATTTACATACACAATTTTGGAGGTAAAAATTAAAGAACGGTTTACCTTTCTCTGTATAGAGAATCCAACTCAAGTATACAATAGCAGCGCATATACTGCTTGCAAATTTCATTACTTCCCATATCTGCAACATTCTTTCTGAAATAGTCCTCAATAAATTCATCACTCTTTGAAGAGAAACATTCAGCCCCAGAAGATCCAGTAGTATCATTTATTAGTGGGATATTACTTGTATTTGTCAACATCTGGTTCTTACCAATAACTTCAAGGTTAATCCCATAGAAAGATCGACTATCTTGCTCATCTTCCAGTATTGTTACATGATTCTCTATATTACCATTTAATGTTGGTAATGTTTCTGCTTGCCTAACCATTCTGTCATCTTCTAGTAGTGTAACAACTCTTCTTTTTATTTTCTGTCTGCGTTTTCTCCTCTCTAACAAATCACCTTCTTCATCAACAAAATGAGCAATCTCACCATGATGAGCACGACCAGGAACATCACCGGCATGTGATTGCAGCGATAGGTCTGAATTTGAAATTTTCTCTGCCCCTATTCCAACTGAATACCTGTCATTTCCTCTTACATGTGGAACCTCATATCTCATGTCATACAACCTAAAAGGATCTGAAGACGGATGTTCTTCCATATTTTTATTCAGTAGCTGATGACCTTCAGGAATGGACTGCCTAGACTCATAGTTATCGTCTTCACTACAGCTGGTATTACTATCAGATGATGCCACTGAAAATGACTCTGCAGATAACTGTAAAATTTCTTCCTCCAAGTTATGACGACGGTTGAGAATGTCCTTTTGATAATGAGGTGGTGATCCCGGGCACACAGACGAGGAGCGAGATTCAGAAATATCATCTATAGAAGTCAATGACATACTCAAATTTTCGACCATCCTATGACCTCTTTGACCGGTGAATATGTGACCATGGAAACTTTTTGCTCGTAAAGGGACACTACTTGTTCCTTCACGTGAACTATCTTTTAGGGTTTCCTTCAGATCTCTTCTATCCATGCCAACTGGGATGACAAAACCAGCATTTCCCAAGGAACCTGTTTGATCAAAGTGATGGGCATGCAAACCAGTAGACATATCCATAAATGAACTATCTGAATCTAAAACATTTGTACTACTCTCATCTCCTGATGCTTGAGCATAGTCTGAAACAAATCTGGAGTTTTCACCAAGCTGCCTCCAGCTTGACTTTTCTTTTATATAATTTTCCCTGCCAATATGCAATGTCGTCCCGCTATGTCTATTGCTGTCCACAGAATCCTCAGGAGCATGATCCAACCATTCTTTGAACTCTCGCAACCAAAGAACAGAGCGCTCTTTCTTCATTTGCTCAACTCTAGTCATCAAATCAACAATTTCAGCTTCCTCATCTGATATAACAAGTTCTTCTCTGCTTTGAATCTCATTGTCACAAGACACAGACTCCTGATCAGAACAGAGAGATGTGCTCCCTTCTTCACTTACAATGGAAGCAAGACGAGACACCTTTTTCTGCAATATAGGATCATGCAAGACATCATAAATGTTCAGTCAACAATAGAGTATATGATAATACAAACAGCACAAATACTTTCTATCAAAAACTAAACAAGATCCATTCCATACAGAAATCTTTTCCGAATAACGGATTAATTTACTTATTAAGTGTCTAAAGTCAGGCATCTTCACTTCAAGTGCAGCAGTAACTGTAAATATGTTTCTATACTAATGAATGTACATATCTCCCAACATCTCTAACAAGGGCTTACCCTTCTTCTGTTGATACTTGCATCTCCTTTGTCATCACACTTTATGGGAGAATAAAACCCAAAGCTGGCAGGTCGCTTCTGTCTACTTGCAATAATTAGTTGCCTCTTCCAAAACTCTCTGGTGCTGATTTCCTTATCATCTAACTTCAACTATTCAGCCATACAACAGAAAGAAAACAAGTTAGATAACATACAGATGGACGATAAAAATGAAATGAATGCTCCAAACTCTACATATTAAAAACATAGTAGACAAAGAGATATAACTAAACAGAGTCTAAAGAGATATTAAATAAATCATAACTTACTTTTTCTGGATTATAGAAATAGCTGAATACTTGTGGCCGATACCAACTGGCACAACATAATGGATTCCCTTCCAGCCACAAGCTTTGTAGAGATGGAAGACCACCAAGGAACTCTAACTCTGAAAAATTGGAAATAATATTGTAGGAAACATCAAGCCCTTCAAGGGACTTCAAAGTCTCAATCCCACGCAATGTAGTTAGAGCATTGTTCCTCAAAACAAGTTTAAGTAGTCGAGAGGTGACCTGCATGGTCCAACAAAATTGGTTCAAATCGAATTCCTAATTAAACATAAATAAAAGTAGACCAAAACAAACTGGGATTATCACTTCTCTGTAAACTTATATGATTATCATATCTCTTGATTCCGATTCCAAACGAATAATTTCAAAGTTTATAGATGTGTGGAGATGTATTCTCAATCTAGTGTCAACTAGGCATCGGATGTTAAATTTCAGTACCTCACCAAATGACGAAATCGTTCTCAGATGATTGAAACCAAGGTCTAGGTGTTTCAATTTGCCACACTTGCGAAGATTGTCAATCTTTGCAAACTTGTTTCGGCTGAGGTCAAGAGTTTCAACTGCCGGAAGTAGTTGCAAAGACTCATCCATCAGAACCAAGCCATTACAAGCACACGAAACAAATGACAACCGGTGCCATAGTGGCGAGTCCTTTATCTCTGCAATTCTACTCGCAAACACATGGCGCAGAGCATCCTAACATGCATTATTGATGTCAATTAGCACATGAAACATACACAGATACTTGCATTGTGCACAAAACTACGAAAATTGAAAATTGAAAATCTACACCTTAAACATAGCACAAAATTTGAAGAGTGAACAAGACTACTAAATCAAAATCAATTGAAACTCACAGTTGAATTGTGACAGATGATCTTCTCCAAGGTGTGCCTCAACTCGAGCAGACCTTTCGCGGCCGACGTGGACAAATCGCATCCCCGAAGCTCCAAAACCCTAAGCCTCCCGAACAGCCAAAACGACAGCGGCGTGGGGTCTCTGGCCGGCGCCGGCAGCACCGAAACGACCTTAAGCGAGGTGAGGAGCCTGAGAATCCTCCTGAGCTGCTCGAGGGCGCGGTGGTCGCCGAGGTCGGAGACATAGGCTCGGAGATAGTCGACGGGAGCGCCGGCGAGGAGGCTCTCAAGCTCGTGCAAGGCCTCGAGGCGGGAGTGGACGTAGTGGAAGCCGGCCGGGTTGAGCTTCAGCACTAACGAACCGTCGATCAGAGAACCGGCTTGCTGCTCCACGAAGTGGACTAGCTTCTCCAGGTACCGATCTCCGGTCACAATCGCCATCGGCGGCTTCGAGGTCAATATCGGGATTTCACCACGCGGAATCGCATCCTCTCTGTGATTCTCGTTGTATTAAGAATCTAGAGAGAGAAAGAGGGAGGGGCTTTAGAGAGAGAAAGAGGAGGTGACGACGGTTTATACTTTATAGTTTGTGACTTGTGAGAATAGGGGAATTAAAATTAAAATGGGGATAATGATTGGGTTGATCTTCGGGAATAAACAAAATTACAAAAAAAAAGAAAAAAGAGATCAGGGGAAGGGAAGGCGTAATGTACCTGACACCTGGCCTACATGGCTACATGCACTCAAACACCTGTGCGTCCCCACCACGCGTTTGTTTGGCAACGTGATATGGTTCTGCCCCAACTGACTCGAACCTATCGCTCGTTTATTTTGCTGGGCCGGTAACATCGGATTGTTCGTTAATTTTTCAGGTTTTCTCGCTCTTACGTTAATATACCAATACATCAAGTAAACCAATACGATGCACATATAAAGAGTCTCGAACTAGTTTATGACCGTAAAGAGTTGATTCTAATGCTATAGAGGGTTGACTGCCCATTTCCGGAATGAAGTTTCCGCCTTTGGTACGGTTTCACAGCCCCATTTCCTCCGACTTGTCGGCAGATGGATGACACCTACCTTTGTGGGCTCAAACAAGGATAGTGTGACCGTGTAGATGAAAGGGAAATCTGCAGCTTCATGTGGTTTGGTTTGCTCAAAAATGGATAAGTGATCAGAGACAATCAAACGTTAAATACATACCCAACTGTCCCATAGTCATTTTCTGTGTGATGTTGTACATCAATCCATCTACATCCCACTTACTTGGATGATACTTTCTTCTTCCACATTTGTTCAGACAATAAATGCCCCTTTAGTCGAATCATTCCCAATTCCTTTGCACCTTTACTACTGTAATGAAGAGAATACGACATTACCCATTGCTTTGCCTGTGTGATCTTTTATCAAAATACAATTGAGGGAAACTTTCAAAATATATCTGTAAGCTCACTACTCTCTCTATACAAGTCCTTTTAAGGCTTTAATTTACTTTCTCGCCAAGGCGCCTCTTCTCCTCATCAACTTGTTCAAGCAACGCTTCTAGTTCTGCTTCAGTTAGGCCTTCTAATCTCTTCTGCACATACAGAAATTTGACCCCATTGGGTTTTCAGTGAAAAACATAAGAATCATGTACAAACAAACAAGAAAATTCATTAGATTTTGAAGGCTATACGTGAACAGCTGCAGCTTGGTTATAAACTATAACTTCATTGAAAACAACAATAACAATTACTGTGAAGTTTCTTATTAGACATTGCCTACAATTTTCTTACGTGTCAAGATAAATCCTCACTAAGTTGTACATTCCACTAATACAGAGAAACTTCGTACTCCAATATGGAACATTATGTAACAGTGTTCAAAACTCTTATCTGTTTTATGAAACAGATTGCATTACAGTTTACGGAAAGGCAACATACTTCTTTCTTTAAGCATGACCCTTTTACCAAGTAGAATATACTTATTTTGTCATTTCTTTATCCAACTTAGCAGACAACATAATCCAAATCATTCACATTTGAAAATTAAACAGAGAGATAGAGAGATTCTTGACTGTAGTTGATATAACAATGAACCGTTAAGACTACTACAGAGAAAGAAAAGGAACAAGAATTTGACACTGAAAAAGATACCTCCATGACTGCGCTTTCATAGTCACGTAATTGCTGTGCATATGTCATTTCCTTATTTGAAACTCGAAAAATATAAGTAGAAATCCATCCGATTGTAAGACCCAACACCAATACCAGTTGAACGACATTCCCTGCTTGTAAAGGATCGACTCCAACAAACTGCATACATGATCATGGAAAGAAAAGTTACAAAACTAGAGTCTGCTCTAGCTTAAGGAATGAGCTGGTTAAAAGTCAGTACCTCTAATCCACTTTTCAAGCCAACACCTAGAACAGTTACTCCAACTCCAATCAATATAACATCCTTCCTCGAGTATCCAAAAGACTTTTGCTGCTAAAATATAACAAGAAAAAGAGATGAATCTATTACATCTTTTGTTCCCTGAGAGATTTGAGTAAATGATAGGATTTATCTAGCATACTTGTTTGACCCATCTTACTAATAGCGATTTGTCACTGAGCAGGAGGTCTACTCCAATCCCCTAGATTTCCTCTCATGCGAGGGGGAGGGGCATCTGTTAGAACACAAAAAGTTTATCGGCCCACATCCTAGAAGCTTAAGATTGTAGGAAGAGTGAAAGCTAACCAATTCTGTCACTGTGATTACATTGAAAGCAGTAAGCTTTGGACCCAAAGATGACAACTTTAGTCTTCACTCAGAACCTTAACATTTGGGATTGCAATGTTGATTTGCAAATCAGATGTAGAGAAAGTATTATTCATTATACTCAAGTATTTGGCTACACTAGATACCTTGATTTCTCAAAGATAAAACTTGAAATACATGTATTGTCTAGTCACTAAACTGAACGATTATATCAATATATACTGAATATACCAACTCCTGGGCTGGTTAAAATCTGTATGCAGGGAGCAAGAATCATCCTTCATACACCACTTTTCCTCTGGATACATCTTAGGACTCATATTCATGTTTCCGAGCAATTTAAAATTATGGAAAAGAAAGTCATTCATTATTAGTTGCCCATGCATACCTTGGCCTTATCAGGGGAGTTGTCTTCTTCCCCATTAGAATTCGAAGAATTGCTATTTCTGGGGATGTTAATGACCACCTTTTTTGACATCATGTTGTGGATTCTGTCGGAACCTTTACCCCAGAAAGGGGATGTCTCCTTTCTACATAAGCTGTGAGTTATAGCTCTACCTGACAAGTTATAAGCAAAGAAGTTTAGCTTTATCACAAAAATGGCTGGCTTTAAAGCAAAAAATACAATTCAGAGCTAAGCAATACACCACCTATCAATTCTACCATAAGCCGAAGATTTGCAGAATATATAATCAGCAACAATAATAAATAAATAAGAATTAAACCCAAATTGAGAGGGAAATCCTTTGGAATAATCCCAAATAGCTGAAGCTAATATAAATTCAAGAAAACAAAAGTACAACTGACCTCTCACCGAACCATCAAAAGCTCTGACCCTCAGTTGTGTCAATGGAAGAGCTGAGATACCCATAAACGAAACAGGTCCCCTTTCACATAGTAAGCTACAATTTGCAGTATTTCCATGTGGAAGAGATGCCATCCCTGCCATCTTCTTCACATGAACACAAAATACAGAACAAACCCAATTCAAAACACAAGAAAATGAGGAAAAGTAATCAACTTTGAGCAGTATTAAACTCCTTTTTCAGACTTCCTTGGGTTTTCCTTACTCAGAAACATTATAGTTCAGTGAATAAAGTAGACATGAATCAAAGAATGGAACTTCCGTCGTTCAAAACAAGAAGAAGAGGAAGAAGAGAGAGTACCTGGTAGAAGAGAGAGAGGTGAGCAACCGTTAATGGATTGCAGATGACTGGTGCACAAAGCCCTTCATTCCACCGCTACTCTGATTCTGCAATTTTGACACGTCCACGTCTACTTATTTCGAAATAAATTTAATATTTAACTAATTTTAAGCTAAAATTCTACTCCAGCAGAATACTTAAACAAAAGTTAAATTTAACTTTTGCTAAATTCTCTAGCTATATTTAGCTAGAGATGAGAGAGAATTTAACTAAAATCTAAATTTAACTTGAGATTTAGGTATTCTGCTGGAGCATAACTCAATAGTTAACTAGTTATATTTCATTTTTAGCTAATTTTAGCTATGAATATAAGTATTACTGTTGGAGATGCTCTTACTGTATTTTTTCAATGAATTTAAATGATAGGACCCGCCCCGGCACCCTGAAATCCGAAGAGGCCCTGCGGGGCCCACCTTAGAAGAAATTCTACCAAAAATTTAACAGAACTTCTCCTAAAAATGGACAACCCAAAACCTGTAGAAAAACATTTACACTTCTAAATCATCCATCCTTATTCTCCTGAAGCCACCCTGCTCCCTATATCACAACATCTCCCATTTCACAACCAATTCTGAACTTAAGAATATTAATCTCAAGAGTTATCAGAGCAATCTATTTCTTAGGCGTACAAGAAGGTAGAATACAAGATAAACGACCAATACTTTTATAATGCGGAAGCTATGACAGCTATGCCTCAACCCCAAGTACGCTCGACCTCAAGCTAAACTGGCCTGCAAACTGGGCATTTAAAACCGAAGGGCCCAGGGGAAAACATTTAAAAACCGTTAGAGTGAGTGGACGAAAAATAAGTACTTTCGAATGTATAAGTAAAACTTAATGCTTTCACAAGTTATTCTCTAAAATCTCACATGCAGTAACAATCTTGTAAAATACTTTTAATCATCATCTTTACTGCAATCTCATAAAATCTCATCCTCAATCCTTTTTTAAAACATCCTTTTCAAGAGGTTCGTTTGATGACTAGAAAGGACTGCTGTCTAGTCATCTCATGCCATCTGAGAGGGACTGCCACCCAGATGACGCATCGGAATGGACTGCCAACAGGAACAGGAGGCGGTGGATAGAAGGGACTGCCAACTAACCACAGGTAGTAAGAAGGGACTGCCAACTACTACCTCATGTCACCTGGGAGGGACTGCCAACCCGGTGACGCATCGGAAGGGACTGTCAACCGAACTGTAGTCTGGAAGGGACTGCCAACCAGACTATTACCTAGAAGGGACTGCCAACTAGATAATGCATGCATGCGCTGACTGATAGCCTCCTCAATAAACTGGAAACAAGCTATTTCAATACTTGCTTTCGGAAAGAAACTCGATATTACTTCAATAAATCATTAAAAATTCACCGAAAACATAACTCATGATTATCTCGCTAACTCAAACCTCAATATCTCAATAAATCCTCGAAAGCATCAATCAAATACTCTGTAAATCAATAAATGCTTTCGGAAATAAATCTCAATCTAACTTCAAGGCTGATAAGTGCGGAGCTCAAAACTCAATAAATCTCGATAATTCAATCATGCTCAAATATTTGCTAAATCCTTCGTACTCGTATATCATCATAAAAACTGATATTCGAAATCAATAATTCTCATAATATTTTCTGAATCAGTCACTTCCCGAAAATCATTTCTCAACTCAATAACTCATAAATAATTAGCTTGAAAATCTATTGAAAGCCCTCGGGAAGGAAATTCACTAAAAATCCCGTAACTCATAGAGCATAATAAATCTCAAGAAATCAAGCTCATAAAGTCATAACACTCAATAATTCAAATAATAAATTAAACCTCAATCGAAAAAATAATAATATACTGCATGCACATTTAATTTAAAATAAATGTTCACTCACAGTACTATTTAGGCGATCACGCATACGAGTTCCTTCATCCAGCAATAGCTCGGTATATCGCCCTGTAGACAATTATAATTCGTGAATAACAATCTGGAATTAAATACGATTCCAATGTCTTATTCTTATAAATCAACATTTTCATTTCTTCTCCAATTTAATCCAAACTTCACCATTAACACCAATTCCTCGATTTACATAATCCACAATGAAAACGAGGGAAATCCGACGGTCGGATTTCCCACAATTCAATCACAAAACTCCAAACTTCAGAAAATCATAAACAATTCCAAATTCCTCCAAAATTCACTAAACTTCACATACAAGCTCTACAACATTTCTACAATTTAATGGGCTAAAAACTGAAATTAAAACACTGCCCTACACACCTCCACGCGCCACCAACAGTGGCAGCGCGTGGGCCCCAAGCGCCAGCGGCCACACCCTCCGATGGCCACCAAATTTTGGCAGCACCACCTACACAACAGACCCAACATTTTTCATAACTACAACAAGTTTCAATTTTACCTTGAAGGGCTCCAAATTGGCCGGTGAAATTTTTCCAGAAAAACCCAAGAACCCAAGAATTTGAAATCGTCGATTCGACCTCCACACTGCAAATCATGGCTCAAGGATAGGGGCGAAATGATCATTGGCAAAAACCGAACCTTCAACGCCAGTTTGATGGCCGGAGAAGGCCTGAATCGCCGGAAATCGACAAAACTCTCAAACTGCTACAGTGAACTTCACTGCTCAATTCCGAGTTCCACCGGCCGAGCCACCGCAAAACACCACCACAGGAGTGACAAGGATGAAGAGGCGAGCTTGCAGGTGCCCGGATTCCTTCGTGGGGTGGCCGGAGGAGGAAGAAATCGGGCCGGAGGAGGAAGAAAGGATCGGGAGAGAGGAGAGAGAAAAGGCCGGTAGGTTTCCAAAAATGGAAACTTACCACAGTAACTTGGCTATTTATAGAAATTTACTACATGAACAGTAACTTTAGTATTTCGCTTATAACTTTTACATACGAACTCCGATTTTTACGTACCACATATGCATGGGCTCCGTTTAACGTCCTCTACAACTTTCATGAAGAATATTTTCTCAAATTTTGACCCGAATAAAAAGCCAACTTTTAGGGCCACTAAAAGCACTAAAACGATAGTAAAAGTGAAAGTAAAGATCGTTCACCGTCCAAGTGACTAATAAACCGGTGAATTCGGGTTCGGGACGTCACATTAAATTACTGTCGATCAGTAGCTTCATAGCTATTTGGTTTTCAAGTAAAACACACTACTTGCTCGTCTTAAAGAAGCATACTGCAAGTCTAGGCTTTCCACATATTTGGTTTCGTTCTTTTTCTAATCGGAAGTTTTAGAGTGATCTAAAGTACTGAAATATTAGAGACGTAAGTTGTTAGATTAATTCATTATGTGAAGCACATTATATATGATAAGTGATGTAACAATTCATCTCTCCAAATCAACTCTCCGGATTGAATAAAACTTTCAATATTCTTGAATTCACCTATCTTAAGAAGCACACTTGCAAAAGCTAGGCTGTCCCATTATAGGACCTAATCCCATTAATCTCACCAAGAGGTTTGGTTTAATTTCTTGTTGGACGTAGTTGGAGCTTAATTATTTGGATGACCAATATCAAAGATCTAGATTTGTTTCACTAAATGACAAAACCTAGCTAAGATTTAGATTTCCCAACTAATTAATCATGTCAATACAGTTGATCACATTACAGTTTGGTTTCTCAAATCATTTGTAACATGGATCATGGAATATTTTGCATGCTAATGCTAGCAGTGCAGCCTAGATTGGAGAGTGACTGCATAACTAGCAAAGATTTGACCTTGTCACCCCTCTACCTACATATTCGTCTCTCACTCGAATCCTGCAAATATAGATACATGTATTGCTTCTTTATTATGCCCTCTTTCTCTCTCTTCTCTCCAGAAAATCCTATTGTATTCATTTCTATTAGGTGACCCTCTGTAGTACCTTAGCCTTAGCCAAGAATAAAATCAAAGAAATTGTTGGTTACCATGTCCAATCATTCGTTTGGTGTTGTCCGTAAGTGAACCCTTCTACAGTCCCCAACTGTTGATCCATGCTTCACCATGTGCTCTCCCTACTGCCAAAAGATCAAAATCCAATTGAAATCGCTTCATACATTTAAAATACCTGTCAGTCATAGGACATATTAAGCTTACTCGTCTCTGTAGATTGGTTCTCCATCCAACCAAATTGTAGGGCCGTGTAATTAAAAATTTTACGCCTCTGTTAGTTTGATATCTATTGTTGTTTTTTTTTTTAAATTTAATTATTTTTTATAAATTGGTTGTGTAACATGGTCACAAAACTGTACTCATCTTAAGTCCTAGACTTGGAGAAATCCCTCAATTTTATTATTAAACTTGATTGATTTGTAAAATTTATGTATTACGAAATGAACAATGCATATTAAACTATCTTTACAGTTAAAGGAGGAGGTATGAAATTTCTATGCTATGAATTCTATTGAGTGACATGTATCCTTGTACTAGCTGATAGCCGACAAATCCTTCTCTCTCTAGTCTCAACTACCATCATACATGCATGCACAAGTTTCGCTTATATATATTCAAAGAAACTCCATACCAATGCCCATCTACCATACATTTCTCTGTCACCAACTAATCCCTATTCTGCTCTCCTCTCTCTCTCTCTCTCTGTTTCTCAATATGGGAAATGCAGCAGCTTCTTGTGTTCCTTCAAGACTCTCAAACAGTACAACAGTCAAGGTCCTATTCTTCGATGGAAGATTGGAAGTCTACATCAGACCAATCAAAGCAGCAGAGCTAATGCTAGAGCATTCAGGCCAGTTTGTGGTTGAGTCTAGCAGCCTCAGAGTAGGGAACAGAATCCATGGCCTTACAGCCGATGAAGAACTGGAAAGACGAAGATTCTACTTTCTTCTTCCCATGGATTTGCTCTACTCAGTTCTCACACATGAAGAACTCAGCGCCCTAACTTACAAGGCTTCAAGGGCACTCAAGCACAGAGGAAGCTTCAACAACTTCAGCAAGATTTTTCCGGTCCTCAGCGAGTTTTTTATGTTTCCCAACTCAGAATCAAAGCCATTGGATGGTTCTGATCATCATAGTCCGGCAAGCAATTCGTTAGTGCCATTGTTGGAGACGAGGTACTCAAAGCAAAGATCATGGAAGCCTGCATTGGAGACCATTGTTGAAACCAGTACTACATGTCCACATTGATCCTCCTCATTTCTTAATAAATTAAATTTTGGTGTTACCTAATGTATAATTTGTCTTTGAGTTTAGAAATTGTTAGTTTATTAGCTTCATGACCTGGCTTAAATGGATGAACAAGTTAAGTGAAGCTGAGTCAATTCATGTAATGAGGATTCTAATCCAGGTTTCCAGCATGTACAAGATTAGCTGTTTCTTATATATATATTTTCTATCAAAGGAATGTGGTTGGGATCATATACATAATACAGAGCTGTCTTGTTTGTCTTGATCTAATTCTGAAAATGAAAGGTGAACCTTTTTGGTATTTAGAGACTCCAGCCAGAGCCAATCAAGCAAAGCATATAAACAATAAGACAGCTCATCTGTACTATTTAGTCTCTTCTCAATTTGGTTTCCAAGTTTGTAGATTCCATATATTAATAATAACCTTGGTATGATTAGTGTTCCATCAACATCATTATTATTTGCAAATTATGGATCATAGTCATCATACATCATTTTGAATTTTGTTTTAAAACATTGCTGAAACCGTTAGTGACTTTACCTATCTTTTTTTTCTTTTTTTTGAAATAGGGCCGTTAGTGACTTTCCCTATCTTTGAAATGGACTGGAAATATAATTGATAGTTGTCAATGTCTCTTTCTCATGGCCCTTCACTTGGTGAACAACCCATCGCTCCTTGGTCCTCTCACAACTTGGGCTAGCTAGCTTCTTGAATTGGTCAATGACTTTGAAGTTGAACACTTCCAATTCTATTTCTTCTACCCGCTAGAAATGAGACTCTTTCGGTTTCGTTGGGGCGGTCAAACAAAACTGTTGACTCAAATTTATCATTAGAGGACTTGTGCAGTGTAGAATTAATATTTCAATTAAAATTAGGTCGACTCATCCAATTATTTGAAAATTTTTATTGAGCCATCACTAGAAGCTCTCATGATTTTGTAATCAATAAGGATATTTTCAACCCTTTGTTAGCAGAAATGTGTTTTACATAAATGTTTTATGCTTTTGATATTCAATTGATGCAACGAACATGCCACATGACAAGATCGCCCCAATTAAAGGAAATAAATTCCACAAAAGAAAAATTTAGACGAACAAATTGATTAGGATATCAAATCAAATAAATTATCACCAAAGTTGAGTTATTGCTATTATAAGCAACTTGTAAAGCAGCGCATTATACTCTAAATCGCGACTTTACACAAAGCAAATCTATAACTTTATGTGACTTGGCACTTCTTCAATGTGACATGATGAGGAAGAAAGCAAAACACACCAATAACCAAAACTCTGCTTTTCTTTTCTCCATTTTTGATTTTCCACAATAAGAAAAGTTAAATACACCGAGACAAAGTAAGAGATTTAATATCGTCATTAAAAATAAAAAATTAAAAAGATTTACGCTAAACCGCCACTACAGATGGCAGTGAGAGCAACCGGAAATCTACACAGAACGCCGGCCGTCGACGAAGAAGCTCCGTCGTCCACATTCGACGGCGGCAGAACTCTCCCATCAGCAAACAACATCTGCCCTCCATTTCTCGGCTGCTGCGCCACCATCACCCCTTCAAGCTCCGCCGCCGTATTGTAAAACGCGCCGTCGCCGAACCGCCTCTCCACCTCCAGAAACTCTCCAAGAGACGCCGGCTTAGTGCCGTCGTCTCGGCAGAGACTCCACCACCTCCGCCGCCGCTCCGTCACTCCGGCAACCGCGGCGGCGGCGCTCTTCTTCTTCGGCTTCTTCGCCTTCCTCGAGCCGCCGCCGCTGGTGCTGCCGGCGGACTGGAGCTCGCGGCGGCTCTGGCTCGGCGCTCGGAACGTTATCGCCGGGAAACTCACTCCCATTAAAGTTCCCAAGGTGGTGCTCCGATCATGAAAAAATGAGCCCGTAGACTATGATTGAAAAATAGAAAATCCGAAAAATTCAGGGCGAAAATAAATTAGTGACGCAATTTAGTGATTCGAAAAACTAGACATGATATGGAAATGAGAGATACCTCAGTGTCGAGATCGGAGGAGGAGACGGAGGAGTTGGTGGGAGATACAGGTGGAGGAAGCAGGTCATTTCTTGGATCTAGCATATTTCTCTTCTTTCTGGTTCTGGTTCTCGATTCGTATTTGAAATTTGAAGTCTTTTTATGTCTTTATGCCAAATGTGAAGAAGATAGTGTCTGGGCCTTTGTTTTTGGGTGACTTTGGTCTGATAGAGAGAGTGAGAAGGCCCCGATAAAGACGGTGATGGATCCGATTAAATATAAATTTAACTGGAACTGGGATTGTGTTTCAAATCATTAGTGTTGCTGCCTACTTTGTCCTTGTCATCGATTTCTATTTTCTTTCTTTTGAATTAATATCAAATAAGTCTCTTTGGATTGGTTTATTTTTATCAATACGAACTAATCATTTTCTTGACAATTAAGTATTTGATGCGTGAGAAATGTTAGCATTGAAAGTCTAATCAATTCATCTCACTAATCCTAATTATCATTAAAATCGTTTATTTATTTGATACAATTCAAATCATTTTCGGTGTGAAAGGTGGGTGAACGAACAAGCTTAGGAATCGTCTGTTTTTTGTCTTGTTGGGTGGCTAGTGTTCATTGCATTTAACCATCTAAAGGTTGTCTTGCTTTAAAAGATACGTCAATGAATCTAGTATATTATGCATGTTCGATTTGTTTGGTATAAGTAACTTGATATTGTGCATTTATTATTACTCTAAGAGGTTGTACTTGTACCAGAGCTCAGGTCCTGTCCAAATTAGTAGGAAAGCTGCCGACACCGGAGACCAGAAGAGTCATGGCCCCAGTTCCTGTTGGACACGGTGCTACAATTACTATTTTAGTCAAGACCGTCCATTAAAAGCATCTTTGATGCGCATCGTTATGGTTAAGGCCTTGAGGGTAATGTGACTCCTACTAGGTCCTCATTTGAGCCCAAAGCATTGTTGCTTCAGTGCTTCTTCTAGGCCATGATTCATGGTCTGATGGTCTAGCTCTTATGGGGTCACAAGCAACAAACTTACAGCTACAAATTGGGGCCATGATTCATGTGAAAAAGTCTTGAGTGCAGAAGTGGCACTCATTGGCATCACATGAAAAGTCCTGCAGATTATGATTCTCCAATGGACCAATCTTGCTTCTTAATGATCGGGGCTTGAGAATCCCATGCAATCAAGTGCTCAAGAGAAGGATTGTAAGACATTATTCCGCGCTTAATTAGACTAATCAGAAAAGAGACGAGTACAAGACCTATGATAATACCTTTCTGATTAATCACCCTTGCAAATGAAGCTATCATTGATCATGTTCATGCATGATGCTCAATGATCAATGCACAGATCCTCACTATGGAAGAATGGCAGAATGCCCAAATGGTCCCCTCGAGCAAGTGAAAAGATTCCCTTTGTATCACTGGCAAAGATGAAAGACACACTACAGAAGAGACTCTACTTTGCATAACTAGACTAGTTTGGACCCACGAGCTACTGAGACTACTGAGCTAAGCAAGGATGAATCATTCTATAACAGCCTGCTATGTTGTTAGAAGGGTTACTTTAGAAGGACCCAAAAAATAAAGAAAAAAAGGGTTACTTTACTTGGGGTCCTAACTAATAAGGTTGTACTATTGGCAGAAGAAGGAATAACACAGGGACCGGGGTGTGTATTTGTCTATATCATATTTCACAGGCTGTCCCAATTAGGAGGGAGACAGGCTTCATGAATTGTCAAGCTCAACAAAGCTTGAGCCTCATAGCTCGCTTCATTAGAATCTTCTTCTAATCTAGATTGAAGAATTATTAAAAAATTCAAAGTGTTATGGATGCAGAGTGCAAACAGTAACAAGAGATTATACCTCCTTTGCATCCGCCGTTGGAGAAGTGGCGGGCCATGGTCCTCGTGAGGCAAGAGGAGTAATAATTTTCTGCCTGCTAGTAGCCACCGCAGTGCGATATTCAGTTTCTGATAATGTTTTCCATGTACCGTTGTACTCGTGGAATAGAGGTAAGAAAACATAACAATTACAAGGGAGACCAGACTTCAAAATAGTGAAGAGAAAACTACAAGAATGATCAAATCAACTACTGAACCAGTTGGCCGGTTTACATGGAATTGCAGATCAGCATTGTAATCATTGCTCGATCTGTCACAATGTATTCCCTACAACACATGCAAGCCATCTTCGCAATTCCCTACACCATTCTGGAGTTCATCTGTAAGACTAAGGTGTAAGAGGCTACAATATCAACCCTTCCGAATGGCTGTTCTTTTTGTTAGGGAAACAATATATTTGTTTTGCTATCAACAAAAGTTCCGATGTATATCCACATAACCAAAATCTTTCATTTGGTTTTGAACCCAAAAGAGTTTCAGATCGACCTAGCTTGAAACTATGACCGGAATCAATTGATCTAACTAGGAGATAAGTCATGGATATAGTCCTCCCACATTTCAGCTGCAATCGAGTCCCGCAACTGTGAAGTAAACTCTAGCTGTTCTGTCTCAAAAGCAATGTCCAAAGCAGAGTGCCTAAACAGCAGGATTGGTTCCACCTCTAATGGGGATAATGGTTCTCCGATTAGCAGTATGGTGTCCTTCACTCCTTCTCAAACATTTTAAAAAGCCAGTCATCTGGATTCTCCCTACTAAGAAAATTGTGCAAGGCACATGTTACCACAACCAGCCTGACTTGTGGTTGCAATGGGTAGGGAGGGGCTGACAACAATATTTAAAGCCCCAAAAATACGATCAGACGCATTTCGTTATAAGAGTGTCGCTGATTGACTAGCTCTTTCGAATTCTGAGGATAATGACCTGTAGGAAACAGCTTCAAGTAGTAAGGTACAGCACGATATGGAGCAATGAAGCCAGGCATGTTTGCATACTTCTAATCCACAAGGTAGTATCTGTTAAACAGCGACAAGCGTGGCCTGTGGTCCACCATTATACCGATATTGTCCCAACTTAACCACCCGATAGGTGTTGGGTTTTAATCACAAAAGGCCTCGGTACAATTGGGTGAGATCCACCCACTTATAAGTTATATTTTATTTATCACTTTTCCAATGTAGGATATTTCCTCTCCAACACGCCCCCTCACGTGCAACCTAGCTCTAGGTATGCACGTGGAATTAATTGACAAACCCGATTCCACATTGGAAATCGGGTCACAAGTCCCACATTAGAGACTTGACTAATCACATAACAATCCAAGGCCCACATCGGACACTTGGCAATAATCCAATCGGAAACTTCCGATGGCCAATTTAATGAACACAAACTAGGTCCACGATTGGAGAGGAGATTGGTGAATCAATTAATGAATGAACCCATATCCGGGTCCATGTTGGCAACGTATTGAAGGGTGACCCGCTCTAATACCATGTTAAAATAATCTAGGATTCACATCCAAAATCAATTGGCAATGGATGGAGTGGCCTAAACCCTTATAAACTCATAGGCGGTCCCATTTTTCCTATGTGGGATGTATATATTCTCAACACGCCCCCGCACATGTGGCGAACTTGAAGTGAACAACTTTTGGGTGTCGTGAAGCCCGTGTAGCCGTTAGGCATGCACACGTGGGTAACCCGCTCTGATACCATGTTAAACAGCGACAAGCGTGGCCTGTGGTCCACCATTATACCGATACTGTCCCAACTTAACCACCCGATAGGTGTTGGGTTTTAATCACAAAAGGCCTCGTTACAATTGGGTGAAATCCACCCACTTATAAGTTATATTTTATTTATCACTTTTCCAATGTAGGATCTTTCCTCTCCAACAGTATCTAGCTGCACAATTACAAATTTTGAACCCAAGATGCTTGTTGTAATATCTGCCAGGAGAGACTAAAATATGGACAGTCGAAGACTGTTTCCAATGTTTGACAATCCAATCCGACATTGACTTCTACTGTTTTGGAAAACATGCATATACCAGAAATAGACTTTAACTGGTATGTAAAAACATTGCAAAGAAAAAGCATTGTGCCACATCAACTGGGTGTTCAAAGTCCAAGTCTGGTTACCAATACCTTCTGTTGTCTGAAAGTTTTTACGTCGTGTAAGTGTGCAAATGAAAGAGTGTCAGCCCCCATAATTCAAAGAGGAGCTGTTGCATCATAAGCGTTCTACACTAATCATACTCTTGTGAATCACAATTGAAATAAGAAAATCTATGAATCCGCCAGGAAGATGTGTACAGTGATTTATATTACAAGGAGTTTTTTTTTAACAATGTTAGGACTGTAACATTAATTCACCGGATGAAGAGGAATTCAGAGACTACCCCTACGACTCTAGTCTATAATAACCTTCATAAGTTAAAATGGCGGAAATCGAAATCAAACTTTGCACTTTAAAAGCTCAGTGACCGACAGTAGTAAAAAGACAAATGGCGGAGGCAGAATTGAACCCACACCTGAACTGAGGCTACTGCCGCTTGGGGAGGCAAACGACGTCGTTCGGCAGAGCAAAAGCGAGGGAAATGTGACAAGGAAAAGACTCTCACTCTGTGGGCTTATACCCGACTTCGTTGGCAATTTGCCGAGGCCCGAGTAACCCCCTAAAAGCCCATTCATTCAATAGGTCAGATAGGATAGTGTCGGGCTTCTAGTCTTCTACGTTGCCGAGGCCCGAGGGACGAAGATGAGCTTCTTTTTTTTTCTTTTCCATAAGGATACTTACGTAAAATAAATAAATAAAAAAGTTACATTGTTGCAGAGACGCAAATAAGAGAGAGATTTCTAATGAAATCCAAAATATTGATGATCCATGGTTATAATAGGCTCTAACTCACGTCAACTAGAGAAACACATTTGCACCAGCCCACTGTAAAAAAAGTGGTTGAATAGTAGTTATTCGGGCGGTTTGGCATGACAACGAGTTAATAGTTTTTAAACAATTAAGCCATATACATACATACAACATACATATATTTTTTCCTCATAAAACCAATTGAGAGAGAGAGAGAGAGAGAGAGAGAGAGAGAGAGATGTATTCCTCCAAGTTTTATTGTGAATCCAAATTTGACTCGAAATTAATAAATTTGGCATTGTTTCTTGGTCATATAAAGTTCATGTCAAGAATTACCACTCATTCTCATTGGTGGTATATTTCTATTACATAATGTAAACAACTCGGACGTATCGTGGCCTAACCACAATTAACATGCCATTCGATAACGTAAGACAAGCATGATGTGGAGAATCAAAACAACTACTTAACTACAATTCAGCTATAAAATTAGAACATAACTGATTTAAAATATATATATATATATATATTATTAACACACTCTAAATAAGTAAATATCAATCTCCAAGGTCTTTATATATTTTGTCGTTATGGCAAGTATTTGATTGTTAAAAAATAAAAAAATAAATTAAAGTGTCAATAACAACTTGCTTAAACCAATTAACGAGGATGAGAATCCTTTCTCCTGCAAGATTTGGAATACGTCTTCAATTTGCATACCTAGCTACTTGGTAAAACTACTACATTCCTAATCCAATTAGGTATGCAAATTGTATTGCATACATTTTCTCAACGTGTAACACCCTCACCCAAGTATATATTTGGATTGCAACACTTGAAAAGCCTTGAATTTGGCCATTTGTTTCTTGTTTTTGGACCGCCAAGAAAATTACGGATATACGTAGACAATGACGTAGCAAAATAAACAAAAACAGATTAGAGTAATTCCTTGCAGAAGTGAAATTGCCTAAAATTGTCGTTCTGCAATCAAGAAGGTCCCCATCTTTTGTCTTCACACCTCGATCTCCTTTTCGATCTGTTGCTGATATGAAGCTTCATTGATCCACATAAAAACGACCAGTTGATCGAGACAATGGTTTACTCGATCAGATTCAACGCCAGAAATTTCTGAGTAACCTTCCATCTGCAACCGTAAGTGACGTGCTCGAACAAGAAACAGATTCGTTGAGCTAGAGAAAATATCTGAGAATATATATTTGAAGATTAATTATGAAAATATAAGAACAAATTTGGATAAACATGTGTTTCTAAGTATGTGGTCAATGCCTCATCATTGCCACGTCAAATGTGGGTGTCGGCTTTATTCATGGTCCAGCAAGAATCTAATCGCACGCGCAACAGTCCAGTTTCTCCTCTTTAATTTCTTTCTTTTTTATTTTTAATCTGTCTACTTTTAAGAAACATTTTATCTTTTTTTTTTTAAAAAAAAAAACATTTTATGGCTTTCAACCAAAGAAAAAAGAATATCTGTGACTGTTAAAACCTCTCCAACATCTATTGTTTCGGATAATAGTACAATTTGTCTCAAAATCTTAAGGCAAAGCGTTTAGAAACTCAAAGTCATTATTTTTAAACAAATGAACAATTTGGAATCTGGCATTCTTTTTGCACTATTACAAATACAAAAATCATGAAAAAAGTTGGATCCACCATTATTTAGCAATACGAGATGCCTTTACATAACTTTTTGACTCATACGACCAACTCTTTTTTTTTTTACTCTTAACCACTCTTATATTCGAGGCGAAATGTTGTCTAATTAAACAGTGAATTACAATGTATGAAAAAAACTCTATTGCTATTTTGCGAGGCAATCTACATCGATATATATAATAAAAGCAAAAAACCTACAACAATGATAGAACGCCCCAAATTATCAACTCGTTTGCCGAGCAGAGTGTCACAAAATATTCCATCTTTTCCTTCAATTACATACGATAAATATGGATCATTATAGGTGCTTGGTGGTATGATTTTTTTAACTTGAATTTTCATTCATAATGTGTATTACTATAGAGATAGGGGTCCACAAATATTTTTTTATTATCAATTTACAAATCTTTATCCTTGCATCACGGGATTGGAATTCATCATTTATATCGGAATTAACATCACATATCAAGGGCAAAATCCTAAAATTAAAAAGTTCATAACAATGATTCCTTAAATATACGATCACATTAGTTATAGAATTAATCGGCTATAGGTGAGTTAGGGCTAGTTTGAGATTGCTGTGACTTTAAAAAAAAAATGTTGTTGCTGTGTTGTAAGAATAATCAGTTGTGAATTAAAATAGTTTAGTGTTTGGTAAATAAATTTGTTAGTACATAAAACAACTGCAGAGTGTGTTTTGATCCACAACAGCTTCTAAAAGCAACCTCTAGGCTGCTTCTAAAATCTACTGTCAGTGACCTATAACTTTCGATTAAAGTTGTTTTTTATTTATTTACCAAATACAAAAAAATCTAAAATTTTGAGCAAAATCTGATTTTTTAAAAAGCGAATCAATCCTAAACGGTACCTTAATCACTCGAGTAATTATTATACAATTAATTATTCCTTGTCCCAGAAAAGAAAAAGGACATTATGTCATTATTGTATGGAAAAAAAAAGAAAAAAAAAGAAGAAGACAAAATAGCTCATATTTTGTCAGCACTGTTTGACAGCACAGTTTCGTGTACAGAAAATACAGAAAATAGCTCAAATGGAAACGTGGAGGCTTAATAGGACTCCGTCGTATACTCGTATATGTTTTTTCCTCTTTCATTTCGATTCTCCCCCCCGGCCCCCGCGCGACACAACTTAATAGCACTCCGAGAAATCACATTTTGTTTTATTTTCGGTTTCAGAGTCAGCCTGACGTGCAAAAGGAATCCACTTTATACACACAGGTTTGGTTCTTCTCGTTTTTCATGTGATTCCATTTCTATACAAAGCTCACTTTCCTCCTCTTGCTATTGGGTTCTCTTATAAAGTTCCATCAAACTGAGTCGGTTCCTAAGCAAACACCACTGAGCAGGTCTGGCTGTAATGGCGTTTCATGGTGTTGTTGGGTTTGTGGGATTGGATGACTTGAGCTTGGACTTGGCTTCTTCACTTCTCCGCAGCGGTTTCAGAGTTCAAGCATTTGAGGTTTCCCCTTTTCTCACTCTATCTTGATCTTTGCTCTATCTGTTGTTATATTTTGTATCATGCTTAGTGTTCTCTCCAGCCTTTGGACTTGAACTTGTCAGACTAGTAGTTATGATATTGCAAGTGTAAACTGTACTTGCTTCACTGTTTTGAAATGACATTGTTGAATTAAGACCATTTGGCCTGCGTGGGTGGTGGAGCCGCCATGCCCACCTGGTTGAACCCCAATCCAATCATACGTTCATTGATCCTCGGCTCTCTTACATATGGGGACTCAATTTGGGTCTTCACTGTCTTCTATAATTTCGGTTTTGAAAAAAAGAAGAAGAAGGAAGTTTCTCATGTTTTGGTTAATGTTTAAGTTATTCAGTTGGCTGGAGATTTATCCATGTATTAAGAACAAGAAGAGTGTCCTTTGGTAAAGTTTTAATCTTTACATTCATTATTGATGCATTTGAGATGGATGACATCTTTGATCTCAATGCCACTAGGGAGTGATCTAATGAACCTAATTTGAGATTTCATCCTTGAAATTCATAATGTGATGGATTCGTCACTCCTTTGGCCAAACCATTGTGTGTGAAAGTGAAATATGCAGCATAATCATACTAACAGATTATGAGGCGTTTAATTGCTCTTTATTAGTTTATTTAGAGAAATGATTAAGCCAAAAACATATATGATACGACTTCATATGTGAATGAAGAAATATCTATAACACATAAAACTTTCACCGATATGAAAAGTTTTGTAGTCCTAAAATGATGCGTCATTTCTCTCTCTATGTATAGACATGGTAATAATTTCCTTCATTTTTTTTGTTCGCGTAATATTTATCTCTAAAAACAAGAATTTCCTATGTGAAGGGTTGTCATTTCTAATGCAGTTGTTTCATCTGTAGACATATGAACCTTTGATAAATGAGTTTTTAAAGCTAGGGGGAACAAGATGTAGCAGCCCAAAGGAGGCAGGAAAAGGTAAAGCGATTTCCTGACTCTTATCTGATCTGAGTCATTAAGCTGTCTAGTACTAATCTTCATTTCTAATATTCATTTACTTTTTCTGGTTCAATATGATCATTCTTAGGGTTGACACTCTAATCTTACTTACAAAAGGCTTGGGACACTGATATTCCTATTTCTCTGTCTGTCTCTTCTATGGCTTGCAGATGTTTCAGCTTTGGTTCTGTTAACTTCTCAGGCAGATCAAATTAATGATGCAACATCAGGTAATGAGGCTGCTTTTAAAGTTCTTTCCAACGCTTATATCCCGTATCATCTCTTTTTCCTTGTTTACTTTATTGATATACTGATACTTAACTGCATGGGAATGCAGGATTGCAGAACGATACTGTTCTCATTTTTAATTCAACAATGTTACCGTTGTGCATTAAGAATTTGCAGACGTGTTTCACAGGTAATTTGTTTCTGACAGCTATCAACTTGAGTACTTTCAAGATACAGCATACAAGCATCGATTTTTTTTTAATATATAATATCTATTTTGAAATTTGAGTTGATGTTGACCATTTTATTTTTCTTGCAGCTGATTATAAGCCAGCTTATGTTGTAGATGTATATGCCATGAAGGCAGTATCTGATAGTTTAAATGGAAAAATTATGGTAAGATTATTTGCTTTCTTATCTTCCCTGACTTCTTGTAGAGGTGGTTGTGAAGGTTCTCTTCTTCTCAGCCGCTCCAATAATTTAGTCTATTTTGAGTAGATTGCTCACATTTTTTTTCCCTTGACTCCTTAGATTGCTTCTTCAGGAAGTTCAAATGCCATTTTAAAGGCACGACCAGTTCTCTCTGGTAATCATTCAATCAATAAACTACAATTTTCACATTGGAATGTATTTTTGATAAGCATTGTCAAGCGTCTTTATATCATTTCTCAGTCAACTTACTTTCTTTTGATTACAGCAATGTGTGAAAAGCTTTATGTTTTTGAGGGTGAAGTTGGTGCTGGAAGGTAATGTATTCTCTTGATCTTGAGAACCTTTTTATATAGTTGAGAATGCATATAGACTCAAGTTTTCTATACAAGTGGATATGGTACATGTTACTTGTTCTTAATGTGTCATTTGAAGGGATAATTTCTCAATTAATGTATGAGAGTTCTAGTTCATGCTCAAATATATGTTTCTCATAATCTATATTGGTAGTGCAGCAAAATTAAGATGGTTAAGGAACTGCTTCAGGGTATTCATCTTGTTGCATCTTTGGAAGCTATTTCTCTTGGTACCAAAGCTGGTATTCATCCGTGGATAATCTATGATATCATATCTAATGCGGCCGGAAACTCATGGTGCGTGCTTATGCATTAATGTTGTATCTGTATTACATTAATGACTGTTTTATGTCAAAAGTCAAAGTTAAAGCACAACTGAGGATATATTTTGTAGTTAAATCCCATACAGTAATGTAACTGACTAGAATAAGTAAGATTCTTGATTTTATTTTTTCTGAACTCCTGTCTATAAGAATTCAGTTTGAGATAAAATAGACCATTTTATATGTAATGCATAGTTGACGACATCAGATTTAGGTTTATGAGAATATTTATGAAAATATATCAGTTTCTAGTGGTTTTGAATTTTCTTTAAAAGAGATTGACAAAATTTATCCAGAAGTTAGACAATAACCCAGACTTTTCTTGAGCATGTAATTACATAGTCTTCCATTGATTCTTTTGATTGGGATTAGATTGTATGAGAGCAAACTCTTAAGTTTACTTTAACAGTAGGGAATAGAACACAGGAAATCGATGTGCCGGAGCAATTTTTTTTCATCCACTAATGAGATACTTATTATGTCTAATGTATGTTTTCTTCATTTCATATGTTACCATAAGTTTAAGCATTTATTATTGATTTAATTGATCACTTCTGATTGCAGGGTTTTTAAGAACCAGGTGCCCCAGCTGTTAAAGCACTCAAAGGGTGCTCCTAAAGATCATTTACGTGACACTCTGGTTCAAAAATTGGTAAGATTTACTGCAATTATATGTATATTGAGATTTGTAGCACCGGGTACTGTTTTAAGTACGTCTTTCTGTTTTAGATTTGGGTGTTACTCAATGGTGGCTGGGTATCCTTTTCTTTTGCCATAACGATAGCAGATCACTAAGTAAAGATGAGTTTATGTTTTCATGCATGATTAGATTATACTCATTGGTATTCTTTAAGTACGCAAAATACTAAAAATGATTTAGGTTTGCTTAGCAGCACTGGATTGACATTTAAATCAAGCTTAACCGAACTCTTATCTAAATTGTGGTACGTAGAAGCTGTTACTGAGGCAATCATTATGAATTCAAGATATACAGAATGAAAGTAGAAAGAGAAGTAGGAATAAAATGTGTGAAATAGAACTAAAAAAAAATCCTGACTTAGCTGTAACTTAAGAACCATTGGTGCCAGATGTTTACATATTACTTTGTTGTATAGGGTTGGGCTTGAATTATTTAGCTTTCATTGAAGTCTTTGTCTTGGTGCTTTGATTATGTCTTCTCGTAATATAAGTCTAATATAAATTTTCCATATTGTAGGGGGTTATATTGAATCTTGCCAAATCACTTACTTTCCCTCTGCCACTTTTAGCAGTAGCTCACCAACATCTTATTCTTGGTACGTGTACACAAATCACTTATAAAACTATCAAACTACTTGCTATTGTTTGATGTTTGGAACTGACCAGCTTTGTTCTATATACTTCCTAATACATTTCCTTTTTCAGGGTCTTCAGATGGTAACACAGATGACCAAGATGCCACATTGATTAAGGTTGGTTAATGTTTTAGTTAAAGTAAATGTGATTACCTCTGGCCTGAGTTAATTCCATGTCACATTAATTTCTTTTAAGATATGTATGTCATATATTAACTTCTGCTTGTTATCTCTCATTTGTATACTGTCTGGTCTACAGGTTTGGGAAAAGAAACTTGGAGTAAAAATTTCAGATGCAGCAAATGCTGAGACTTACATCCCTGAGCAATTGGCGAGCCATATTGTTGCTAAATCAGATATGGTGAAGCGGATTGGATTCATTGGTCTTGGAGCAATGGGATTCGGCATGGCAACTCAACTTCTAAAATCAAACTTTTGTGTTCTTGGTTATGATGTAATTCCTCGTTAGATTTTCAATAATCAATTGATATAGAATGGAATCAAAACAAAAGCTCACCAATATAGTCACTCTTTTAGTCATTCACTGTGTGTTTGGTTTCTTTCTCCTTCACTAGAACTAATCTATTTTTTTGTGTCTTTTGGGATGCAGGTATATAAACCGACACTAATGCGATTTGCCAATGCTGGTGGCTTGATTGGAAGCTCTCCAGCAGAAGTATGTAAAGGTAATTGAAAGCTTATTCAATTTATAGAATTAGAAAGCAGTAAATTATTTAACTGATATTCAACGAAGCAGTATTCACTTTTGTTTTTTTGTTTTGTTTTTGGTAATAAGAAAATTAGTTTCAGGAATCCCCCTCTTTTTTAATGATGAAAGCGGACCTTTTTGTGTGTGTAAACTAAATTAAGGAATTAATCTATTTTTACCTGATGCCTTTTCTCTCATAGATGTTGATGTTCTGGTAATAATGGTCACAAATGAAGCTCAAGCTGAGAGCGCTTTATTTGGAGATTTTGGTGCTATTTCAGGTACCAAATTCTACTCAGCATTCCTGCTCCCTTTTATATCAACACTGACCCCATATTCCTGTGTCTTATAGCACTTCCATCTGGAGCTTCTATTATCCTTTCATCCACTGTTTCTCCTGGATTTGTGAGCCGACTAGATCAACGCTTACAAAGTATGTCGTATGTGCCATATCACACCATGTCACCGTGCTTTACTTTTGCAGTTGAAATCATAGTATTCATTCTGCAAATGTTATTGTTATAGATGAAGGAAAAGATCTGAAGTTGGTGGATGCTCCTGTTTCTGGTGGTGTTGTGAGAGCCGGCAATGGGACACTTACGGTTTGCAAAAACAACCATTTTTAAATAGTTATTTTATACCAACATTTTGCATAAATATTGTTACCAATCTTCAAACCTATGTGTCTTTCTCAGATCATGGCATCTGGCACAGATGAAGCTCTTAAGAGTACTGGTTCAGTCCTCTCAGGTAGTAAGCATGTACGATAATGTTCAGGTTGTAGGGCTCTTTTACAGAATTTTGTGGCTGATACTTGGCTTTCACTATGAACAGCATTAAGCGAGAAGCTTTATATTATCAAAGGAGGCTGTGGAGCTGGAAGGTACTCCTGAGTAGATGTTTGTTGTATTATTATTGCTTATGTATATGATTATGTCTATGTTCTTCAATTATGATTCACAATGTTCTGATTTCCTAGTATCATTACTTTTTTCCCCTCATATTGTTTTCTGTAGTGGTGTAAAGATGGTTAATCAATTGCTAGCTGGAGTTCATATAGCATCGGGAGCTGAGGCAATGGCGTTTGGAGCTCGGTTGGGTCTTAATACAAGGATGTTATTTGATTTCATCACAAATAGTGAGGGATCATCCTGGTAACTATCTTTCTTGTTCTAGTTCTCAATTCCATCCAAGACTCAAATTGGAATTTTTTATTTATTTTCAAGTTCATTTAACCTTGTACTAGAAATCCCTGTGCAGGATGTTTGAAAATCGTGTTCCACACATGCTGGACAATGATTATACACCACTTTCTGCGCTTGATATCTTTGTGAAAGATTTGGTCAGACTGACTTGCACTGTGTGCAGTGTTTTCAATAGAAACAACGTATAATTACAATAATTGGTGATTATCAGGTTACCATAATCATATGCTAATCATGTACAGGGAATTGTTACTCACGAATGTTCAATTCGAAAGGTTCCACTTCATGTATCGACTATTGCTCATCAACTATTCCTATCAGGTTCTTTCTAATTTTCTTTCTCCTGAAAATACAGTCTCATGACTCTCATATTTTCCTAGCCAACCTATTTACGAATTAGTAGGTTGCCTCACATTCACTTTCTCAATTAGTGGAGAGAAGATGCATGACTTATTGTTAATAGGCATGTGGCAAAGCACATTTCTTCTTGTTAGCTTAATAATGTGTCATAAATATGTGCTATACAAACTATAAAACTTTTAATGGGATAGGATAGTATAAACTAGTGTTTATACTTGCAAAAGATATTGGAAATTCGGTAGACAATTGTCAGGTGATAAATATAACACCAAAATATGTAATAGAAACCAGAAATACATACTAGTAACTATGTAAGAAAAGAGTTCTGTTATTTTTAAGTTGTTAACATGCTCATGGAAACTAACACTTGATATAACTGTCTGGCAGGTTCTGCTGCAGGTTGGGGTCGACAAGATGATGCTGGTGTGGTTAAGGTACGGGCAAGTTTTAATGGTTTTCTCTTTTAGCTGAGGGAGATAGTTTACTGGTTACAGAGAATAATTACAAAATTCATGTACCAATCCAAAATAATTTCATAGATGATAATTCGCTATTAGATTCAATTAACTGGATTCATAAAGACTTACGATATCAGAGTGCTAAACCAAACCTCAGCACTGAAATGAAATTCCTCAGTATCTGACCCTTGTTTTTGCAAAGCTTTCTTACACAATCAATACCGTGAAACAACTTTTCTCAGAATCCAGATTTATGGATAACGACATAGAGATTCACCACAACTTATTACCTGTTACCAGTTCATAATGTGTAAAATATATTATCAAAATTGAGTAGTGAAACTTATCATTTGAATTCATTTCCTGTCTTTATCATGCATTTAGTATGCACAGTGTAGTCCATTCTGAGAACAGTTGGAAGTTGGAACATGGCTGTTGCATTTTTTCCCCTCAACTAGAACTTTTGTTTGTTTGTAGGTTTATGAGACACTCACAGGCGTTAAGGTAGAAGGAAAACTTCCGGCTGTTAAGAAAGACTTTGTATTGCAATCTCTCCCAGCTGAATGGCCATCAGATCCCATAGGTGAAATACAGAAACTAAATCAGGACACATCAAAGACTTTGGTTGTTCTTGATGATGATCCAACTGGAACTCAAACTGTGCATGATATTGAGGTCTTAACTGAATGGTGAGTGTCTTTAATTGTCTAATATGTAACTCTAATTTCGCTGCCATTCCGAAGAAAATAAAAAGAAATAAAATAAATATGGGCTAGGCACTACAGATAATGGATCATATATTCTATATGGTACTCTAAAGTGTAATTGCTGCAGAGTTTGTATTAATGTTGCTTTTCTTTGCTACACATATTACATTATGTGATGAAAACCATCAGTACCTGTAACCAATATATCATAAAGCGAGCAGACATTCAGGAGTTGTTATGAACTGGTCAGTGGTTTTTTGCAGGACTGTTGAATCACTGATTGAGCAGTTCAGAAAAAGCCCGAAATGCTTTTTCATTTTGACCAACTCCAGGGCAATGAGCTCTGACAAGGTAAGGGTTTTGTGCAATTATAAAAGAAGAAGAAAAAATCCTTCTTACTCCAAGGAATGTATTTTGTATACATTTTTCCTTTCCCTGTTTCAACAATTGATGTTGTTTTACAGGCCACCACATTAATCAAAGACATCTGCACAAACTTGCATACTGCAGCCAAATCAGTTCAGGATGCTGATTATACTGTAGTTTTGAGAGGTGATTCGACTTTGCGTGGTCATTTCCCAGAGGCAAGTGATGTAACTATATTTAAGTATTTACATTAGAGTCACTCAACACTATAGAGACTTGTCATTTAATGAATGAAGATACTATGTGTGTTTAGGAAGCTGATGCTGCTGTTTCAGTATTGGGTGAGATGGATGCATGGATCATCTGCCCCTTTTTTCTTCAAGGCGGGCGTTATACCATCGGAGATATACATTATGTAGCTGATACTGATCAGTAATATTCATTCCTTTTGCTTTTGGAAATTCTTAACAATGAATTAATCCTGTAGCTTAATATCTGTCATGGTTCATGGATCTTTAGGCTTATCCCTGCAGCAGATACAGGATTTGCTAAAGATGCTGCTTTTGGCTACAAATCTTCGAATCTTCGTGAGGTCTGTTTATGTTATCTGCTTAAATTTCATGGCTTTAATATCCATATTACCCAAGTATGTTAGTTTGAATTGTGAATTGCAATTTCTTTGAAGTGGGTTGAGGAGAAAACAGCTGGTCGCATACCAGCCAGCAGTGTCGCATCCATTTCTATTCAACTGCTGAGAGAAGGTGGCCCAGATGCTGTTTGTGAGCATCTTTCCAGTTTGCAGAAGGTACAGGCTACGGATTACCACACAAAATCGTGCAATCTCTCACTCCCCCATGCATGCAAAATAAATGACTATCTTGTACTTGGCTTGACATAAATCAGGTGGATTTACATGTGGATATGGCAGTCTTATTGCTTTTATTAGCTTGGGACATAGATACATACTGCAATACTGTTGGGGAACATATGAAATTGGGTTCCTCTTGTGATAGAAATTGTAGCTTCTGTAATATGGTAACTGACTTCATGTGAAACAAGTGTGTGATTACACAAAGATCAGATGAAGTGATCCTGTGATAGATGAAGTTGATGGTAGAGAATAGCTTGTTTTGCTATTCTATGCCTGCAACTGGTGGTTCCAAAATCATGAAATTATATTGGTTTACATAAGAAACAAAGAGTCCATTCATGACCAGAGAAGTAACTGCTGATAGGAACATCTGCATAAGGATGAGAAATTGGTAGGATCAGGAAGAGAAAGTAGACAAACTAAGAAGGGGAGTCCTTCCTGTATAAAATAAAAAAAATATCAAAAGTTTCTGTCAACTGGTGGAGTTTTCTTTTTGGATTAGTGGCATTTATGCCTGCGTTACATCCTATTATTTTAATTTTCACATGGAACAGGGATCAACATGCATAGTTAATGCTGCTAGCGAAAGAGATATGGCTGTTTTTGCAGCTGGAATGATCAAGGCACGTCCCTTCTATACTTATTTATTTATCCATTTTTCAAATTTCCTCTGGTATATTTTGATCAAGTTGTTGAGATGTCTGCTTTTGTCTTTGTGTGTGATGCGACAGGCAGAACTGAAAGGCAAGCAATTCTTATGCCGCACTGCTGCTAGTTTTGTTTCGGCAAGGATTGGAATTATTCCCAAAGCTCCAATTTTGCCCAAGGATCTAGGAATAAACAAGGAACGGAATGGTGGTCTCATAGTTGTTGGATCATATGTTGCAAAGACGACAAAACAGGTTGAACTGAAGTCTAGATCAGTGGATAATGTATCACATCCTATCCCCTTTTCTGATTTCAGCTCATGGCTCACTCTTATAATTCTTAGGTAGAAGAGCTTAAGTTACAATGTGGCCAGATTCTGAGAAGCATTGAGGTGAGCAGACAGAATCTCTGTCTTACAACTTTTTCTTCATTGGATGCTGATTCGATTTGTCTAGTCAACTCCAAGTTTGACCTGTTCTTATCCCAAGTCCACGTAATATGTAATTTTATTTTAGCATGAGGGATCTGAATATGCCTCCTTCATCATAATCAGGTTTCGGTTGCTAAAGTTGCAATGAGGTCTGCAGAAGAGAGGGAGGAGGAAATCAGTACAGCAGCTGAGATGGCTGATATTTTTCTTTCAGCTCAGAATGACACACTAATAGTAACCAGTCGGGAGCTTATTACCGGCAAAAGTTAGTTTCCTGTTACTTTTATTTAAAGAAATATATTAATGTACCCTGTTTGCAAGAATTCTGAAAAAGGAGAAGAGCATGATTTCTACAAGAACCAAAAAAGAGCTTGCTCTGCTGTTTTGTATATCAATTTTCCAAAAGAAGAAAACACATAATTTTTTCCTTTACTTTCAGACAACATTGGTTAATAGTAACTGCTCATTGCCTCCATTAGTAAGAGTCATTGTGATCGACTATCTGTCCATCCTTCTTGTGGATCTTTTTTGTTAAAGTTATATTTCCTATTTCATTGTAAGAATAAATAAATGAAAAAGTTTGGTAAAGTATTTTGTCTATATAAGAAAAATGTTCTGTATGTATTCTGTCCTGAAATGGCAACTAATTGCTCATTGCACAGGTCCCTCTGAGAGTTTGGAAATCAACTTCAAAGTTAGCTCTGCACTGGTGGAAATAGTTAGGCGAATAACTAAAAGACCTCGTTACATCCTTGCAAAGGTACTTTGCACTTTCAAATGCCACCATGCTCTTTCCTTATCTTGCTTTTTTTTTTTTTTTTTGGTTATGAAAGTTATTCATTTGCACTTTTATTTCTTATTATTATTTCTTTATTCCTGTGTATCTGTCAATTTATCACAACATCTTGCATTGTATACAACTATGGGTAATGAAGTTTTAGTAACTGTCACTATTTATCTGGATCTTGTATGCTCATGCTGAAGTTATTTCCCCTTCTAGGGTGGAATCACCTCTTCTGACCTTGCTACTAGAGCCCTTGAAGCAAAATGTGCTAAAATAGTGGGACAAGCCTTGCCTGGTGTTCCCTTATGGCAGTTGGGTCCTGAAAGTAGGCATCTGGGAGTTCCATACATTGTTTTTCCCGGTGAGTAGCAGGGTCACATGCACATTCTAACAGTTAATAGTTTTTGGGAATCAAGGTAAACCAAAACAACTAAACATATTGATATGGGGCTTCCTCCCTTCTTCATTCTTAGGTAATGTTGGTGACAGTGGAGCATTGGCCGAGCTAGTGAAATCCTGGGCTCGTCCAATCAGATTTTCAACGAAAGAGCTTCTTCTGGTAAGGGCCATTAATTTGATGTTCATACATTTTTTTTTTTCACGTACTAACAATTTCATCTGTGTAAAGAATGCAGAAAAGGGTGGATATGCTGTTGGAGCATTCAATGTTTATAATTTAGAAGGAGTAGAGGCAGTTGTTGCTGCAGCGGAGGAACAACAGAGTCCTGCCATATTACAGGTTAGAAGCAGTAGAACATCTCATATTACGTGACTATTTTTCTGAATTGTGCTCTTTTTAAGTGTGAGTTTCAAACGTAAGCTTGTCTATAAAAGCTACTTCCAAGTTCTGCATTAACATTACCTGACAATATATATATGCTACTTCCAAGTTCTAGATCCTAATAGAACTGCAGATCTTTAGTGACTTTAAGATCGCAAAAAAATAAGAATACCAATGCACTTGGTTCAATCTTTTTAAACATGCAACATAATTAGAAATTCTCAATATATTTGCTGCATGAGGTGATTTCACAATTACACATCTTCAGGGAAACAAAGCAGCATCCAATATATTTATGCTAATTCCATTCATGTAGTCTTTCTTACATGTATAACTGCATCATAGATTTAATCAATATTCAATAACTTATGATTGTGATTGACTATCTAGATCCATCCCGGTGCCTTGAAGCAAGGAGGCATGCCGTTGATTGCTTGTTGCATCTCTGCTGCTGAACAAGCCAGTGTAAGTCACTTGAACTGTTGAACAACTGTATATTGCGACTTTTTGTTAATGACAAGATAATGTACATATAACGGCAGGTACCCATAACTGTACACTTTGATCATGGAACTTCAAAGCAAGATCTGGTGACAGCTCTTGACTTGGTAAGTTGACTTCTACCATTTGATATCGTGTTCCATATATCACTTTCTAGTCAGAATGTAATCTGTTTATCATTGGCCAATGCTAATCTTGATTCTTGACTTTGACATTGCCAGGGATTTGATTCTGTCATGGTAGATGGTTCACATCTTTCCTTTACAGAAAATGTTTCGTACACTAGGTTCATAACATTCTTGGCTCACTCAAAAGGCTTGCTAGTAGAAGCTGAACTAGGGAGATTGTCAGGGACAGAAGATGATTTGACTGTTGAAGATTATGAAGCAAGGCTGACCGATGTTAAGCAGGTTATTTTTTTTTTCTAACATTTTTAAGACCAGCTTTCCATTTTATGTTAGACATGTCCAAATTCATCAGAAGGCCTCACAAATTTCAGGCTCAAGAGTTCATCTATGAAACTGGTATAGATGCTTTGGCAGTGTGTATCGGAAATGTCCATGGTAAATACCCTGCAAGTGGCCCAAATCTGAGACTTGACTTGCTTAAGGTAAACTACAGTTACTTGTTATACAGTGTTGTTCTGAATGTGCATCCACTCCAATATGCTATCCCCTCTCCAGAACCACACATTTCTTCATTATCTAGGTTACTGACTTTACTTCCACGTTAGGAATTGCACGCGTTGAGTTCAAAGAAAGGAGTCTTTCTGGTGCTTCATGGAGCTTCTGGTGTGCCCAAGGAACTTGTAAAGGTATAATGTCTTTATGTAACAAGGCCCTCAAAGATGTTTCCTCTGTAATGCGTTCTGATGTTTACAGACATTATGTTGTTACTCCTTGAACAGGGATGCATAGAGCTAGGTGTGAGAAAGTTCAATGTAAATACCGAGGTACGGAAAGCTTATATGGATTCCCTTAGCAACTCAAAGAAAGATCTGGTCCATGTTATGGAGTCAGCAAAACTAGCCATGAAAGCAGTGATTGCAGAGAAGATGATTCTATTTGGCTCAGCAGGAAAGGCATGATGGTCTGTGCATCTGTGTGTTCAGCGTCATATAATGGTTTCTTGAAGCTTATTATCAAAGTTATGGAGATAAATCTTATATGTGATGTGTGAAATATGTGTATGATGTATCACATATGAGCATCTACTCACATGTTCCCAACAATTGGAAATTGGAAATTGGAATTGGGGTGTAAAAATAACAGAATCAATTCAAGTCCGTGAATAAAAGTAGAGCCTTTTCATTTCTCCTAGTTTAGCTCATGTCGATAATGATTTGGCCTAACCTATGCTCAATCTGAAAATCTTGTGCATTTCCTCTCGGCTTTCTTGGATTCCAAACTTCCTGTTGTTCGTTTAAGAGCCAAGCGAGTCCACCGACGAATCGATGTTGGGAAATCAAACTTGTTTAATGTAGTCATCCGAAACAATTAAAATCGACGACGTATATATATTTCAAGTTTTTCAACCAAAAATAAATAAATGTATATATGGGGAATATTTTTACCGACGAATTATTTATATTATTTGATTATATTAAGGCTACTATTTAGTATGATCAGTATACGTTGACGTTTTGTAAATGACCATATTGATTACTTGTGTTAAATATTGGGAAATCCTTAAAGATTTATTACTGTATGTTTCAAATATTTAAACATGAGAATAATAAACAAGATGAATAACACACACCTCAATAGTGTGTTTGGATGAAGGAAAAAGAGATGATATTTAAAATGAAAATAAGCAGTTCATAATTTCTTAACATAAATTATCTCATTTGACATTCTATACTTGGAAATTATGAATTTCTCTATGGAAAGAAATGAATGAATTGATTGTCTGAATTCTTCACTTCAATTTCCATCAAAATATGTATCATTTTGAATTCCCTTTTACTTTTCTTACTTTATTAGTTTCCAAAATAAGGTCATTTTCATTTTCAATATTTTAACTTGTTTTAAATCTTCTTAATTTATTACACATTTCAGATTCTGAATAAATACAACCAAACAATGAAAATTGCAATTTATGGAAATTCTAATTGATGGAGTGGTAGATTCCATCGTTTTAAAATTTCTCAGCAATTTATAATTATTTCATCCAAAAATGACATAATTGAAGAGAAGATTGTTGAGTGAGGTCTTAAGAAGCCATGTCAATGGTCGAAATTGATATGATGAAGTGTGGAGAAGAAAGATGTATCACAACATCCAGAGTTTAGAAGAAGAGACGTAAAAAAGAATATAGGCGTGATTCAATTTTTTTCTTTTTCTAATATATAGATGTCCATTTTGGATATTTAACCTACCTATAAAATTTGATTTAAAATATAAAATAATAGGAATGTGTATTTAGGGCTGTCAATGGGTCGTGTCGGGTTGGGTTTGTATCGGGTTAAGGTATTTGTCGTGTCGCAAAATATAAACCCAAACCCAACCCATTTAATAATCATGTCAAAAATTTAAACCCAAACCCAACCCATTTATTAAACGGGTTACCCGTTTCCAACCCGCTTAACCCATTTAATAAATAAGTCGTGTCTTGTTAGACAAAATGACTCATTTAAGCATTAATAATGAGACCCATTTAACTAAAAAAATGCATAAATTAATAAAATTTACTAAAAACTCTACAAGACGAAGGATATAAATAATTATATATAATTCATAAATAATTAAATCCAATAATTAAACAGCGAAATATTTCAAATTGTCTAATCCTATGATAAAATACTCTGAACGTCCAAAATTTCAAGAAGAAACAAAGCATAATTGAGTTATACGGGTTCACTTCGTGTTGGCGGGTTGACCCGTGGCCGACCCATTTATTAAATGGGTCATGGCGGGTTGACCCGTGGCCGACCCATTTATTAAATGGGTCATGGCGGGTTGACCCACCGTCAACCCGCTTTTTAATCGTGCGGGTTCAACCCGCTTTATTTCGTGCGGGTTTCTAGTCGTGTTATCGGGTCGTATCGGAATTGACAGCCCTATGTGTATTAAGTAATTAAAGGTGTATATTTAAAATTTCTCATATATTAATATGTAACACAACAATACGCAATGATCGCTATTGGATGACACGACAAAATTGTATCACCGTTTAAGTAGTCCTAAAGCCCCAAAAATTAGTAACTTGACACTATTAGAGTTATCACCGAATAATTCAAGTTGGATTCATGCTTGGATTATGGGACTGAGTACAAAAAAATTTGAGGATAAGTAGAATAATACGAGAAGAGAGAGATCACACAGGATACGGATTTGTCTACAGTACAGGATAAACTAAGGAAACATACGTGGCAACATATCTAGAAGACATGACGTCACCATTCAGTTTAAAACTAAAGCTGCACACGTATATAATCCAATCCATGCCAATAGAAACAGAAAGAGAAACAGAAAGCATGGCAGATCAGAAAGCAGAAATCTTTGAACTCAACAATGGCACCATGCGAGTCCTCATCTCCAACTTGGGCTGCACCATCACCTCCTTGTCTGTTCCTGGCAAAGACGGTGAGAAATTACCCTTCACTCCCTTGTTTGGTTGTTGATTTCACTGTAAAGTTGCAGTTTTTGATGAATGTTGCTGATGTTTTGGATTCGATTGTGGGTTTTTGAAGGAAAATCGGCTGATGTTGTGCTTGGATTCGACTCTGTTGAGCCCTATTTGGTAAATTTCTCATTTTATTTTTCGATCGGAATTTGATTCTGGGTGTTCTGTTGTTTGTATGTTGGATTTAGATTTTGATGGTGTTTGAATGTGGATGATAATCAGAAAGGGCTGGCTCCTTATTTTGGCTGCATTGTGGGCCGGGTCGCCAATAGGATCAAAGATGGCAAGTTTACACTCAATGGAACTGACTATTCTGTGTCTCTCAACAGGCCTCCAAACAGTCTCCATGGTATGGATCACTCTGTCCTGTTTCGATTAGCCGAGATCTGCTACGTAAAAAGTTGAGGATCAAATCATGGAATACTTAATTGGATCTTTGCATGTTTTATTTGCAACTAATGGACTGATCTGCATATTGCATTTGTGGAGGAACTCGGTTTGTGATTGGCATTGATATCACAGTAATAATGATGATGCTTACAAGATGGGTCTGATTGTTGTTGTGATTATGATTAATGAATCATCATATGCGGTTTGCTTGGTGTGTTTTGGAACAACTGGGCCTTATGTGGTGCATTTTCTGATGTTGCCTGTGTTTCTCTGTAGGTGGTAACAAGGGTTATGACAAGCAGATATGGCAGGTAGCCGAACATAAGAAAGACGATAAGCCGTCCATTACTTTCAAATATCATAGTCATGATGGGGAGGAAGGTTATATCTCTGTCCTTTTTCTTTCTTTCTTTCTCTCGAGCTGTCTCTGTGTTGCGGTCTGATGTTTTTCGCTGGAAATAGGTTACCCGGGGAGTGTTTCTGTGACTGCAACTTATACACTTACTTCAAGCACTACTATGCAACTCGACATGGAAGCAGTGCCTGAGAACAAGCCTACCCCTATCAGCTTAGCTCAGCACACTTACTGGAACTTGGCTGGCCATAACTCAGGCGACGTACTTGACCACAGAGTTCAAATATGGGCTAACCACATTACCCCTGTGGATGAAAACACAGTTCCCACAGGTGAAATCATGCCGGTTAAAGGCACCCCCTTTGATTTCACTGCTGAGAGGAGGGTTGGTGAGTCCATCCATGAGGTTGGACTAGGGTACGATCACAACTATGTGCTTGATTGTGGGGAAGAGAAGGAAGGTTTGAAACATGCTGCTAAAGTGAGAGACCCTTCCAGCTCAAGGGTCCTTAACCTATGGAGCAATGCCCCTGGGATGCAGTTTTACACTGGGAATTATGTCGATTGTGTTCAAGGTAAAGGAGGTGCTGTTTATAATAAGCATGCAGGGCTCTGCTTGGAGACTCAGGGATTCCCAAATGCAATCAACACTCCAAACTTCCCATCTGTTGTTGTCCAACCTGGTGAGAAGTATAGAAACACCATGTTGTTTGAGTTTTCAGTTGAGTGAGGTAGTGTTAGTTGTTGCAGTACTCTTTTGAGGAGTAGACATCGGGTTTGGTTTTACATATGGTCTGCTTGCTGGGTGCAATTGTTAAGGAGTTGAATGGTGGTATCTCTTGATAATAAAGTTGGTGAATGCATAGTCCGAGTACTTTCTAGTTGACCTTGTTCAAAATTTCAATTTCATGAATATTTTGATGAGTTTGGCATGCTGATGTGCAAATTATTATCGACTACAAATCTACAATCCAATTGAGAAAATCAGTTTATCCGAACTAAAGAATTCTAACAATACATGGTAAATAAGGATGTTCATTCATCAAAGATTTCTTGTTTCAAACTCATTTTTTACAAAAAGATCAGCATCTTAAGGCAGGTACCCATACAAAGAATTGGACTCGCCTAGATGAAGCTAAAATGACCACACAGATTTCGAATGTGCTTGTGTTATTCTTTTCAGCAAGAGGCATGAAGCCGAAAAACTTGACACAAATACCAAGAGGCCTGACATCTGGGGAGTCCTCACCAAGATAGGTCAAATGAGGGAAGGGAGGAGTTCAATGAACCCTGTAGATGTTTCAATCCTGTTTGTAACCTTTGTCCAGCTCATCTTACCTTGTTCTAACAAGTTCAAGCGGTAGAGTCTCCATTGCAAGCTGAGATTGGGGAAGAGAATTACAATAGCACTAAAATCTATCAGTTTGAATCAATATCTAAAATGATGCTTACCCATAGTCTGGGAGTTGTAGGATCAGATTTTGAATGCAATTTCGCTACCTCTGACTGAAATGTTATGACTATGACAACTTTAAATTCAATCGAGAATGGCCTGCACAAATAGTTAACAAGGATTTGTGACATTTATCTTAAACAATATCAGTCATTCCTAAATAACACAAGCATGGAGAAAAACTGTATGGCAATCAGAATTATTCTTTACTTCATCCCAAAATACTTCAATCAAATGCCATGTTGAGTTTTGTAAGCACGGTACTACCAATTAGGATTGCTCTATTCCGGTTTTCAGTACAATTTAATATTTCAAAAACAATTCACACTAAAATAGGATTTTGAGGTGAAAATATTTTGTTATTGGCAACTCACCCTGCTGAGACTGTAGGACATGTCAAAAGACGGGGAAGTATAACATGAATGGGCAGAGTCATATTATGACAGACATCTCCATCTGCTATCTGATATATGAAAAACAACCGGTAGAGTTGTTATGACAAGTAAATTGAGTTATATATGTTGAGAAGATAAGAAAGGGTACATACCTGTGTAGTCTGAACCACAGACTTCTCAGTCACAATTTTCTCCCCTAGAAGGATTGACTCTACACGAAGCAAGTGTATATCAATGGAAGAAATTGGAACTGCAGATGCTTCTACTGTTAGTTCACCACTAACGGGATCCGATAAAGAACATTGAGTGGCCATTTTTCCAATGATTCGAAATCCACCTATTCAGCAATACCTCTTGTCAGTCATGGTATCATGAAAAAGAAAATGAGCATTCCCTTTCCAATAATAAAGGCTGACAATACTCTAAGAACAGTAACTAGAGATAGATAGGATATAACAGGAAGTAACCAGCAAACCTGATTTCAGTTGAGGAAGTAGCGGATGTCTTTGGGTATCCTGAGTAATGTAAAAGACAACCATCTCCGGAGAAACTGGTTGCTCAATTACATCAGCTGATTAAATACAAAATCAGAAAGCAAGTTACTTAAACTAATATATGTAAATGAAACCACAGAGAATAAAATCAGATAGCATCTTAATCTATAGTCAATACACACCTTTATCACTTTCAACTATGAACTCCATTGTTGTAGATAACGACTTATAAAGGTATCCTCTCGATATATCTACAGTCACTAAATACTATGGCACAATTCATTATCATGTCTCGGTTAAGTATGAAAAAGGAAAATGCATTTCAAAGGCAATCAGAAGCAATGATACATTCCCAACTAATAGGGCTAACTACTGAACATGTGTACTTTCCAAGGCAGAAGGATGCACCTGAATGTTAATATTTCCTCCATGGAACGTCTCATAGAACTTTTCGAGGTTATCTTCTCTTGGTTGCCTGATATGCATAGAAAACGGTATCTGCCATAAACACAGAACTTTTAATTTGCAAATGGTCTAATAGGAATTCGAATCCACCATAATTTACTGCAACTGGAAAAATCGAAAGCGGCTAGAGGATGCACTGCTTAAAGTTAAACTACTTGTTATTCGTACCTCGGTCGTGCCTGAAGCAATCTTTCCAGCAGGTCTAAGCTCAACAATTTTGTTCCTGCTTTCAAGTGAGAAAAACAAATTGGTTGCAGAACGCTTCCATATTAGCCAAAACAGGAAAGATGTAATGTCTACTAAAAGATGTAATGTCTCCAAAAGCTAAGAAAGATGTCACTCACAGAATCGAAATAGGCTTGGCAGCACCAACCAAAGTCTCTATAACTCCGGCCGTCCCTCCCCGAACCTTCACAACAGCAAAAAAAAAAGAAAAAAGAAACCTATAATTCACCACACCACCTTTACCCAGTTTCTCCAAGTTAAACCACGTTTCATTTTATAACACGGACGGTGAAATTCGAACCTGCAAGTTGACAGATCCATCAACCGCGATGCGAATTCCATAGTGCGAGATTGAAGACGCAGACTTCACTATGATGTTGCCCTCAACCAGTTCCTGAAAAATTCCAATATCACCTTTCATCATTAATATAAAATAAATAATGATAAAAGAATTTCAAAGAGAGAGAATTACAGAAGGACGATAAACTCGATTAATCCGGGAAAGCTTGAGCTCAATCGACATTGTTAACGACGCAGCCAAGCCAACCAAAGCAAGTCAGCAACTCTGCTGCTAATGCTAAATAGAATAGAAGAAGAAGCGGCTTTGGCTACGGAGAGGAGGATGACGTGGCGGTGTTTTATTGGTTAAGTGACGGCCTTCTACGTGGCAACAAAAAAAAAGAAAAGAAAAAAAATATAACTAACATCTCAATCTTACCCCTCTCGCACTTGTTCTTCAAATCGTTGAGAGATGGATCTGGTGAATCGGAAACTGGTTTTCGCGGCGGTGGCGGTTTTCTCTCTCTCCGCCGTCACGATTTTCGCGCGGCCGTTTGTTCTGGTTCTCTCACAAGACGACATCCTAAACGCCGCTAACCCGGCCGACGGCGGCGACTCTCCCGCCACCGATCCGACTCAGAATGACTCGGCCGACTGGGACGAGTTCGGCGACTCGGCGTATCCGCAATCCGAGGAGGAGCTCGACCCGGGCTCGTGGCGTCCCATCTTCGAACCCGACCCGTTCACGCCCGACCTGTCCGCCCACCCGGACAAGGAGTACTACTCCACCGTGTCGAAATTGGTCGACTCCGTCAGCTCCGGCGACACGGCGCTCATGCAGGACGCGGTTTCCGAGATCGAGGCGTCCGCTGCCCGCGGTGTGCCTCACGCGCGGTCCGTTCTCGGGTTTCTGTTCGGCACGGGGCAGATGAGGAAGCAGAACAAGGCCAAGGCGTTCACGTACCATTACTTCGCCGCGGACGGCGGCAATATGCAGTCGAAGATGGCTCTGGCTTATACCTACTTTAGGCAAGATGTATGGAAAACTCTGTAGCTATATAAATTTTACGATTTTCATGTTCAATTGTGTAGAATGATGGTGATAAAGGAAATGCTAGGGGATGATGTTAGTGTTGTTTTTACGTTGCAGATGTTTGAGAAAGCGGTGAAGCTGTACTCGGAATTAGCCGAGGCAGCTGTGAATAGCTTCTTGATTTCAAAGGACTCTCCGGTGATTGAGCCGGTGAGGATCCACAATGGAGCTGAAGAGAATAAGGAGGCATTGAGGAAAAGCCGAGGCGAAGAAGATGAGGACTTTCAGATTCTGGAGTATCAGGCTCAGAAGGGGAATTCTCTTGCAATGTATAAGATTGGCCTCTTTTACTATTTCGGGCTCAGAGGGTTGCGCCGTGACCATGCTAAGGCATTGTCGTGGTTTCTCAAGTCTGTGGAGAAGGGAGAACCTAGGGCTATGGAGTTTCTTGCTGAGATTTATGCTAGAGGAGCTGGGGTTGAGAGGAATTACACTAGGGCTCTGGAGTGGCTTACATTAGCATCTAAACAAGAACTGTATTCGGCTTATAATGGGATGGGCTATTTGTATGTTAAAGGATATGGAGTGGAGAAGAAGAACTACACTAAGGTAAGAATGCACCTGGCTCCTATGTCTATATGTGTTTTAAAGCTTCATTTGTTTTATGTGCTCTGTGAAATATGGCATTGGAATTGTTGTTACAGTTATCGTGTTCAGTGTATGATCCCTGAGAATAAAATCCAAACCTTGTAATATTTCAGAGCATATTTCCTTGAATTTTGTCATTGTTGTTAGTGTTATAAAGTCAGATTCATTTGTAGATTGATTCATATGTTTGATCCTCATTGTTATAGGCAAAAGAGTACTTTGAGAAGGCTGCTGAGAATCGAGATGCTGGTGGCGGGCACTATAACTTGGGAGTACTTTATCTCAAAGGGATTGGGGTAAAAAGAGATGTGAAACTTGCATGTCAGTACTTTATAGCGGCTGCTAATGCAGGTCAACCAAAGGCATTCTACCAGCTTGCAAAGATGTTTCATGCAGGAGTGGGGCTTAAGAAAAATCTTCCCCGGGTAAACTCACAATTTTAATTTTTCCTTTAGCTTTTCATTACAATGATGTGTGTGCTGTGCGTATTATATTTTTGTTTTCTCTGTTTACACTTGCTCTCATTTCTGCTAAGAGAAAAAAAAAAATTACTTGATGAAATGAAATTGTTTTGTCATTTGCTTTTAATTGTAACGATCTGAAGTTGCACCAACACCCATATCGATATGTTTACTCTAGTTCACTTCATGATATAATTTCATTGGTTTCAGGCTACTGTGTTGTACAAACTAGTTGCTGAAAGGGGGCCATGGAGTTCCTTGTCCAGATGGGCACTGGAGTCATACTTAAAGGGGGATGTGGGGAAGGCATTTTTCTTATACTCAAGGATGGCTGAGTTAGGGTATGAGGTAGCGCAAAGTAACGCTGCATGGATTCTTGACAAGTACGGAGAACATAGCATGTGCATGGGAGAATCTGGCTTTTGTACAGATGCAGAAAGGCATCAGCGGGCACATTCTTTGTGGTGGCAAGCATCTGAGCAGGGTAATGAACATGCTGCTTTGCTGATTGGGGATGCATATTACTATGGTCAGGTAGGTGTCACAAGATGAAATATGCTCGTCATTTAGCTAGGTTCAAGTCTTCAAGATATTTCATTTGACTTTTGCAGCTTGATATCTGCTTGACTATTTCTGTTTCTTCGTTTCTTAGGGTACTGAGAGGGATTTTGAACGTGCAGCAGAGGCTTACAAGCATGCTAGGTCCCAATCTAATGCACAAGCCATGTTCAACCTCGGTTACATGCATGAACATGGACAAGGATTACCTTTGGATCTCCATCTTGCCAAACGTTACTATGATCAAGCCCTAGAGATTGATCCGGCAGCAAAGTTACCAGTCACGCTAGCCCTTGCAAGCTTATGGATACGAAAGAATTATGCCGATGGTTTTCTGGTAAGTTCTTTGCTTTCTCACTGCCTTCTGGAATAATAGTTTTGGTAGTCATTGATATCTTCCAACCAGTGTAGATTTATGGTACACCATACCATCAGTGTTATCTGGCAGGTCAGATATTTAAGTTGTCTTTTCCAGGAATCTTTCTGAATGAGGAATTGCGTTATTATACTCATAGAATTAATTATAAACACTCAGATAGTCGACCTCTACGATATGAATTGCGAACCCATGTTTAGTCAAATCAAGTGAAGTTAGGCATTGCTCATGGTCCTTTATTCTTTAGAACGTAAATTCCTTTATTTGCAATGAATTCTTTTGAAGTGCATTCTTAATCTGTAATTCCATTTCAAAATCTGAACTTAGATTGTTTAATTTGTTTAATTTCCTGGAACTTTCCTTCATTGGCCCTTTTTCTCCTTTTGGTTTTAAATGCAGGTCCATTTGATCGACTCATTGCCTGAAGTCTATCCAAAATTGGAAGAATGGATAGATGACGTGTTGCTTGAGGAAGGAAATGCAACAATATTGACTCTTTTTGTTTGTCTCCTCACTGTCCTATATCTCCGTGAGCGACAACGCAGGCATGCTGTAGTAGTCCCTGCTGGAGTGGCTATGCCGCACCAACCAAATGAGCTTGTTGCACCTGCACCTGTCATTTAGTTTTATAGCAATGGTGCCTTCACTGGTTCAAAAATTAAATGGCTTTTTTGTCGCGCTGTGTTAACAACAAATATTTTCCTCTAGGTTATATGATGTACAGGAATCTGGTACCCTTGAATTTGTATGGAAAAAAAGGAACCTTCATTTTTAGAATTGTACCATAGAGAATTAAATAGAGAGATTTGAGTTACGATATGACAGCTCTCGCCTTGGATATTTAAACACGATTACCTTTCACAACTGCTTTGTGTATTGATAGATGAAAGTAGTCAAGACTTTTAATTCACTGATGATACTTGGTCAGAAAAAAAAAAAAAAACTCATATACCAGCTTAAGCAGTTTAACACTATAACATACCTTACTTCAGTGATGCTTGGTAGGGTTGTATTAGAGCTCAAAGCATAAAAGAACATACAGTATAAGAAAGCCCCTTAAAGTACAGGCAATCGTGTTTTGAGTCGAAGGTTCTCAAAACGTGATCTGAATTTGTGTACCATTCTCTCACACATTATTATAAGTTCACACAGATTATACAACATATTTAATTACCCTGAAAAAAAAAACCCTAGGAGAGATTTTCTCTCTCACCCTAGCTCTCTACGGCGCCCTCGCCTCCTCTTCTCCTAGCTTTCTTCTCTACGTCTCTCACCCTCAACCCTCACTCAGCCACATGGCCTCCATTGATGCTATCACCGCTAGCTGTGCTGCCTCCCTTGTGCTTGCAGAGGGAGGTAGTGCTCCTAATCTGGGGAGAATTGGTGGCGGCCTTGTTCGTCGGTCTTCCAAATCTTTTCTGATTGGGAAGCCTCTGACCTGTTGACCAGTCATCCCTACGGCCTTCAAGGCTCACCTCCTTTGTACCTGGATGGATGTCACTCTGGTGATGTTGAAGAAGAAATCGGGCAAGCTATTTGGGAGTAGGAACAAAAATCATCGCCCTAGTAAGAAGCCGAATGTCGCTGCTTTACGACTCTCTTACCCTGTGTACATACCTCCAACAATATGGAGGATTTGCTATATCACCAAGCATAAGTAACACCCTCTTTGGGGGGCCCACAAGCCATGGTGGGACCCAACCGCGACATGCATCCCTAGCCCGATATCCAAGCTATGCCACTGTAGTCGGAAGCAGCCAATACCTCGCAGGGAAGCCACCTTCTCGGCCTTGCCAACATACCTCCACAACATGCTTTCTAAGACTACAATAGTGGTTTTGCATCCCACATCTAAGAAAATGTAAAGGAGAGGGGTTCCCTTACCTATAAAAGGGACCCCTCCTCCCACTTAAACATCATCCCATTACATCTCATGTAATCCTCTTGGGCCACAAGGCCCAACACACATAGTTAAGCTTTCAAGTGGACATAGTCTCCCGCTAAGGCGGGAGACGAACCACTATACTTCTTGTGTCTTCTCTCTTTCACTCATCTAAACGTTATTAGACCACCGTCCAATGTTAGACATTAACATTGCTTACTCCTCGCCATCGACTCAGGAGCTGGCAGTGTCAACATATTCAGCGACTCTCAACTAGTCGTTAACCAGGTCAACGATAGCTTCCAAGCCAAGGACCAGCAGTTAGCGGCATACTTGGGGTACGTTAAGGCACTACTCAAAAAATTCAAATTTCACACCATCACACAGATCCCTAGGGAAAAGAACTCCAAGGCTGACTCACTTGTAAGACTAGCAACCACCCAACCACACCAAAGTCCAGCGGACACAAGGGTAAAATGCCTTGACAAGTCAAGCATCACCAAGATTCTAGCGGAGATCTTCAACATCGAGGTCCATCCTAGCTGGATGGATGAAATCATTGAGTACAAACGCAATGGAACACTGCCCACTGACAAGATCGAAGCAAGGCAACGCCTCATAATGACAATGAATTCTACGCGACATTGCAGTCAAGCTTTTCTCCTCCGGGAAAGACTAAAGGGACCCGTTAACGTAGCCCACGGCAGCCATTGATCTAGCGGTTAACCCCCTACGCTTGGGTATCAAAGATTATGTTCACTACCTAAAGCCCACCGCCTCCGCGGCACCCCCGAGTTCTAACGCTCACGCCTCAGGGCATCACATTCGAGCTTCCCGCTCACGAGCTCTAACGCTCACGCTTCCGTGACACCCCCGAGCTTCGCGCTCATGCCTTCACGGCATCCCCGACCTTCCAGCTCACGAGCTCTAACGCTCACGCCTCCGCGGCACCCCCGAGCTTCACGCTCATGAGCTCTAACGCTCATGCCTCAGGTCATCACATCTGAGATTCCCGCTCACGCCTTTCCGGCATCCCCGAGCTTCCCGTTCACGAGCTCTAACTCTCACGCCTTTGTGGCACCCCCGAGCTTCACGCTCACGAGCTCTAACGCTTACGCCTCAGGGCATCACATCTTAGCTTTCCGCTCACGAGCTCTACTGCTCACACCTTCACGGCATCCCCGAGCTTCCTGCTCACGAGCTCTAACACTCATGCCTCCGCGGCACCCCCGAGCTTCCCGCTCATGCCTTCACGACATCCCCTAGCTTCCCGCTCACGCTTCCGCAGCACCCCCGAGCTTCACGCTCACGCCTCAGAGCATCATATTCAAGCTCTACCGCTCAAGCCTTCCCGGCACCCCCTAGCTTCCCGCTCATGCCTTCCCGACATCCCCGAGCTTCCCGCTCAAGCTTCCGCGGCACCCCCGAGCTTCTCGCTCACGAGCTCTAACTCTCACGCCTTCCCGGCACCCCCGAGCTTCCTGCTCATGCCTTCCCGGCATCCCCGAGCTTTCACGCTCACGCCTTTACGACACCCCCGAGCTTCCCGCTCATGCCTTCCCGGCATCCCTGAGCTTTGACGCTCATGCCTTTACGGCACCCCCGAGCTTCCCGCTCACGCCTTCCCGGCATCCCCGAGCTTTCACCCTCACGCTTTCTCGGCATCCCCGAGCTTTCATGCTCACGCCTTTATGGTACCCCCGAGCTTCCCTCTCAAGCCTTCCCAGCATCCCCGAGCTTTTACGCTCACGCCTTCCCTGCATTCCCAAGCTTTCATGCTTACACCTTCACGACACCCTCGAGCCTCCTGCTCACAACTTCCCGGTAACCCCGAGTTTTATGCTCACGCCGTCCCGGCATTCTCGAGCTTTACACTCATATCCCCTCGAAATAGTACACGTTAATGGAACATTGAATTCTTCTACCATTTGTCGTTTGCAACAAATCAAATTCTTTTCGCGTTCCATTAATGCAAGCGAAAACCAAACTAACACAAACGTTTGCATATTCATTGTTCATGAGTCACAAACGCTTGCCTTCATGACACTCATGCAACTTACACCGAGCGTAACCTCTTCAACTCAACCTCGTTTGTTCTCTTGCGAGCACCACGCGCATCATATGCAATTCATATGCTTATTTGTGATATATTCACACAACCATACGCGTTCTCAAGTGTATACGTCATAAACGATCATACTCGACGCCATTCGCATGTATACATCAACATGTATCATGCACCTCGTACATTCGTATATGCCAACGCATATCAATGCAACTCACATACGTTGCCCAATACAACAAGTATTCTACATATGTGCTCTTTTGTCTTTACAGGTTAACGAGTCCCTTCTTGCTTATGGAGTTCGAGGACTTATAGGGGCTCGGTGCCGCTCGGACGTTACTTATGCTTGATGTGATCATGTTTATAACTCCTCAACTAAGAAGTTCCTCTTACTTGGGGACTTGTACATACCTCCAACAATATGGAGGCTTTGCTACATCACCAAGCATAAGTAACACCCTTTTTGGGAGGCCCACAAGCCATAGTGGGACCCAACCGCGACATGCATTCCGTAACCCGATGTCCGAGCTACGCCACTGTAGTCAGAAGCGGCCAATACCTCGCAGGGAAGCCACCTTCCCGGCCTTGCCAACATACCTCCACAACATGCTTTCTAAAACTAGAATAGTGGTTTTGCATCCCACATCTAAGAAAATGTAAAGGAGAGAGGTTCCCTTACCTATAAAAGGGACCCCTCCTCCTACTTAAACATCATCCCATTAAATCTCAAGTAATCCTCTTGGGCTGCAAGGCCCTGTTTGAACCAAAAATGAGCATTTTGACCTGACAAGGCGTGTCTTGGAGAAATTGAGCAAATGTCAGTGGCTCAAGCTATATATTGTCGACAAGTTTGAAATATATTATTTAGGGGCTAAACAAAGCCTACCTGCATAATTATGGAAGATTATGCAAGCTGCAAGAAAAGGCACGCCCATGGGAATATTCATACTCCATTCAATTAAGTAATATGTCATGCATGTGGGGAAACATTCAACTACATTTCATGGTGGCCAATAGGGAAAACCTATCATGATTTCATAAGTGCTTAATTGGAAAACCGATCATGATTCCATAAGTGCTTAATTAGAAAACCTATCATGATTCCATTAAGTGCTTAATTGGAAAACCTATCATGATTCCATTAAGTGCTTAATTAGAAAACCTATCATGATTCCATTAGTGCTTAAATGGAAAACCCATCATGATTTGTTTAAGGCCAACCACTATGGCCTAGGTAGCCTATATATAGAGGCTACGACGAAGTAACAACACACACAATTCATCAATTAATCTCTACGATTATCCAAGCCTCTCCAGAGCAACCCCTCTCCTTCTCTTACAGGTGACCACACCCCAGTCCCAGAATCCTCAGGAGTCGATTGTCAGTGCCACCAAACCCTCTGTCAACGTGCTTCGGTCCTAGTCTCATCGGGAGCCGACTGTAGTACCGCGACCACAATGGTAGGGCTGGCGCCGCCTACCCCCTGCGGCCCAAAAGTGGTATTGACGCCACCAATACCTCCTTGGTTCCTTTTTCTACTTCTAAAGTCAATTGTGACTTCGTGGCTCAATCAGATACTTCCCTGGTTGCTTCTAAAGCCCATCTTTCGTTTTGCAAAGCCTGCTCTTTAGCAAAATTAGGATAGAGACCATCCTATGCAAAGGACACTAAAGAAAATATTCCATTCTTACAAAGAATCCAAGGTGATATTTGTGGACCTATTCATCCAACTTGCGGACCATTTAGATATTTTATGGTGTTGGTTGATGCATCGACACGATGGTCACATGTTATGCTATTGTCCACAAGAAATGCTGCATTTGCTAAACTCCTAGCACAAATCATTAAATTAAGGGCTCACCACCCTGATCATCCCATTAAGTCAATTCGTCTTGACAATGCTAGAGAGTTTACATCAAAAACGTTTGATGACTATTGCATGTCCATTGGGATTGAGGTTGAACACCATGTTCCTCATGTTCACACCCAAAATGGTCTCACAGAAGCTGCCATTAAAAGACTTCAAATGGTCGCTAGAGCATTGGTTATGTGCACCAATCTCCCTGTTTTTGCTTGGGGCTATGCAATATTGCATGCAGCTGTGCTCATTCGTCTGAGGCCTACTGCCACTCAACCCTTTTCTGCGTCCCAGATGGTTACTGGATATGAGCCTGATGTCTCACACTTACGCATATTTGGGTGTACAGTTTATGTGCCAATTGCGCCGCCACAGCACACCAAAATGGGTTCTCAAAGACAATTAGGCATTTATGTTGGATATGACTCTCCAACCATTATCCGCTACTTAGAACCCTTGACAGGCGATCTATTTACTGCTAGATTTGTGGATTGTCATTTTGATGAGACAGTATTCCAGTCGTTAGGGGGAGATAGGAACAATAATATTCAACAGGAACGACAGGAATTGTGGTGGTCTGTCCCCACTTTGTCTCATTTTGAGCCCCGAACCGCACAGTCTGAAATTGAAGTGCGGAGAATTCTCAATCTTCAGAACATAGCAGACTCTATGCTTGATGCGTTTTCTGATATCGCTAAAGTGACAAGATCACATATACCTGCTGCAAACGTGCCTGCAAGGATTGATGTCCCTAAAAATCATGGACATGGTGCCACCCCTTAGGGGTATTGGGCATGGTACGTGCCTCCACCACTAATAGTGATAGCTATGTGGCTCAGGCCGGGCTCCCAGCAAGGAAACGTGGGAGGCACAAAGGTTCGATGGATTCTCGACCGAGAAAGAAAGCGAGTTTGGCACAGAAAGATCCATTAATCATCGACATAAATAACCCGTCTCATGAAGATATTCCGGATTATGGTTATGTCCAAGAGACATCATTGAGGGACGCTTCAATGTTAGAACCAATTCTAGGGAATAGGGAGATCTCCATGAATTACATTAGTGTACATGAGACGTTGAATCGAGATTCTATTATCCTTGATGATGTGTTTGCATATTCTATTGCTCAAGGAATTATAGAACACGATGATATCGAACCTCGCTCCGTTGAGGAATTTCAACGAAGAGCAGACTGGCCTAAATGGAAAGATGCGGTCCAGGTTGAATTGGATTCACTAACAAAGAGACAGGTATTTGGGCCTATAACGCTGACACCCCCAAGTATAAAGCCTGTTGGCCATAAATGGGTTTTTGTTAGAAAGCGTAATGAGAAAAATGAGGTTGTTAGATACAAAGCCCTCCTTGTGGCGCAAGGTTTCTCACAATGCCCTGGAATCGACTACGAGGAGACATATTTTCCCATAATGGACGTTATAACGTTCCGCTACCTTGTCAGTTTGGTAGTTTCCGAAAAACTTGACATGCAGCTTATGGATGTGGTTATAGCATATCTCTATGGGGATCTAGATTCATATATATATATATGAAGGTTCCAGATGGACTTCAATTACCCAAGTCAAGTGGCTCTAAACCATGGAGTGCGTTTTCAATAAAATTGAGATGCTCACTATATGGATTGAAACAAACCGGACGGATGTGGTATAACCGTCTAAGTGACTACTTGATTGGGAAGGGACATGTCAACAATGAAATATGCTCATGCGTGTTTATAAAGAGGACAAGTTCCGGATTTGCAATTGTAGCAGTTTATGTAGATGACATGAACCTAATCGGAACTCTAGATGAATTAAAGGAAACTGCTAAGTACTTGAAATCCGAATTTGAGATGAAAGATCTTGGGAAAACACGGTTTTGCTTCGGACTAGAACTCGAGCATCGTAGTGATGGGATTATGATTCATCAGTCAGCATATACTCAAAAATTATTAAGGCGCTTTAATGAAGATAAAACAAAGCATGTGAGTACTCTCATGATCGGTCGTACTCTTGAGCCTGAAAAAGATCCATTTCGTCCAAGGGATGAGGACGAAGACTTATTAGAGGCTGAAGTGCCCTATCTAAGTGCAATAGGCGCATTATTGTACTTAGCTCAATGCACAAGACCAGACATCTCATTCGCAGTGAACTTGTTAGCTCAACACAGTTCTGCGCCAACACGCCGCCATTAGATTGGCATAAAGACAATCGTTCGATACTTGAGAGGTACAATTGATATGGGCTTGTTCTATCCCTATAGAGAGAAAAGAAATCATGGAAGTGTGGCATCGGACTCCACAAGGTAAAACACCACCTTCCGTGCTCCTCCTCCCTTCCATCAAAATGACACCGATGTCTTGATGTGTTTTGCTGATGCAGGGTATCTCTCTGACCCTCACAAAGGTCGCTCTCAAATGGGTTATGTCTTTACCATAGGAAGCACTGCGATATCTTGGAGGTCTACAAAGCAGACCCTTGTTGCTACTTCCTCAAATCATGCAGAGATTATCGCTCTACACGAAGCCGTGCGAGAATACATATGGCTAAGGTCTGTAGTTAGACACATTTAAGGAACTTGTGGTTTGAAGTCTACCACAGATGAACCTACATGCATTTATGAAGATAATGCAGCTTGTATTGAGCAAATGAAGTTAGGTTTCATCAAGGGCAACAGCACCAAGCATATATCGCCTAAGTTCTTTTACAATCAGCAACAACAAACACTTCTAAATATTGAAGTGAATCAAATCCGTTCAGAGGATAATGTAGCGGACTTGTTTACCAAGTCGTTACCTAAATCCACATTCGAGAAACATGTGAAGAGCATCGGATTAAGAAAGTTATCCGAACTCCCATAATTGTAGAAATCAGGGGGAGACCTTGACATCAGGGGGAGGTATGATGTCTACATGTTCGATCTCGAAGAGTGAATGATGTGTTATGCTCTTTTTTCCCTTCGACCAGGGTTATTTTTGTCCCACAGGGTTTTTGTTACCTGGCAAGGTTTTTAGTGAGGCAATGATCAAAACGTCATCACCGAGTTTGAGCGGCACAAGGGGGAGTGTGGAAGGATGTCGACTACTCCACATTCACGCGCGTTGTGCTCTTTTTCTCCTTCGACCAAGGTTGTTTTTTCCCACAGGGTTTTTATTACTTGGCAAGGTTTTTGACGAGGCAACTTAGAAGCGCATAGCAGAGGCAACACTATTGACATGGAATATCCAAGGGGGAGTGTTGTAAATGATAATGACTATTCATGCAATAGGTATTGCTTAATGTATGCGATTGACAAACTCGTAATGTATGCGATTGACAGACTCGTAATGTATGCGATTGACATACTTGTAATGTGCGATTGATTAGTATAGATATTATGTATTGCCTTTTGTATACATGATGTAACCCTATATAAACCTCATGGTGAGATGAATACAATACAATTATCCAATTCTCTACAACACTTTTAAATATGTCTTTTAAGTAAATTTCAGCCGTGCATGTTCACAAATTAGGTGCAAGAAACACAAACAACAGCTCCAACTCAAAATGGATTTTGAAGACAGAGCATGGAATAGACAACCCATACCTGCTCAACAGTCTCAAAATGGATTTTGAAGACAGAGCATGGAATAGACAACCCATACCTGCTCAACAGTTTCATGCCTCTTAAGATTCCTTGAAAACCCTCCTTTTCCAGTGGCACAAAGGGAGCAACGGAGCGGGCATCCTACCTGTTTCAAGGTTTCACCCTTTCAAAATACGCCAACCATGCAAATGCTAACAATAAAGCAAAAACTGCACCCAAAAATTTTGTCAATCGCTGAACCCCTTCTCAGAAAATCACCTGCGATGAGACACATGCTGTAAGGCCCATCAAACCTCTTTCTTGTCTTGAACTGGTATGCCACCAGTTTCAATTAGTCTGTTATCCTCAAACTTTATCAATAACTGCAAGATTAATCACACAATTTTTAAGTAACTGAAGCTAGCTACCATCACTTTGCTAAATTCAAATTATCAAAGTTATACAAAGAAACTGCCATATTCTCAACATCAGTTAAGCGCCTAAATTCTTCGGAAATAAAAAAAAACAAATATATGTATGAGCAAGAAATCTAAGGTGGCCTCACAACCTTCCATCCAGCTTTTTCAAGCTCATTCTTGAATGCCAAAGGCATAAACAACACTAATATATAGTACTCTATACCATAACCCTAAAAAAATAAAAAATATAAAAAATTACAAACAAAATTGCATACCTTGACTGAAATCCTGAATGTATTTAAGCTTTGGGGAGTGAGGGTTTGCTTACTTTTGAAGGGAGGGCCTTGTCTCCCTTTTCCCCCTGTTTAAGTGATTTAAAGTCATATTGTTTGAAACATACATCCAACCATTTAATACACACAATTGTAAATAATTTCCATAGTTGTTACACTCAAAATTTTAATCGATCATCATATCTATGCAATTATACACAACCAAAACTAACTGAAATCAAACACACACTTCTTCTTGTGTTGAAAACCTTTTCCCAAACTTGATCACCAAAACAAACCCAAACCCTCCTCTGAAAAATCACCAAAATCCTGCAAATCTCCTCCTCTTGTTCCTACCCCAGCAATCTACGATTGATCCCTGAGCTTGATCTTTTCAGTCTATATGATAGCTGCGTTTGATCGATATCTGCGCTTGAAATCTGCCCGTGATGCAACCGCGGTTGTATGACTTGTTTCTGAGAACTCTTCGATAGCTACACTCAATAGATGCTTCCCGAATACACTAGAAAACTCGGGCTGGTACTCGAGGGCACAACCGTCTTGTCACCTCACATGACCAGAAGAATGAACCGTAACAGCGTAGGCGCTTTAGTATATTTAGAATTAAGAAAGTAAAAGTCAAGGAAATCTCATTGGCAATGACGTGGTTTTGTGAAGCACATGGCCCATCTTTCAAGAAATGTTCTCTTTTCACATGGTTTAAAATTATTTCTCAGATCTCTATATATAGTTATAGGATTAAATTATGTTTAGTCCCTGTACTATGACATTTTTTTCATTTCAGTCATTGATATTCTCAATTAATCTGAAAAGTCCCTAACGTTACAATTTTCGTCTGATCGGTACACTTCGTCAATTCGGGCAGTTAACTTGCTGATGTGGCACTCCAAGCCACACCACCTCAGCAGTTTGCATGCCACTTGACCTGTAAATTGTCAAATATACCCCCCATGCATTTTTCCCCATTCTTCACTAAAAAATAACTCTAAAGTTATTCAATTTTTCACTCCAAACCCCCAACTGCAGGCTAGCATACCAAAACAGATGCTTGAATGCAACTATGATTTCATCATTTCAAAGCAACTACTAAAGCCAACTGATACAAACACACATATAGTAATAACAAGACAAGACTGAACAAATTAACACACTCTGCAAAACATATGCAAATTAACACACTCTACAAAATATATGCAAATTAACACACTTTGCAGAAAAGATATAAGACAAAGGCAAAACAAATTTCATATACAATTTTCATCTCATATACAAGGCAAAACAGATGCAATTCGAACCAAGCTTGAAGAAAGTCGAACCTAGAAATCAAACCAAGGGCGCAAGGCAGCAACTGACCAAGCTTGAAGAATCCGAAATTGAAAAGTCGAAAGCCGAAATCGAACCTAGAAATCTTCATAAGCCTTGAGGACGTTTATGCTTTTCTGCTTCACCTGCTTGAGTTCGAGGCGATTGAAGACTGAAAATTGAATACCCAGAAGTGACTGTTCTTGAATTATGATCACATGAATCATCCATCACTCTTTACAATACTTTCATCATCTTCATAAAACAAACAAACAAAACCAAACTACACTAACAATCACAGAAACTGACCCAAAATCACACCACAACAATAAATTGAATGCTTATTTCACTCACACAAATACGAAAAACAACTAAAAGGTTAGAAATTTATCAGGAATTTTACTTACAGAAGCTGAATTGTAGTTGAAAAACCCAAGCTTTATGAAGATTTGGAGCAGAATCGGGCGAATTAGAGCAATGAAACGCCCCTATTTTTGAGAAATTGAAGAAATTGGGAACCAAAGCCGAACCAAATGTAAAATTGATGGAGAAATTGACCTCTGAATGTAAAATTGATTCGAAAACTGAAATCTTCAATGGCAGCGAGGACCCCAACCAAAACACTGGAATCTCTATCCTCAACTGCAAGGTCACCTCAGACCTCCTTCCAGTCAAATCCACATTCAGACCACCGTTCTTTCTGATCTTGAACCTCTCCTCAAACCTCTTCTTGGTCTCCTTCAAGGCAGTGACTTTCTTTTCCTTGCTGGTGAGCACGTCTGGGTGGCGACCTCGAGATAGATGTCGAGAGTGTAGAGCGTGGTAGAGGATCACGACCCTAAAGGAGGAACACGACCCTTACGACCGCCGTAGGGACGCTGAAGGAGGATCACGACCTTGTTTGGCTTCAAAAATTTGACCATGGCGACAGCGCTCCGTCCTCTCTCTAAGCTCAGAAAGCTCCCTTGGATTCGGTGTGAGGAAGAACAAGAAGAAAAATAGAGTAGAATAAAAAAAAAATTAAAGAGTTAAAAGGGGAGGGCTATTCTTGACATTTTACCATCTACTGTGCTTACATGGCTCTGAGTTGGCATTTAAATTCGTGCCACGTCAGCCAATTAACGGAGAAATTGGACAAAGTGGACCAATTGAAAGGAAATTGTGAGATCAGAGACTTTATAGATTAAGTTAAAATGTCAGGGACCGAAACGATATTGGAGGCAAAGTACAGGGACTAAACATAATTTAATCCATAGTTATAATATACTCAGTCCTGGTCAATGGCCTGAGTTGTGATGTGCCAGAAGCATGTAAGCTACTATATATTTGTATTGGTAGTATATCAAAAACTTTTGTTCATCATAACGAAAGCATGTAACAAACTTCTTCTTCTTCTTCTTCTTTTTTATTTATTTTATTTATTTATTTGTGTTCTTGGAATTGTATGGCATTTTTTCTTTTAATTGTGGAGGACCATGGATATTATATATATACACTACATCTAGTTCACGCTTTGATGAGTTTGATCCAGTAATCCCAATTCCCATGACAGAGAGTCAATTAAGGAAAGTGGAAGGCGGTAGAAAACTTCAATGATAATGATGAAGTGTAATTAAAATTGTTCTCTTTTTTTGTATTGCACAAGTTCCCCCATATACCCCTTTCTTCTTGTTTCGTTTTGCAGTTTAAGAATAGTATAGATGAAGTTGTAGTTTTTGCCCAAAGCCCAAGTAATATAAGAGTTTGCAAATTAAGATCGAATATTTACGGAAGCTACTACAATTACACAGATTCATGTTTTGAGAGAGGTAACCAACAAGTTTATAATGCTGCAATCTTAGATGTCACTTATTCAGATAAGATCAAGGAAATTCAAGCTACAAGCATGTTCAGATCAATCTGCTTTACGTCTAAGAACAACAAGAAAGGTGTCTCCAAGCAGTGTGTTAATTACTGATTGCTCACATTTTTGTCGGTACAAGTCGAAAAGCTCATCTAAGATTTCTTCTCCAAATTGCTTCTTTATCATCCCCTCCATAGCAGCTCTTATGTGAGAAGCAATCATCGGGGATATTGAAAGAGTGTCGTGTGCCAAGGGACGAGGTAACTCTGCCATTATGTCTATGCTAAAGCATCCATTTCGTTTGACAGCAACTTCAAGTTCTTGAGGTGACATGGAATACACAGGCATGTTAAATGAATCCACCTTCTCTTCGCTAACAACTCCCTGCATAAAGGAAAAATAAACACATAGCAGGCATAAGGATGTGCTGTGCAATCCAACATATTAACAAGATGAATTGCATGTTGAATAAAATCTGCATTGTTTGCTAGGTAAGATTAAGAATTTATGTGTACTAATAGCAATTTATCCTAGCTAGGGGACTATAATTAATGGTAGCTATAGTCGTTGAGTTAAACAAGCTAGGCATTTGTTCCCTTTTTAAAGACATCATCACTGGATCAATCATGGCTTACCTTTCTAACCAAGTCCATGAGGCAAGATCCAAGAAGTTCCAAGCTCACAAGAGAACGAGAATGAGGAGAGCCATCGGGGCTGCCTGGAAAAGTAAGTAGCATCAGTCCTCCATGCACAGTTTCTTGCGCCCTAGCATGCAGGAAGCATTCCATGTCCTCGGCATATTGAGCTTTGTAAGCCCTCACTACTTCATCTGTGGAGTTTGAGTAACAGATGTGTCCTCTATTCCAAGCAGGACTGTTTCTATCCATCACTTCTTTCGGTACTCTTGAAAGAAAATGAATGCCATAAGAAGAGTGAGCAATGTGAATGGAAGCATTAGGAAATAACCGGCCATAGAATGAACCCGGCACACCAGCTGCATAGTATCGCCTGTTCTGAGGGAGGGACTTGAAGAGCATGTTAAAGTCATTTGAGGTATGATCATTAAAGAATACTTGAAATTCAGGGATTTGCGAATTCATCCCTTGCCCTTGGTACTTGAGTTCCACAGCTTCAACTATGTTTTCAACTGCAAAAAATGTATTGGGTCCAACAGAGCAACCCAGGTCTGCAATTTTGAAGGAGGTGGAAGATGACGAGATGTCTATGTCAAGCTTTTCTGCAATTGCCTTTCTTACAAGTTCTTTGGCAACATCCAAAAATCCTTTCTGCAAAAGCCAAGATTGTTACTTCAATTTTTTTTTTTTGGGCAAGTGTGACAATACTACTTTGAGTCGAGAGGATCCACAACACTTGATTTTTCTCTTCTTTTTGTTTTCCCTAGCCAGGTTTAACTATAAGAACTGAGAAACTATGAAGGTTCATACAATCAGATAAACTAACATAAAACAATTGATTAGAAAATAGATTCAACCATCAGATTTTGTAGCATTCTTAGACTATCTCAAGTCCTAATAGCAAAGAAGAAAACCAGCATAGTAGAGTTCTTGGCGCTATCATCTCCACCTTCCATTGGTTCTGCTTCAAACATTAATCTAATGGTCGCAGCAAATTTTTTATTTATTTATTTATTTATTATTATTATTATTATTGTTATTTTTTTTTTCAAAACCCAATGACGCCCGTTTAAGCTTTTATTTAGATCGCGAGAAATAACAGAACAGAGTTCCAGAACAGATTTCAGCCTTCGCACTTCCAAAACGCAGCAAATTCGAACCCTAACCCAGAAAAATGATAAAACATTAGCAAAACCTTGGTATGAACAAACCTGGTAAGTGGAGTTCTTGGCATAGCTGTTGGGGCCATCTCCACCAATCATAGGATGTGCTTCACAGACTTTACTGATATCCTCAGCTGCCATCTTTATGTTTCTCTCTGTCTCTCTGTATATTTCATAAGGGTCACTGTTAGTTATATGTACTACTTGATAATTGACACTAACAAAAAGGCGATATGAATTATCAACAAAAGAAAGAATGTGAGCCACGAAATTAACCAAGTAAAAGTCAAGGAAATGTCATTGGCAATGACGTGGTTTTGTGAAGCACATGTCCTATCTTTCAAGAAATGTTCTCTTTCACTTGGTTTTAAATTATTTCTCAGATCTATATGTATGTAGTTATATACTGACTCAAATCTAGATTATCTACAGAGTATAGTGCTGACCAATGGCTTGAGTAGTGATGTGCCAGAAGCATGTAAACTACTGCTTCAAACATTACTCTACTGGTCTCTCTCTCTCTCTCTCTCTCTCTAATGAGAAGTTTGAGATTTTGTGTTGTGGTAGCATTGTTATGTACAGCTACTTGATGCACAGGAGATTGATTAAGTAAAGTGGAAGAGACTCTACTGTTATTTTTTATACTTAAAGTAAGTTCATTTCAGATTGGTATCTCGTTATTTTAGCTTAAATTGACTCCAGTTAAATTATTAAATTTCATCTGACTTTTTTGCCACCTGATCCTGAGATTGTTCATTACATCATCAGTTAGGTAAGACATGACTTAGACAGGGCCTTGAAATATCAATATTGCATTAGACAATCTAGAGAAAGCCTCAAAAGTCTTAAGGAGGGAATATTCAACTCATTATCATTACCACTAATTGTTATTTATGTACCTACACACAGGGGCGGAGGGAGGCAGGGGCCCACTGGGTCCCGTGCCCCACTCAGCTTTTCAGAAAGAAAAAAACTAATATATATATATATATATATATACACATATACATATTAATATTAATATTATATTAATATCAGGTTTATACTATATATTTTTATATTATTTTCTCAACCTAATGAATATACTCTTTCAATCTTCTTCACGTGCTCTTCTTTTTTTTTTTTTTTTTTATAGGCTTTACCCGTCCCATGTTTGACCTTCTATTAATACCATATAATATTTTTTTTATATGAATCATATAATATTTTTCTTTCCTATATCCTTTTACGTTTAATGATTTCTATTTCTTTATTACTTTCAGATTTTCAAGTCCAATAGAAAAACAATTAACAAAATATTCTATTACATCAATATATATATATATATATATATATATATCATCAAGTAACAATTCTCAATCAATTCTTTTGTGAAGAGTATTGATGTAGTCGTTTCTTTTAGTTCTCACTACTTCTGTATTCTTCATTCAAATATGTTAAGATACTTTAAAAGAAAAGAAAATCTTAGTGCAGAGGAGTCGTCGAGTATAAATACCTCATTGGAGTCATCCCCCGTAAAAAAACAAAGAAAAATGATAGTAATTCTGAAAAGCCTTGTTCCAACGTTAATTAAAAATATCCTTCTGATCCTGGAAATCATCCTCCAATTTCAAGTTGTCATCCTAATGTAATATGAAATCTAGTCAAGGACAATTACCATTGTAATAGATAGAAATTACATTTAAAGATTTTTTATAATTTTATATTTATATTTTTTTTGTGCCCCAGTAAACTTAAATTCCTGGCTCCGCCACTGCCTACACAAGGCCTTAGAAATTAGATAATGTTGCATTAGCCAAACTAGAGAAAGCCTTAAAAGTCTAAGCAAATTGTAATGGCCTCGCTCGGTAGAAATTGTAATTCAAGGTGGCCTCACAACCTTCCATCCAGCTTTTTCAAGCTCATTCCCGAATGCCAAGGGCATAAACAACACTAATATATAGTACTATATACCATAACCCTAGAAAAATAAAAATAAAAAATAAAAATCACAAACAAAATTGCAGACCTTGACTGAAATCCTGAATGTATTTAAGCTTTGGGGGGAGTGAGGGTTTCGCTTACTTTTGAAGGGAGGGTCTCGTCTCCCTTTTCCCCCTGTTTAAGTGATTCAAAGTCATACTGTTTGAAACATACATCCAACCATTTAATACGCACAATTGTAAATAATTTCCACAGTTGTTACACTCAAAATTTTAATCGATCATCATATCTATGTAATTATACACAACCAAAACTAACTGAAATCAAACACACACTTCTTCTTGTGTTGAAAACCTTTTCCCAAACTCGATCACCAAAACAAACCCAAACCCTCCTCCGAAAAATTACCAAAATCCTGCAAATCTCCTCCTCTTGTTCCTACCCTAGCAATCTACGATTGATCCCTGAGCTTGATCTTTTCAGTCTATATGATAGTTGAGTTTGATTGATATCTGTGCTTGATATCAGCCCGTGATGCAACCTCAGTTGTATGACTTGTTTCTGAGAACTCTTCGATAGCTACACTCAATAGATGCTTCGCGAATACACTAGAAAACTCGGGCTGGTACTCGAGGGCATAACCTTCTTTTCACCTCACTGCTTATGAACAGCGTAGGCGATTTAGTATATTTAGAATTAAGAAAGTAAAAGTCAAGGAAATCTCATTGGCAATGACATGGTTTTGTGAAGCACATGGCCCATCTTTCAAGAAATGTTCTCTTTTCACATGGTTTTGTTTAAGGAAGAAAGAATTCGAGAGATATTGTTGAGAGAATTGTGTATATCATTATTGAGAATAGGAGCCCTATATATAGGGATTACAAAGTACATGTTCTAATGTTACAAGGAAAACTAATCCGAGTAGGACTAGGAATTCTAGAACCTTCTCTCCTATTACAACTATGAAACTAATCCTAGTTTGAATAGGCACACAAAACTGATTCTCCTTCAACAGGTTTAAAATTATTTCTCAAATCTCTATATATAGTTATAATATACTCAGTCCTGGTCAATGGCCTGAGTAGTGATGTGCCAGAAGCATGTAAGCTACTATATATTTGTATTGGTAGTATATCAAAAACTTTTGTTCATCATAACGAAAGCATGTAACAAACTTCTTCTTCTTTAAGAATAATAGAATTGAGAGAGATTGATGAGAGAATTGTGTGTTTTATTATTGAGAATAGGAGCCCTATATATAGGGATTACAAAGTACATGTTCTAATGATACAAGGAAAACTATTCTGAATAGGACTAGGAATTCTAGAACATTCTCTCATATTACAATCATGGAACTACTCCTAGTTTGATTAGGCACGCAAAGCTGATTTCCTTCAACACTCCTCCTTGTGCCGCTCAAACTTAGTGGTGACGCTTTATCCGTTGCCTCGTTAAAAACCTTGCTCGAGTGAAAAACCCTGTGGGACAAAAACAATATCGAGGAAGAGAAAAAGAGTACAACACATTCTTCACTCTTCGAGAACGAACATGTAGACATCATAACTCCCCCTGATGTCGATATCTCCCCCTGATTGCTACAAGTTTGGGAGTTCGGATAACTTTCTCAATCTGATGCTCTTCACATGTTTCTTGAAGGTGGATTTAGGTAACGACTTAGTGAATAAGTCTACTACATTATCCTCTGATCGGATTTGATTCACTTCAATCTTTAGAAATGATTGTTGTTGCTGATTATAAAAGAATTTAGGCAATATATGCTTGGTGTTGTCTCCTTTGATGAAACCTAGCTTCATTTGCTCAATACAAGCTGCATTATCCTCATAAATGCATGTAGGTTCATCCGTGGTAGACTTCAAACCACAACTTCCTTGAATATGTCTAATTACAGACCTTAGCCATATATATTCACGCACGGCTTCATGTAGAGCAATAATCTCTGCATGATTTGAGGAAGTAGCAACAAGGGTCTGTTTTGTAGACTTCCAAGATATCGCAGTGCTTCCCATGAGGGTCAGAGAAGTACCCTGCATCAGTAAAATCCATCAAAACATCATTGTCGTTTTGACGTACGAGAGGTGGGTGAGGCCGGCCACCCTTAGTGGTGGCAGTGGCGCTGGTGGCAATATGGCCGGCTATGGTGTTATGGTGGACGGCGGCGCCATGCCTAATAGGGTCCGATCCCATTCTTCCGTCATTCCTCTTCTCTCTGTAGGGATAAAATATGCCCATATCAACCGTACCTCTTAGGTATCGAAAGATTGTCTTTACACGATCCAATGGCGGCACGTTGGCGTGGAGCTATGTTGAGCTAACAAGTTTACTACGAATGAGATGTCCTGTCTTGTGCATTGAGCTAAGTACAATAATGCGCTTATTGCACTTAAATAGGGCACTTTGGCCTCTAATAATTCTTCGTCCTCATCCTTTGGAAGAAACGGATCTTTTCCGGGCTCAAGACTACGGCCAATCATGGGAGTACTCGCAGGCTTTGCTTTATCTTCATTAAAGCACCCTATAATTTTTTGAGTATATGCAGACTGATGGATCAAAATTCCATCACTACGGTGCTCGAGTTCTAAACCGAGACAAAACCGTGTTTTCCCAAGATCTTTCATCTCAAATTCGGATTTCAAGTATTTAGCAGTTTCCTTTAACTCATCTAGAGTTCCAATTAGGTTCATGCCATCGACATAAACTGCTACGATTGCAAATCCAGAACTTGTTCTTTTAATGAACACGCATGGGCATATTTCATTATTAATATATCATTTTCCAATCAAGTAGTCACTTAGACGGTTATACCACATTCGTCCGAATTATTTTAATCCATATAGTGAGCGTTTTAATCTTATTGAAAATGCGCTCCGTGGTTTAGAGCCACTTGACTTGGGTAATTGAAGTCCATCTGGAACTTTCATATATATCTCTAAATCTAGATCCCCATAGAGATATGCTGTAACCACATCCATAAGCTGCATGTCAAGTTTTTTAGAAACTACCAAACTGACAAGGTAGCGGAACGTTATAACGTCCATTACGGGAGAATACGTCTCTTTGTAGTCGATTCCAGGGCGTTGTGAAAAACCTTGAGCCACGAGGCGAGCTTTATATCTAACTACCTCATTTTTCTCATTATGCTTTCTAACAAAGACCCATTTATGGCCAACAGGTTTTACATCTAGGGGTGTCTGCGTTATAGGCCCAAATACTTGTCTCTTTGCTAGTGAATCCAATTCAGCCTGGATCGCATCTTTTCATTTAGGCCAATCTGCTCTTCGTTGACATTCTTCGACAGAGCAAGGTTCAATATCATCATATTCTATAATTCCTTTTGCAACATGATGCAAATGCATCATCAATAGCCATAGAATTTCTACCCATCATCTCATGTACACTAGTGTAATTCATGAAGATCTCCCTATTCTCTGGAATTGGTTCTTACATTGGAGCATCCCCCAATGATGTCTCTTGGACATAACCATAATCCGGAATATTCTCATGAGATGGATTATTCACATTGATGATTAATGGATTATTTTGTGCCAAACTCGCTTTCTTTCTTGGGCGAGAATCCAGCGAACCTATGGGCCTCCCATGCTTCCTGGCAGGAGCCGTGGGCCTAGCCACAAAGTCACCATGGGAGGGGACGTTGGCGCCATACTCAGGTGCCCTTGAGATGGCGTCATGTCCTCTAGTTTTAGGGACATCCTTGCAGGCACGTTTACAGCAGGTATATGTGATCTCATCACTTTAGCGATATCAGAAAACGCATCAGGCATCGATTCTGCTATGTTCTGAAGATCGAGAATTCTCCGCACTTCAGTTTTGGACTGTGCTGTTCAGGGATCAAGATGAGACATAGTGGGGACAGACCACGACAATTCCTGTCATTTCTGTTGAACATTTATGTTCTTATCTCCCCCTAACGACGGGAAGACTGTCTCATCAAAGTGACAATCCCCAAATCTAGCGGTAAAGAGATCGCCTGTCAAGGGTTCTAAGTAGCAGACAATAGTTGGAGAATCATATCAAACATAAATGCCTAATCGTCTTTGAGGATCCATTTTGGTGCGCTGTGGCGGCGCAATTGGCACATAAACTACACACCCAAATATGCATAAGTGTGAGACATCTGGCTCATACCCAGTCACCATCTGGGACGCAGAAAAGGGTTGAGTGGTAATGGACCTTAGACGAATAAGCATAGCTGCATGCAATATTGCGTAGCCCCAAGCAGAAATAGGGAGATTGGTGCGCATAACCAATGCTCTAGCAACCATTTGTAGTCATTTAATGGCAGCTTCTGCGAGACCATTGTGGGTGTGAACATGTGGAACTGGATGTTCAACTTCAATCCCAATGGACATGCAATATTCATCAAAAGTTTTTGATGTAAACTCCCCAGCATTGTCTAGTCTTGTAGACTTAATAGGATGATCAAGGTGGTGAGCCCTTAACTTAATAATTTGTGCTAGGAGTTTAGCAAATACAGCGTTCCTTGTGGACAATAACATGACATGTGACCAGCGTGTCGATGCATCAACCAACACCATAAAATATCTAAATGGTCCGCAAGGTGGTTGAATAGGTCCACAAATATCACCTTGGATTCTTTGCAAGAATGGTAAATTTTCTTTAGTGTCATTTGCATAGGATGGTCTTGATCCTAATTTTACTAAAGAGCAGGCTTTGCAGAATGAATGATGCGCTTTAGAAGCAACCAATGAGGATTTCGGTTGAGCCACAAAGTCACAATTGACTTTAGAAGTAAAAGGAGGAGTCAAAGAATGGTCCATGGCGTCAAAGCTATGTTGTTGCCGTAGGGGGTAGATGGCGCCGGCCCTAAGTGGCCGGTCTTGCACAGTCTTGGCGCCGTGAGGCATAGGTGCATCTCCTCGAACCAATTTTTGGTTCTTACTTCTCTTTATTCTAAAGAATGGATGTCCGTGTGAAGTCTTTAATATATGGATCATCATATCATGACCTAAGTGTCCCAGACGGTCATGCCAAAACCTATACGTGTCAGAATCCCATAAATCATCTCTCATAACATGATTGGATTCAACGATTTGAATAGTGGTTGCATACAACCCACTAGAACAACACATAATTAGTTTCTCTAAGACTCTTTTATGTCCGTAGTCATTAGAGGTGATACAAAAGAATTCTTGTCCATTCTCACAATGTGTTTCCACATGAAAACCATTGGCTCTTATATCTTTGAAGCTCAAAAGGTTCTTTCAGCCCTAGGAGCATAGAGAGCTTTAGTGACATTAATGATTGTGCCATGTGGCAACAAGAATTGAGCTGGTTCTCGACCATGAATCAATTTAGATGACCCTGCCATCGTAGTCACTGAAGATCGAGTAGGTGTCATCTCACGAAATAACTGCCTATTTAGAAGTATGGTGTGCGTAGTAGCACTATCCACGAGGCATTCTAGCTCTCTGGGAAACATACTTGAATGGATAAAGTTCGAATCAAAATCGACACTTTATTTCAATGAAAGCCAATGATTACGTCAAAGTTTCTAAATTGAATCTAAAAAGGATAATCAAGCTTAGACAAGTAGTAGTTACTCAATCCATTTGGTGATTCCAATTTGGTTGTGACCAGGTAAGGTAAGGCGAGATTTTGGTGGAGCGTTGCTCACTTTTAAAACCGTTCTCTCAGTTCAAACTTTTCCTAGACATCACAATTACTCTTGAGTACGCCTAGTGAGAAAGAGTTATAACCACTGTCTTTGTTGATGGTTTCCAAATTTTTAGATTTGGATTGAAACTAATGACGCTTATATGGTCAAATTTTTATGATTACGAACGCTCTTAGTCCGTAGCCTACGAACGCTCTCAGTTCGTAAAAATTGATGCTCACGGACACTCTTAGTCCGAAGATCACGAACGCTCTTAGTTCGTATGTAGCGTGAATCCCCACGATTCCGCTTTTAGCAAATCAAACCCACGTTACAGAAAGGTAGGATGTAGAAGAAGGGATTTTGTAAGTCCCCGAAGAAAAATAAAAATAAATTTAAATTTCAAAAACGGGAACAACTTACTAGTGAAAACTTACTCATGAATTTCGGAACTTGAAATTCTCAATACACGCGTGTGTTGATGCAGGCGTGTAGGATTGCAGACGTGCTATCGATCATGGGTCGGGGATTGCAAACTATCTTTCAATCCCTATTGTGTGGCCAAGATGTGCAAGATTGCAACGTCGGTTTGAAAAACTTGTTTCTTGAGAAAAGGTGGCCGGAAATTGCTAGGCTCTGTCGGAGGTGCTGCTTGCTTTGGTGGAAGAGTGCAGGTCTCAAAACAACTCCGATAAGGCTGAAATTCAGAGGTCAGATAGAAGAGATAGAGACAAACAACTTTGATGAAGGAAGAATTTTGATCTGAGGTCCCGATCAAGACGTTTCGGGGCGTGAAAGTAGGCTGATATGCACAGGAACGAGCGTCCTGCAGTGCTGCAGGGGCAGCTGGCGTGCGGCAATGTTGCAGGGGCAATAGGCGGCACACAGGTGAGTAAGAGCTGCAAGGGCAGCATGCAACACAGGGGTGCGCAGGTGGGCAGTAATGGCTAGGCTAGCTCGGGCTAGGTGCAACGGTGAAAAGGTGATGTTGAAGAGAATTTCAGTTTTTGGATTTTTGGTTAGAACTAGTGCTGATAACGTGTTTAAGAATAATAGAATTGAAAGAGATTGATGAGAGAATTGTGTATTTCATTATTGAGAATAGAAGCCCTATATATAGGGATTACAAAGTATATGTTCTAATGATACAAGGAAAACTATTCTGAATAGAACTAGGAATTCTAGAACATTCTCTCAGATTACAATCATGGAACTACTCCTAATTTGATTAGGCACGCAAAGCTGATTTCCTTCAACACTTCTTCTTCTTCTTCTTCTTCTTTTTTATTTATTTATTTGTGTTCTTCGAATTGTATGGCATTTTTTCTTTTAATTGTGGACGACCATGGCTATTATATATATACACTACATCTAGTTCATGCTTTGATCCAGTAATCCCAATTCCCACGACAGAAAGTCAATTAAGGAAAGTGGAAGGCGGTAAATTGTTCTTCTTGTTTCGTTTTGCAGTTTAAGAATAGTATACATGAAGTTGTAGTTTTTTCCCAAAGCCCAAGTAATATAAGAGTTTGCAAATTAAGATCGAATATTTACGAAAGCTACTACAATTACATAGATTCATGTTTTGAGAGAGGTAACTAACAAGTTTATAATGCTGCAATCTTAGATGTCACTTATTCATATAAGATCAAGGAAATTCAAGCTACAAGCATGTTCAGATCAATCTGCTTTACGTCTAAGAACAACAAGAAAGGTGTCTCCAAGCAGTGTGTTAAGTACTGATTGCTCACATTTTTGTCGGTACAAGTCGAAAAGCTCATCTAAGATTTCTTCTCCAAATTGCTTCTTTATCATCCCCTCCATAGCAGCTCTTACGTGAGAAGCAATCATCGGGGATATTGAAAGAGTGTCGTGTACCAAGGGACGAGGTAACTCTGCCATTATGTCTATGCTAAATCATCCATTTCGTTTGACAGCAACTTCAAGTTCTTGAGGTGACATGGAATACACAGGCATGTTAAATGAATCCACCTTCTCTTCGCTAACAACTCCCTGCATAAAGGAAAAATAAACACATAGAAGGCATAAGGATGTGCTGTGCAATCCAACATATTAACAACATGAATTGCATTTTGAATAAAATCTGCATTGTTTGCTAGTTAAGATTAAGTTATGTGTACTAATAGCAATTTATCCAAGCTAGGGGACTATAATTAATGGTAGCTATAGTCGTTGAGTTAAACAAGCTAGGCATTTGTTCCCTTTTTAAAGACATCATCACTGGATCAATCATGGCTTACCTTTCTAACCAAGTCCATGAGGCAAGATCCAAGAAGTTCCAAGCCCACAACAGAACGAGAATGAGGAAAGCCAGCGGGGCTGCCTGGAAAAGTAAGTAGCATCAGTCCTCCATGCACAGTTTCTTGCGCCCTAGCATGCAGGAAGCATTCCATGTCCTCGGCATATTGAGCTTTGTAAGCCCTCACTACTTCATCTGTGGAGTTTGAGTACCAGATGTGTCCTTTATTCCAAGCAGGACTGTTTCTATCCATCACTGCTTTCGGTACTCTTGAAAGAAAATGAATGCCATAAGAAGAGTGAGCAATGTGAATGGAAGCATTAGGAAATAACCGGCCATAGAAAGAACCCGGCACACCAGCTGCATAGTATCGCCTGTTCTGAGGGAGGGACTTGAAGAGAATGTTAAAGTCATTTGAGGTATGATCATTAAAGAATACTTGAAATTCAGGGATTTGAGAATTCATTCCTTGCCCTTGGTACTTGAGTTCCACAGCTTCAACTATGTTTTCAACTGCGAAAAATGTATTGGGTCCAACAGAGCAACCCAGGTCTGCAATTTTGAAGGAGGTGGAAGATGACGAGATGTCTATGTCAAGCTTTTCTGCAATTGCCTTTCTTATAAGTTCTTTGGCAACATCCAAAACTCCTTGCTGCAAAAGCCAAGATTGTTACTTCAATTTTTTTTTTTTTGGGCAAGTGTGACAATGCTACTTTTTTTTTTTGGAGAAGAGTGTGACAATGCTACTTTGAGTCGAGAGGATCCACAACACTTGATTTTTCTTTTCTTTTTGTTTTCCCTAGCCAGGTTTAACTATAAGAACTGAGAAACTATGAAGGTTCAAACAATCAGATAAACTAACATAAAACAATTGTTTAGAAAATAGATTCTGTTTGAGCCCAAAAGTAATTTTGGCGAAATCCTTTAGTGGGTCTGAGCCAGTGGGCCGATACCCGCGGCCCAAAAAATGAGACTACACGGATTTGGGTTGTGATGTTGCTTATCCCGTGTTTCATAAGGAGATATCATCCTTAATTGCATGAAGATATGAGCGCTTGTGAGGGCGTGAAGATATATTTGCAATTAATACGTGTGTATCCTACTGCTCGCATCCAGCGATCACATCTAGGATTCTAAGAGGCGATTAATCCTTGCCTACATTCTAGCGGCGACAGAGGAGGATAATTATTAATTATCGCTTACGATAATATCAAAACTATTAAGAGTTTTGATTTGATTCAAGGCCAATAACTGTGGCCTAAAATATAGTATTCCATTCATATTAGGAAAGTGAATCTGCAATAGCCTATATATAGAGGCTAAATACGATACAGAAGGGGACCTTTTGACCTTTAACCTCTCTCGAATCAATCAATCCCAGCGATTACAAAGCCTCCCCGGAGCAAATCTTCAACCTCGTTGAAACCCGGTGACCGCGCGCCAGTCCTAGTCTCTTCACGAGCCGACTGTTAGCATCACCAGATCAACCCGACGACCGTACTTCCAGTCCCAGTCTCCTCGCGAGCCGACTGCTAGCACAACCGCCACTGTTACTTCCAGCGAAGCAAGGGTAACGCCCTCGCACCCAGCGAAGCTAAAGTCACGCTTTAGCAAACCCGTGCTTCTCTCAAACTTCCCAGTGATTGCTCTGCTCAGCCTCTCAACGTTGAGTATCGATTCGGTGAACACAAAGAGACCACAACCAAAGCCCTTACCCGCGTAAGGCAAGAAGTCCTTTTCCTAAAGGCAAGAAAAGAACCCTGTGACGAGGTTGGTGCTCTCCTCGTCCACAGCGCTTGAAGAAGAAGTCAGGTCACGGGACTACCCCAACGACTGCACCCCGCGGTGCTGGCACGCCTGCGCAATCACTCGCTCAAAAGAGACTGTTTGCACACCAGCTGGTTTTGGAGCCAAACATTTTGGCACGCCCAGTGGGACCTCAAACTAGGGTTTCTTTCTGAACGCAACCATTGGGAAGCCCAGCGATAACCCTTACCAAAAAGGTTACGCTAGCTGCCCAAAGCATAAGACCTCCAGTTACAGATCGCATTCTCGTGCGGACTGTCGTGGTCTATCTGAGGAACAAGTGACGCAACGATTCTCTCTGCAGACTCAATCATCCAGTATGTCAACTTCTCAAGGTGAGAATCGCTCGGCCGCAACTGAAGGTCAGAGCGTCAACACTAATCAGGCCAGCGAGCCTGTCAACCCCTCCACTGTCAACACTGTAGTGGAGGGTGAAGAGGAAGAGGCTTTTGTTTCGAAGCCTATCCCGGAAGGAGCAACCATCGATGAGACTATCGCGATCCTTATGGAGAATGTCGAGAACCATCGCAAGAAGATGGACGCGGATCTCGCCAGAGTAACTGCAAAATCAGAAAGGCTCCTCCGCGAGTTTGAGCAGCGCATGACTCTCTATGCGGAGAACACCAAGCAGCAGGTCACACAGACAGAGGGCGCCTTGAAAGCGCAAGCTATAACTATCGCTGCCGCACAAGATGAGCGTCATAAGACAATTCTGAACGCTATAGCGGATCATTCCAAGCAAACCACATCAAACATAGCCGATCTCCGCAAGGATGGGGCCAACTTGGCAACTGAAGTGGTTATGCAGAGAGCCGAATTGAACCATGCGAAGGAGGTGATGCACACGGCTTTAGGAAACCCTAATACTATCCTTGGCTCTCTTGGCCAGCCGTCCGGTTCAGGCAAGTACGTGCCACCAAATCAGCGCGACAAGGCCAACCAGAACGTCGGTTCTTCGTCGACGATTGTTGCTACTCCATCGAAGAACAAGGAGCAGGCCTTGGTTATTCCTGGCAGCAAGGAAAAGACTGTTTCATCAAGTGGACAGGCCGCCAAGAAACATCAAGCCTCGAAGGGTGTAGGAGCTGCGTCAGAGCCTACGACTTTCGTCCAGTACGACAGTGACGGAGCGGAAATAGTATATCAAGAATTGCTAGGAAACTATTATGCGCTCGACCAGACTGGCACTCCAATCAAGATAACCGCTCTGTCAAAAGAAGAGATTATCCCTGCAGTGACTCTCCAGCCAAAAGCGGCTACCCGCATGGTACATGTCGGGGAAGGATCAACAATGGTAAACCAGGCAGCCCCTGGACATACTGTTCACCGAGCTGCGGTGATACCCCCTCCTCCTCCTGGTCCGGAGTACGTGAGACGTGAGGAGGTAAAGGAGATGATCAGATTGGCAAACCCTAGAGCCCAGCCAGATGGAGTGTACGAGGGACCTTTCCTGCCACACATCATGCTCGCACCTTTCCCTCGAGGTTATAAGAACATTATTTTTTCTACTTTTTCAGGGGAAGACACGGAAGATGCGGCCACTCATCTGGCCATATTTAGGGTGCAATGCGGCCAATATCAGAATGATGACGTCCTCAAGTGCAGGATCTTTGGTACCTTCCTATCCGGCGCTGCCTTCAGATGGTTCTCCAAACTTAGGCCAGGGACAGTGACGGATTGGCTGGCGATGGAACTACTTTTCCGGGAAACATTTGGGAATATTGAGCCTGAAGTAGATCTGGCCTCTCTTACTCAGATGGCCCAACAGCCTACAGAATCAGCAGTCTCTTATCTTCAGCGCTTTCAAATCCAGAAGGCCAAACTGAATGTCATTCTGCCCGAAAGGGAGTTGGTCAAGTTAGCGGTTAAAGGCCTGGAACCCCGGCAAAGAAAGAAGCAGCATGGCAGCATGATACAGTCGATGGGAGAACTCATCACCGAAGTAGGCAGTTTTGAGCATCTCCTTCGAGAGACAGATGCAAGGAAGAATGCTTCCAAAGGAACGTATGTGCCCGGTAAACACCGTACGGTAGCGGCCCTGAGCTACCAGCCGACCACTTACGACCCTTATTATCATCGCGGTACTGGAGAGGTGAGCCAGGACGATGAAGAGGATGAGGATAATGATATAGCAGCCTACGAACTGACTGGGAAGAAAAGCTCGTCTTTGAAACAGTTGAAGATTTCCAAGGAGCCTGTTAAGCTCAAGTCAATGGCCTTCACTAAGCCGGAGTTCGCGGCATATACCTACGATACCAACAAAGCGCACGAGATTCTCGACAAAATGATTGCTGCGAAGATGGTGAAGACTGATTTTGGGCCGTTTCCGCGGCCAGAACAGTTGAAAGGAAAGAAATACTGCAAGTTCCATAACCTGTGGAACCACAACACTGCGGACTGCGTAAAGCTCAAGGACCAAATTTAGGTATGGCTTAATAACGGTAACTTGCAGGTCGAAGCTCCAGTCACCGCGACGGCACTGGTGGATGTGGACCCCTTCCCTGATACTGGGGTCAATATGGTCAACGTAGACTGGAATAGAAAGCAGCAAAGGAAACCAACGCTGGATTTGGCCACGAGCAAACAGGGTCCTAAATCCACCGCAGGTGAGGCATCTGCTAAGGATAAAATTGCGACGACCAACCAGGCCTCACCCGTGGTTCTTTGTTCGCGATGTAAAGAGGAATGTGGTATCCAAATGCCACATGAGGAAGTCGAGCAGACATTTTGCTTTGGTTCCCTGCCACCAGTCAAGTGGGCTTCCCCGTCGCGGGACTATCAGCCTACCAGCCCGAGGGAACGGGAGAAAGTGACATCACCACCACCCCCCAGAGAGTCTAATTTATTCCTGAAATTAAAAGCAACCGCGAACGAGCCAAAGCAGGAAAAGGGCAGAAGCGGCTGCAAAGATGTCTTGACCAAGCCCTATATACCACCTGCAGCAGCTAATCCTATCAAAGAAGGCAGATGGTACACCAGGGAAAAGGGGAAGGCAGTGGAGATTACCACCGCGAGGAAGATGGAAGCACAGATCAATAGTGTGGGTGATACCTGCAGCATTCCAGCGACCTAGATCTCGCGCCCGCACCTCGCGATACCAAGAAGTCTCCTGTGCACTAATGGAGGATGGCCAATTCCCTATCTTGGCTCGATGGTTTTGGACACCCCAACCGCTAAAGTCTCCGGGAGTCTTTCGGAGGACTAGAATAGGCCGTCGGACAGGAAGACCGTACATGACGATGGCACCATCTGGGATAACACCTTGCGGTGCTGAGCCTAACCCGGTGTGGTGATCGAAAAAACGAAGGAGTAGGGGTCGGTGAATAGTGGTCTCTAGATGAATGCGAGCACCGATACTGGTGCCCCAGGTCCGAGCAGCCGTTTCGTTCAATTCTTCTTCCTGATCGATGATGATTTTCTTAGGGGGAGCCATTTCTGGATCTTTTGCAAAGAAGATGGAGCAGAGATGGGTTTTTCTGGGTTTAGAGTTTGCAGGAGTGTCTGATGTGACAGGATTGCGGCTGCGCGTTTAAATAAAGAATTTTGTGAGGGAAACGATGCGACAGAAAGCGTTTCACAAATGAAGGGACGCGACCCTCATTAATGGCATCGTTTCAAGCGACCGACACGTTTCTCTAAGTCCCCTTCAATCAGTTGCATTTTAGCAGGCTTGATTTCGGGGCCTGGGGGGCAATGTTTGAGCCCAAAAGTAATTTTGGCGAAATCCTTTAGTGGGTCTGAGCCAGTGGGCCGATACCCGCGGCCCAAAAAATGAGACTACACTGATTTGGGTTGTGATGTTGCTTATCCCGTGTTTCATAAGGAGATATCATCCTTAATTGCATGAAGATATGAGCGCTTATGAGGGCGTGAAGATATATTTGCAATTAATACGTGTGTATCCTACTGCTCGCATCCAGCGATCACATCTAGGATTCTAAGAGGCGATTAATCCTTGCCTACATTCTAGCGGCGATAGAGGAGGATAATTATTAATTATCGCTTACGATAATATCAAAACTATTAAGAGTTTTGATTTGATTCAAGGCCAATAATTGTGGCCTAAAATATAGTATTCCATTCATATTAGGAAAGTGAATCTGCAATAGCCTATATATAGAGGCTAAATACGATACAGAAGGGGACCTTTTGACCTTTAACCTCTCTCGAATCAATCAATCCCAGCGATTACAAAGCCTCCCCGGAGCAAACCTTCAACCTCGTTGAAACCCGGTGACCGCGCGCCAGTCCTAGTCTCTTCACGAGCCGACTGTCAGCATCACCAGATCAACCCGGCGACCGTACTTCCAGTCCCAGTCTCCTCGCGAGCCGACTGCTAGCACAACCGCCACTGTTACTTCCAGCGAAGCAAGGGTAACGCCCTCACACCCAGCGAAGCTAAAGTCACGCTTTAGCAAACCCGTGCTTCTCTCAAACTTCCCAGTGATTGCTCTGCTCAGCCTCTCAACGTTGAGTATCGATTCGGTGAACACAAAGAAACCACAACCAAAGCCCTTACCCGCGTAAGGCAAGAAGTCCTTTTCCTAAAGGTAAGAAAAGAACCCTGTGACGAGGTTGGTGCTCTCCTCGTCCACAGCGCTTGAAGAAGAAGTCAGGTCACGGGACTACCCCAACGACTGCACCCCTCGGTGCTGGCACGCCTGCGCAATCACTCGCTCAAAAGAGACTGTTTGCACACCAGCTGGTTTTGGAGCCAAACAGATTCAACCATCTGATTTTGTAGCATTCTTAGACTATCTCAAGTCCTAATAGTAAAGAAGAAAACCAGCATAGTAGAGTTCTTGGCGCTATCATCTCCACCTTCCATTGGTTCTGCTTCAAACATTAATCTAATGGTCGCAGCAAATTATTTATTTATTATTATTATTATTTTTTCAAAACCCAATGACGCCGGTTTAAGCTTTTATTTAGATCGCGAGAAATAACAGAACAGAGTTCCAAAACAGATTTCAGCCTTCGCACTTCCAAAACGCAGCAAATTCGAACCCTAACCCAGAAAAATGATAAAACTTTAGCAAAACCTTGGTATGAACAAACCTGGAAAGTGGAGTTCTTGGCATAGCTGTTGGGGCCATCTCCACCAATCATAGGATGTGCTTCACAGACTTTACTGGTATCCTCTGCTGCCATCTTTATGTTTCTCTCTGTCTCTCTGTATATTTCATAAGGGTCACTGTTAGTTATATGTACTGCTTGATAATTGACACTGACAAAAAGACGATATGAATTATCAACAAAAGAAAGAATGTGAGCCACGAAATTAACCAAGTAAAAGTCAAGGAAATGTCATTGGCAATGACGTGGTTTTGTGAAGCACATGGCCTATCTTTCAAGAAATGTTCTCTTTCACTTGGTTTTAAATTATTTCTCAGATCTATATTATTATTCTATTCTATGTATAAAGGGAGAATAACACTGTTGCACTATTCCTAAGAAGTGTCGGAAAAGCCGTTTTTGTCCTCACTGTTGAGGAGAATATCAACACGGTGGAAAAGTCATTTTTGTCCTTGGTTTTCTCAGTGTTTGGATAGGGATGGTCGTCGGTTGGAATTCAGCCACTCAGATCAAGGAAAAAAAAAAGCAAAAGAAGAATCGAAGAGAGGGGAAGATCTCGCTGATAATTAGATCAAGATCAAAAAAAGCAAAAGAAGAGAAAAGACGGAAAAGAAGAATAGAAAAGAGGAGAAGATCTCGCCGAGAATAGACCGGCCGGAAGGTATTTGTTTGATTTTTTATTTTTTGGTGGGTTTTTTCTTCTTTTGTTGGATGTTTTTGAGGACGGTAGTTGTTTTTGGATATTTTGAATTAAGTGGACGATGGTTCGATTTGTTATTTGGTGAATTGATTTGTATGGTTTTGGCATTAGATTAGTTGTGAATGATTTCATATGGTTAAATGTCTCAGTTACTCTGTATACAAACTCTATGAAATCATTCACCTTTCAAACTCACCTTTCAAAGATACTGACTGAATATACCAAGAATATCCCTTCTTCATCTCTACATTGGAAATTATCATAAAGAAAAGGGACTTCAATATGCCAATTAAGGTACCCAACATTATACATGTCAATTATGACCTTCAACTACCCATTTTAAAAAGAAGTGATAGTCTAAAACAAAAGAAGCATACAAATCAATTATGACCTTCACCTTTCATTGTTTTGATGACTATCAATTAATTCCATGGAGATTCAAGGTTGCATGATGAGCTCACCACCAAATTGAAGCATTTTTTTTTTACCCACTTCAGTACAGCTATATCAAATATGGTCAAATCGTGACTTATTAATGGAGCTGAAAATGAATAGGAGAGGTTTGGTTTTCAAAGCTTATTGCGAGATTTGATATAAAATTTGGGATTTTGAATTTTTGATTTGATGTCATCGTAGGTCGCTGGGGTGGGAAAGAGAAAGAGGAGAGATCCAACATTGTGGTGGACTTCCGGGGGAAGGTTTGAGTTTGTTTCTGGAGAGGTGGTTGCTAAAATTTTGATCGAGTTTGGGGGAGAGCTTTCAGCAGGAGAAGAGGTGTGTGTTTGATTTCGTTTTCTTTCAGTTGTCTAAAATTGTGGTTTAATTTGATTGAGTTTTGTGTCTCTAAATTTTGTGTATTTTGTATATTAGGATGTAAATGAAAGTAATCTTCTTTCTTTGACCAAATAAACTAAATTTCTTCTGGCTAAGCACATATATGTATGTTTGTATACAGAGTAACTGAGACATTTAACCATACTGCTTCTTTTGTTTTAGACTATCACTTCTTTTTAAAATGGGTAGTTGAAGGTCATAATTGACATGTATAATGTTGGGTACCTTAATTGGCATATTGAAGTCCCTTTTCTTTATGATAATTTCCAATGTAGAGATGAAGAAGGGATATTCTTGGTATATTCAGTCAGTAGCTTTGAAAGGTGAGTTTTTTATTTTTAACTCAATTCGCATATGATCATTCAAGGCTTCAAACTTCTAAATCTGATTCTCAAAGTCTTGATCTTTTGTTGCTTTTGGTTTACTTGCAGCACCTGTGTATTCAATTGGACCAATTTAGGAGTGGAGTGCCTTCTGTGTAATAAAAAGTTTCTGGTCAAGGTAAGTGTTTTGATGCTCTTGATTAGGTTTTTGTGGTTGGAGATGGTCAATTTCCCTAAGAGTTATTTGATTTAGGTCTGAAGTTGTTATCTTTAGCATGTGTGTGTAGTTGCATATGCCTTTGATCAGGTTTCTGGGTGGGAGATAGTAATTTTACATAAAGCTTATTGTATATGGACTGAATTGTATTGTTCTTTGTGCGTAGTATGAAGGAATTCCTGGGAATGGAGTAGCTTGAACACCGCTTATTATGGTGGAGTATCATTAAAATGAGTTGTGTTGTTTGACATATATTATCAAGAACCCCCACTTATTGTCAAAACAAAAAGAAAGTGAAATGGTTAATTGCTTTTGGGGGGTAACAATGAATATAGAAGTCATTGCCTACAATAGCTCTTTATGTGAGTGGACATAATGGGGAGTGCAATTTCTTTCTGCTGTTTCGGATTATATAGTGCATATTGTTTCTGTTTCATATTTGTTAGTTGATTACATGGAATGAGAACCTGTAGGCTGTATACTGCTGGTATTAAAAGGAAAGTCTCTGATCCTATGTACTGTAAATATTGACATTTAGAAGATTAACATTTCTCTGGAATTTTTTATATGTTTTGGCTTATTTATTTGAATACGGTATCAGTTTGCCACAAAGAACTATTTGGTAGGTGGAAATTTGAAACACCAGTTCATCCATATTCTGCTTAGTGCTGCTTTCCTTATTCTACACACTACATCATTCTAGAGTTGTATACAGAATTACAGTTGAATTAAAAATGGGTTCATAAACACACTCAGTTGAACAAGTCAAAGATAATAATCTATGGCATTCTGTACATACTAGAACTGTCTATTTTTACTTAAATACTGAGACCAAGAGAAGGAAATACATTCATGACCCTTATATATACCATAGACTTCCATGTCATCAAAAGAAAAGAAAAAGAAAAAAAAACACTTCCATGTGCTAAACTAATTAATAACATCAGCTTGGATAATGAGGTTAATATAAAAGTTTCCCTTGGATTTTTAAACTATTGTTAGTCATTTCATGATATTAATTATATCTATTTTTCTTTCCGAGCTTAATAATGCTCCTGTTGTGCTGAGAGGATTTGAATTTAGCAAACTTCAGGAAAACTATCAGCAAGTTTGTTGATTGATTGAACCAAAGTATAGAAATAGGCAATTGATTAGTCCTTGAAATGAAGGTAGTGCCCTTTTTAAATGGCTTTGTTCGGTATTTTTCTCCATTTGATTTTGATTAGGTTTGTCTACCTATATATAAAGTTTTTAATTTACTGCTGTTATAGGTGTGGACTGTTGATAGAAGTTGAGTCTCACTTTTGGCATTTCTCTATCAGGTGACATTTTCTCTTTCCTCTTTTATGTTTTTGTAATGTTGTTTTTAATCTCTAGATTGTGTTTGTTACTTATTTCTTTTTTTTTTTATCCTGTTCTGTCGTTTGTGTGAAATATATGTTGTTATTTGATGATTCAGTTTTCCCCTTTTTTTTTTTTTTGGATTATGCGCCTGAGTTCATGCTATGGTATTGTCTGTCCTTTACATGGATATGGCGTTTACAAATTATAAAAGAAATCTTTTTTTTTTTTTGGCCTACGTCATTGTTCTAAATTGCATTTTGTCGGGAGAGAGGAAATGGATGTGAAACGGTTGAAAAAGTGTGTTTCCTTCTGTTTTGAAATATTGTTTTGATATTTATGAACATTATTATTTTTTAAGCTGAATCTAAACTTTATTTTCGTGTAAATTTGGTGTTTGTTTCGGGTTCAGTGTCTACTCACTTTAGTAACAAACTGTCAACATTCATAACAACAGCAGCATTAAAGATTGCTATTCACTTTTTCTTGCATTAGTAAGGACTTAGAAAAAGATACTGAGGGAGAGACATACAGCAGTGGTATACAAATAATCAAAGATTTGTCTAAGAAATTTGAAAAGTGGTAGGCATTGACAAAAAGCCAAATATTTCTAACTGGTCTAATTTTTGAAGTCTATTTATGTGAGTTTTTGTTTAATTGTGCACAATAGGCTGAAGTAGACAATGGAGCTGAGGAGTATTTTCCTATGTATTAATTTACATTTGACTTCAACTTATATCAATCTTATGAATCCTGTATCAGATGACATCTATCAATGGAAACCGGGAACTAGGAGTATAACACTCGCTGTATTTTCGCAATTGCTGTGATTCTCTAAGATTCTCAACTTTCCGGCCTCAATTTATCAAACAATGAGGATCGGTTTGTGCTTCAGTCTAAGGCAATGAGAATGAGGTAATTTTACTTGCTTTTGGTTGAAAAACCCGATCATATGATCGCATGCCTAATTTCAAGGGCCCAAATGGGACAAAGAGAACAAATATACATTGCATGTTGATAGGATTTGGTATCATTTGGAACTATATATTCACACACTGCACAACTGGTATTAAGCATGAAAATGAACTATATATTGGGTTGGGTTCATTTGAAATTTGATTACTGAAAATGAAGTTAATGTGGAGTCTTTTTGTTTTGTTTATTGGTTTTTGAAGGTATCAATTGGAACTGTCGGAACTGTGTAAGAAAACTTAGGAGGAGAACATAATTGTGTGTCTGGAAATTGAATATAGGGATATGACCAACTCAAATTAATTTTACAGTCTCAGATTAGGTGGAAGTTTGAAGGTTCAAGACTTGAATGCCATAATACGCATCTTTGGGATGCTGAAAACATGACATGATCTTTCCCATGTCTATGACTTGAAAAACTCTTAATGTTTACGAGTTTGAGCTGTAGCTTGCTGGTTATATATTCATGGGATTGATTTGCTTTCAGTGTTCTAATTTGTTATTTTGTGTAATGCAGCAAAGGGTGACAAGTTGTTGGCGTCGCAAAATGCAGAGAGCCATCAGAGGTGTGCTATCGGCTTTTCTGTATCTTAAATTGATTGAGAAATACTCATTCTGTTAAATTGTTTGTTCTCTTTAATAAGAGCTATATGGTCCGCATATATGTGTTTCCCATGAATTCATTTCTCTGCATCCTTTATGAAGGCAAATTTAAAATCTGTTGAAAGGAAGGTAGAAATAACTGATAATGAGTATGCATAAATACAACTTTTTGAATGTGAAAGGTTCAACTTATTAGGAATTTCCAAATTAAATCAACCTCTCTCTCTCTCTCTCTCTCTCTCTCTCTCTCTCTCTCAACAATTCATTGTTTTTGTTTTTCTAGACTACAAATGAGAATATGGAAGTATTGGGAGAAAGAGACAAAAATAGTTGCATACCAGTTTAGTAATGGTAAATTGGTTCAATCTCTTCAGTTAAAAGCTAAATGCATCCATTTCTTCAACATCATGATTCATTTGACTATGCAAATCAATTAGTTAGTTTGCAGGCTGACTTTCTTTACATATCAAGTGTTCCTACAAATTAAGCTTCTGTGGCCTATACTTTTTTTCCTTTTTGCAATCTATAATGTCATCTCAGATACCGGTCGACAAATTTTTAGCTTTCTTAGTCGCTAGAACTTCTTGGATTATACCTTATAAAGTGGTTGCATTGCAGATTCAGAAAGGTTTAGGTATGCAAGGGATACATCATTCGAAAAGAGTCATTTGCATTGTACGTAAACCACTACTTTGAAGTTGAGCTTTATTGCATTGTTAATAGGAATTTGTACTTGCAATTGTTGGATTTTACAAAGAATTAACTCAGTAATGCATGGAGTATGTAAAAGCTATGACAACAAGGTTTAAGGGTATTCTCCTTTTCTTATCGGGTGTGCTTCTTCAGACAATTTTTCAGGTCAGTTACTATGAGTACCTGACTCTGAGGCATGGTTTTATCTCTGTAAGTAAAACAGTTCGAAAACTCATTCTCTTACGTTTACGAGGCCTTAGGTCAGCCTGAATCTCAAATTCTATGGTTTGTGATTTCAGGCAGATTTAGCACTTGAGATCATTTATTCTCATGCTAATGGGTGAGAGAAGAGGATTTGGCAAAGGACTGGAAACTGCGCTTGAAGCATCTTCGTACGTTGTACTTTATGATTTTCTGAGGAGGTGAAATTGGTCACCCGAGACCATAGGAAGAAGGTCATTTTGTTGAACTTCGTTGTTTTCTTTGGTGCTTTTTTGTTTCTGATTGGTTCAAGACCTGCTATTGCTGAATATATAATTCTATTTCAATTTGTTGTGAAAACTAGAGAAATCAGGTCAGGAAAGTTTGTTTGTTTTTTTTATTTTTTTAAAATAGGTCAGGAAAGTTATGTGCAAGGAGTTGGAGAGATATTTTATTTAATATATTATTTGTGTCCTTGATAATTGATTGTGGGAAATAGTATAATCTTGAGTCAATTTGATTCTAATTTGTAGTTTTGGCCTGGATTTCTTAAGAGTAGCTTGAAAATTGGTTATTAAATTTGATGTATAAAATTCCCATTTGTTTTTTTTTTTTTTTTTTTTCAGGCAAATTTAAATGTTGAAGAGCCTAACATTAAAAAATAATATGCAGGCATAGATAGACGGAGAGATATGAAGCTCATTTATGGAACAAAGGGTCTTGGAATCCAACACAAAGGAAGAAGGGAAAACAGGTAAGTACTTAATTACTACACTGCTCAAAACCACTTAATTGTCAGATAAACATATCTTGAATCATCCAACACAAAATGTATATGCAGGGGCTTATGACAAAGAAGAATCCACAACAAAAGCATATGAGTTGGCAGCACTCAAGTAGTGGGGAACATCAACTTTTACAAATTTTCTGGTGTCGGATTATGAGAATGAAATTGATCTGTTGAACACTAACAAAAAGAAGAGTACTTGGCCTTTCTAAGAAGCTAATTATTCATCTTCAAATTAATAAGCAGTTGAGCAGCCTACTTTAACTGTTGTAAAAATTTCAAGAGATGAATTTGATCTATCTATTTACTAATTATTTGATAGTTTTTTGTTCAAACCTGTTAAATATCAAATTCATACTAAATTGATTTCTATAAATGAGTGGATGCAAAATGACACATCTTTAATTTTTCATTTGTGTTTGATTAAGTATTTACTAGCAATATATAGCTCTTCGTGTACCCTTTTAAATTTTAAGGCAGTTGCAATTTCAAAGGAATTGGAAACGAAAACCCATTTTAATGTTTGAAAAAAGTAAAGGTCATCACAAGGACCCAATAGTGGAACAAGAAGAGGAAGAAGAAGCTGCATATATACAAAGTGAAAATGGTAGCGAAGCGCGGGCTGTATGTTACTCGTGTATGTAGTTATATACTGACTCAAATCTAGATTATCTACAGAGTATAGTGCTGACCAATGGCTTGAGTAGTGATGTGCCAGAAGCATGTAAACTACTGCTTCAAACATTACTCTACTGGTCTCTCTCTCTCTCTCTCTAATGAGAAGTTTGAGATTTTGTGTTGTGGTAGCATTGTTATGTACATCTACTTGATGCACAGGAGATTAATTAAGTAAAGTGGAAGAACTCTACTGTTATTTTTTATACTTAAAGTAAGTTCATTTTTAGATTAGTATCTTGTTATTTTAGCTTAAATTGACTCCAGTTAAATTATTAAATTTCATCTGACTTTTTTGCCACCTGATCCTGAGATTGTTCATTACATCATCAGTTATGTAAGACATGACTTAGACAGGGCCTTAGAATATCAATATTGCATTAGCCAATCTAGAGAAAGCCTCAAAAGTCTTAAGGAGGGAATATTCAACTCATTATCATTACCACTAATTGTTATTTATGTACCTACACAAGGCCTTAGAAATTAGATAATGTTGCATTAGCCAAACTAGAGAAAGCCTTAAAAGTCTAAGCAGGTGTATTCAACTCGGATTTTGAAAGATCATTTGATCATGGATGTACCAACCTTGTTACAATAGGTAAATATAAGATCCTCTTTTTTCTTTTGTTTTTGGTCTGATACATATAAGCTTCTCTTGAAAAACTACTACTTTTCCTGTAGGTTAAAAAATTGGGCGAAACCTCCTAAAAAATTGATAAACAGTGGCTGAACAGTGAAGTTGTTGGCATAATTGTCAGGGCCATCTCCACGTTGCATTGGTTGTGCTTCAAACACTAAATCACTGGTTTTATCGATCTGCTGCCAGATCTGTGTGTGTTGGAGCTAATGGACATTGATTTTGTATTTTTCGTACGTTGTTAGTTTTCTAGATCTGCTAGTTGATATTAGATATTTAGATTTTTGTTTCCAGTATTAAACAGACTTTCTTGACCATTTGTACAAGAGAAGAGTACATTGAAAATGATGGAACAATCAATACCACTTATTCGTTCAGTAGGATTACTTTGTTATGGTTTCACTATACATAAACTAGAGAAATCTCCTCTATTTATTACTCACTACTTGCTGTGCGTTTGAGTAAAACAAATAAACTAACAGCTTTCACTGATTCATAGACGGAGGTGGAGTCTTCATATTTCTTCCCTAATGTATCAAAGAACTTGTTTGACGCGAAAATCCAGTATGGTACAAATTGTCTCTTTTGAATACGCGAGCGTGCCAACACCGTGGGGTGCAGTCGTCGGGGCATCCCTTAACTTGACTTCTTCTCAAACGATGTGGACGAGGAGAGCACCAACCTCTTCACAAGGTTTTTTTCTCTGCCTTCCAGAAAAGGACTTCTTGCCTTACTGGTAAGGGCTTTGGTTGTGATCTCTTTGCGTCGCCGAATCGATACTCAACGTTGTAGGTTGAGCAGAGCAATCACTGGGAAGTTTGGAGAAAGCACATGGTTTTGTAAAGAGTGACTTTAGCTTCGCGGGGGTTGCGAGGGCATTACCCTTGCTTCGCTGGTAGTATTAGTGGCAGTAGCACTAACAGTCGGCTCTTGGAGAGACTAGGACTGGAAGTACGGTCGCCGGGTTTCAACTCGGTTGAAGGTTTGCTCCGGGGAGTCTTGATAATCCAAGGGATTGATTGATTTAAGAGTTGTCTTTGATTTGTCCTTGAAACCTGGTATTTATACCTAGGGTTTCGACTGTTCCTTGTCATAGAAGGATTATTGATTGAAGTTTCCGATTCAATCTCAGCTACCTGACTCTAATAAGGGCTCGTTTTCCTTATGGGTTTTGGAATGGGCGAAGCTGTAACCTAATTCCAAGTAGACTTATTTTTGGGCTGCAGGTATCGGCCTACTATGCTAAATCCACTAAAGGATCTTACCAAAATTACTTTTGGGCTCAAACATTGCTCCCCAAGCCCTGAAATTGGTCCCGCGAGAATGTAACTGATTGAAGGGGACTAAAACGACATGTCTGATGACCGAAACGATATCATTAATGAGGGTTGGGTCTATTCGCTTGGCAAAACGTCTTTTTGTCGCATCATTTCCCTCACAAAATCTTTTATTTAAATCCCGCAGCCACTCCAAACCTGTCACATCAGAAACTCTTTCAGTTTCCTAAAACCCAGAAACTCTTTTGTCCCAAACAATCCTCCTTATAGAAACCCAGAAATGGCTCCTCCAAAGAAAATAGTTATCAATCAGGAGGAAGAGCTCAACGAGAAAGCTGCACGCTCTTGGGGAACCGGAATTGGTGCCCGCTGTCGTATCCACACCAATATCCAGAGACCACTGCTTCTCAGGCTCCCAAATCAACATGTCGGACGGGGCCGGCACCGCGAGATTCCATTCTAGCCGACGCTATTGCCCTCTACGGCCTACCCATCCGTCGACCCATTCCTATCCTCCGAAGGACCCCTGGAGATTTCAGCAGTTGGGGTGCGCAAAAACATAGAGCGAAAATAGGGCACTGGCCATCCTCGATCAGCACGGCGGAGCTTTCTGGTATTGCGAAGCGCGAGCGCGAGATCTGGCTCGCTGGAACGCAGCAGGTATTACCCAAACTATTGATTTATGCTTTCGCCTTCCTCGCGGTGGCAATCGCTCGCCACTCGATGCCTTCCTTTGCTTTTGGAATACTGCCACCAACACCTTCGATTTCCGATTTGGCCAAATGAGTATTACATTATTGGATATTCTTACTATTATTGGATTGCCCATCGATGGTGAGCCCTATCTGCATGGCTAATTCAATTCTGACAACTTCTCATCAACCAAGGCCCAAACTGGTCGCGGCGTTCATAGCAGCTCCTATCTGCGGTGGCTGGCCTATTACCACAAAGAACACAATGCGACTGGTGGCATTGCTTTTCTGGAGTATTGGCTCTGCAAGTTCATCTTTTGTATCTCCACCAATAAGCCCATTGGTCCTTGGACTTTCCTGGCCACAGCCCTCTACAACGGCCGCCTCGTGGGGTTAGGACAACCAGTATTGGGTGCCCACTACCGTACTCTATACCAGGCCACCATGCATCCCTTCGAGACTAGCATTTCTGGCCCTTTTTGGATCCTTGATTTCTGGATTCAAACTTACTTTCCATTCTTCCGCCGCGACGATATTTCATTGCTACCACCGGCTGACGCCCTTCTTGGTCAATGGCTTTGTCGCGAGGCGAGGTACACATCCCCACCCTATTCTGAGTGTTTCTCATATTTGTACCTCCTGCACGAAATGCCTTACTGCGACTTAGTACTCAATAGGAGATTCCCCACTCCTCTTGAAAATGGGTTCCTTCCTGGGGCTCCTAATTATAGTGATCGCGCGCGCTTGGCTTTTCGCCACGCGATCTCTTGTTCAGACATTAGGCTTGCTGCTGATGAACTCAGTTATGAGCTTTACGCTCCCAACCACTTCGCTCGCCAGTTTGGTCTTATCCAACTAGTGCCATTCCCCCTCTATGATGCTTGGAACTACAACACTTCTTGGGGCAGAATTGGCCCCACTACTGGGCTTCCGCCAGTGCAAAGCATGCTTGCCCTGGTCGATCTCCTTGATTGGGCTAACAATATCGCTCCTGTGGATGGGGATGCTGAAAGGTACGAGCAATGGTGGTCAGAAGTTTCCATCAACTGCTGGGGACAAAGGGATGACGAGCTCTTCGATTCGCGACCATTTTTGAAAAGCTGAGATATCCTTATTATGCTGATACCGATTTACTTGCTCGCTTTCCTGAAGATGAGGCGCGACCTCCGCTACCTGAACAGGTTCAGTGACCGGCGCGAGCCCCTCGCCCGGTCCAGGCTGGGATTATCATTCGTGAGCCTGCCCAAGAGGTAATTGTCTTATATTTTTTACTTTCTGTCTGCTTTTCCCCTTTTAACTCACACTTTGTTGCATTAGGGAAGTGTGCCACCCTCTGGCGGTCATGCAGTTAATGCTTCTCCGGCCACTGGTCAGGCCGCAGAGAAGAAAGCGATAGCGACGTAGCCTGAAGTCGAAGACTCTTCCTCTGACGATGATGACCCACAAACAGTAAGGCTCTTGTCTTAAAATCTCATAATTCTGATATCTTCTTCGAAGCTTATTTTGACTTTACTTTAATCCTGACAGATTGTTGCTGCTTTAGCCAGCAAACGTAGTCGCGCTGATCCCCGGACTGATCCATCGGCAGAAGATGAACCAGTCGCTGATCGACTGGTAATACTCATCTAAAATGAGCCATGACATTTTGTTTTGTTATGCATGACTCTATAACGCTCCTCCTCTGCAGGTTCGTCGTAGGTCATCAAGGCAAGTTGGGGAAGGATCCTCCGCTGCTGGCAAAGGTGTGTCTGGTTCGCAAGTCCAAGAGCTAAATGTTTCTAATAATCCTCCCTCCCTCGCAAGTCCAAGGTTCGTCGTGGGATGCAGTTGGTTCTGGTCCCAACACAGGTTATAGATGACAGCTCGCCTGAGGTTGAAGAAAGAATGTCGCTCCCAGACACATCCCACGAGCAACCAACTACATCCCTCCTTCTGGGACAGGCAGCGCCTGATTCAGTTCCAGCGTCCAGTGAGATTGCCCAGGAACCTGTGCCAACAGCAATTCTTCGCGAGCCACCTGTTGAAGAGGTACCTCTCTTAACAAAATGTTTTATCATTAACCCCTGGCTTGGTTATTCTGACAATGCCTCCTTCTAGGACCCAAATGCTATTCCAAACGAGGAAGCGGCTGTCATAGCCGGAGAGATAGTGGCCGAGAATCCTGCTGAACTTGTCCTCGATGTGGTTGGTCAGGAGCTTGCCCCCCAAGCCATTGAAGTCGGGGGAGTAGGGGAAAACCCTGAGCCATTGCCAGAGGCAGTACCTGTTGCGGAGCCTCTTGAGGCCCCTCCTGTCGCTGAGCAACCGCGTCCGTCCACTTTAGAACGGCTAGCTCGTGTGCTCGAGGTGACCCCTCCTGGGGTCGTAGATGATGCCAGAGAAGGCCTTCGTCTCCTCCTGGGCCCTGATATTCTGATTCCTGGTGCGCCCGCCAGAGTTTTGGAGTATCTGAGGGTACTTCTCAGCGAGGGGGCTATCACTGAAGACCAATTTCAAGAGGTTGACCAGCTGCTGCAGGATCTTCCCCAAGGGCTCAATGAGAGGGCGGTTGCGACCGCGCAAGCCAGGCAGACCGAAACACACTACCAGACTCTTGCTCAACAGACAGACATTGCGCGTGATTTCTTGGGTGACCGGGCTAATCTCATCAGGGATCTGACTCTCGAGAGAAACCACCTGCGAACCCAAATCCAGGATCTTCAGGCCCAATTAACTGATGTGACGGCTAGGCTTGCCCATGCAGAACCTCAATTGGAGCAGCCCCTTGCCGCTTTCGAGACGCTGACCCATGACCTGGGCCAAGCTCGTGTAGCAGCCCAACATGCCGCACAAGCTGCCGCTGATGCTAGCTTTCGCCTGGATGAACTTTTCCTCCGTCTAACTCATGCAGGCCGGGGACTTTTAGGCCTCTGATATTAGGCCCATTAATTTGTATGAACAATATTACTACCAATAAATTAATTATTTAGCCCACTTTGTTGGCCCAAATTTCTTTTATCTCGTAGGCAATAGCGCTGTTCAATTCTTGCTTTAACTGCACAAAAACAGTTTCAAAAAGACAATCTCGAAAAGGAGCAGTTACCTCCTTGGAGACCACTCTCTCGTCCATGCGTATTCAATTCTGTTTATTTCCGAGATCTCAGCATTGAATTCTATTGATATTCCCATTGATGGCGTTGAAACATCTTCAACTGCCCATATCCAAGGGTTGAGGCCACTAAGGCAGGCCTCTATAAATATCAATACTTTGGAAAGATGAAAACTTATGCAAACATGGCTTACCCAGAAATGACCTTGCAAGCCTTTCTCCTCTTCCTTCTATCTCTCAAATCTTCTCCATACGATCTCGCCCTTAGCCTCTAGATCTTAGGCTTTATGGCTTAATCTCACTGCCTGGGTAGGCCTTATGGCCTAATCTCAGGCAACCTCGTGTCTTTGGTCCATGAAAGCCTGGATGGGACATCCTAGGTTTTGGGTAGGTTGAAGAACACGAGGAGCTCCTAACACGGGGCACCACATGCTGGGGAGTCCCTCTCCTCATATTTCTCTGCGCGGAGCAAAGCGAAGAAGGGCAAAAGGCCACTCGAGGTCGATCGTTCTTCTTCCGCGGCCTACCTCCGGGGTCTGATGAACCGACTTCTGTTTTCCCCTAGAGGTAGGTAAGGCAACTGGACCGCACTCCAGCGCTGATTCTGTCTCCATCCCGGAGGATAACCAACTGGAAGGGTTGCGATGGATTATTTCCTTCCCTCTTCTTCCAGTACAAATGATAGCAGCTGTGACTCAGATCAGAGGAGGGTGAAGAGAGGAAGAGTAAGAGTGAATATCTCACCAACCCTTCTTGCCACAAGATCCGGAAGCTCATAGAAGACATGAATCCTTATTAGTTGTTTTAGCCACTTTCTGGCTTCGTATATAGTTAATGTAATTTTCTCGAACACATTGTCTTGCTTTTGGCCGCAAAGCCACTTCATGAATGAAAGATTCGAAATTTTCTTATTTGCCAAAAACAATATGATATAATAAGGCCTCTGGTATAGGCCCTTACACACATTCCTAACACATATTGTCAAGGATATGGAACGAAAATGTATAAAAAATTTGCCAGATGAATTACTGCAAAAATAATGGCCACTATGAAGGCCTTTATGCATAGAGTGTTGCCCCCTAGTGTTCGTAGGTGGAGCGAAGACAAGTGAACGAGTCCACAATGAAAAGGCCTAATTACAAAGGATGAAGCGAGCCAAAGGACACTATGTTTTCCCCCCTGTCCTTGCAACGGAAGAATCTGGGGGATCTTCAAATTCCCAAACGCTGGGGTAGTATTTCTTTAAGAACCTGCCATTGATAGGGTTGCGGTGGAGGTCGCCATCCAAATATTTGAGGTGAAAAGCCCCACGTTCTAGAATTCTATGAATCACAAAAGGCCCTTCCCAGCGTGGGGTCCATTTACCACGACCGATCAACTTCTCACCAAATGGAAGGACTGCCTTCCAAACGAGCTCGCCCTCTTTGTAATTGCTGCCGTGAGTTCTCTTATCGTAGGTGCGAGCGATGCGTTGCTTCTCCATCACTAAGTTGTCCAAAGCCTCTAAGCGTTGTCCGCTAAGGTCTTCGTGCTCCGGCCACATGGCCTGGACGTAGTCATCACCAATCAAATGATGTTGATCTTGGACGCATAGGGAGTGAACATTGATGTCCAAAGGTAAAACCGCGTCGTGACCAAACATGAGTGCATAGGGCGTTGTGGTAGTAGGAGTTCGCTTTGAAGTGCGATAGGCCCACAACGTTTCATACAATGTCTCGTGCCATTAGCGAGGGTTTTCAACAAGCATCTTCTTCAGTAGGGTAATGATAATCTTGTTACTGGCCTCTGCTTAACCATTAGACTGAGCGTAATAAGGTGTGCTGTGGAGAAACTGGATGCCCAAGTCGTTGACGAGCTGCTCCACATCACCACCCATAAATGCTGCTCCCCTGTCCGATACTAACACCTCAGGGACGCCGAACCTGCATATAATATTTCGAAAGATGAATTGGCGAATGGTTGCTCCAGTGGCCTCCTTCAAAGGTTCAGCTTCCACCCATTTAGTGAAGAAATCCGTAGCGACGATGATGAACTTGTGTTGGTGTGACGAATGGGGATGAATCATGCCAATCAAGTCCAATGCCCAGCCTCGCGCAGGCCCCCTAGTGTTCATAGGCTACATGGGAATATGCTGAACTGGTCCATGAGCCTGGCAATCCTAACAGCCTTTCGCGAACGTGATACAGTCTTTCAAAATGCTGGGCCAATAATACCCATGTCGCCTGATGAGCCAATGCATCTTTGGACCCGCTTGATGGGCTCCACATACACCGACATGTGCTTCTTGCATCAAACGCTTCGCATCGCGGCCAAACACACACCGGAAATCTATGCCATCTTCGCCGCGTCGACGCAGCTCATTGCCTCTGAGGAAGTAATTTAAGGCAAGAAAACGAGTCTTCCTGTCTGCAGCGGCGTCTGGTTGCTTTAGGTAAGTAATCAAAGGGATGCGCCAGTCTATATCAATAGGTTCGAGGACCGCGACGACTGGATCGTCTGGCGGCTCAGGTCGCGCGAGCCAAGAAGGCAGCGTGCGTTGTTCAACTTTCAGGATTCACTCGCGAACCCCATATTTCAAAGTAATGCCCGTAGCTAGTTGAGCAAGTTCATTGTTCGCAAAGTTGCGCTCACAAGGAATATATTCCAAATCCACGTCATTGAATTGATCCAGAAGTTCAATGGCATGATGCAAATATGGTACAAGCAAGCAGCTCACACACCTGTACTTCTCTTGAAGTTGATTTATGACAAGCAAAGAATCACCGCGTACTTGGACATCTCTTACTCCTAGCTCCAGTAACACCTCTAGGCCAATAATGAGGGGCTCATACTCTGCTTGATTATTGGTACACTTAAACTCTAATTGGAAAGAATAAGAAAAACGATCGCCCGCTGGGTTTTCCAGAACAATCCCTGCCCCTGCTAGTGTTTCTGTTCTTGAGCCATCAAACAATAATATCCAGGGTTGAAGGGAGATTATGGCTTGATACCAAATAGCATATTCTGGAATGCGGGCCAAATCTGGTCGAGTTATGGTTGCGGTCGCTATCTCTAACTCTTTCACTATGGGGACATCCAACATAGGGTGATGTGCTAGAAAGTCTGCGATGGCTTGTCCCTTCACTGCTTTCTGTGGAACTTATTGTAGCGAGAATTCGGATAAGGCCAGTACCCACTTGCCAATACGACCTCGCAGAATAGGTCGCGATAGCATGTACTTAACCAGGTCGGTTTGAGCGATAATGCAAGTGGTAAAGGATAACATGTAGTGTCGCAACTTGCATGCTGAGAAGTACAATATAAGACACAATTTTTCCATGGGAGTATACCTGGTTTCGCAATCCGTCAGTGTCCTACTGAGGTAAAAAATGGCATGCTAGACACCTTCCTCATCATCCTGGGCGAGTAGGCTACCAATGGACGCCTCAGTTGCTGAAATATACAGCTTTAATGGAAATCTAGCTCTAGGTGGAACGAGTACTGGCGGACTCGCCAGATAGGCCTTAATTTTGTCAAAAGCCTCTTGGTGTTGAGGTTCCCACACAAACTCGTTTTGTCCTTGTAGTCTCAGTAGTGGGGAAAAAGGCTGGATTTTACATGCAGAGTTAGATATGAAACGTCTCAGGAAGTTGATCTTACCCAGTAATCGTTGTAACTCTTTCTTTGTGCGCGGGGAAGAGGCGTTGATGACTGCGCTTGCCTTATCCTCAAGGACCTCAATACCCCTTTGATGGACAATGAATCCCAGAAAATCTCCTGCTTGAACTCCGAAAACGCACTTGGCGGGGTTTATCTTGAGCTTGTGCAGCCGCATCCACATCCGCTCGAAGACTTTCCTGAGATCCGTGATGTGATCCCAGCGCTGCTTGGACTTGACGACCACGTCATCAATGTAAACCTCTAAAATCTTCCCCAGGATGTCGTGGAAAATTAGGTTCATGGCTCTCTGATACGTAGCCCCAGCATTCTTCAGTCCAAAAGGCATAACCACGTATTCAAAAATGCCCGCGAACCCTGGACAACGGAACACGATTTTGTGTCTGTCTTCCTCCGCAATCGGAATCTGGTGATACCCAGCAGTTCCGTCCATGAAGGATAACAATTCATGTCCTGCCACTGCATCCACCAACATATCCGCGATCGGCGTGGGGTAGACGTCTTTAGGCGTAGAGACATTAAGGTCTCTGTAGTCCACGTAGACCCTCATCTTACCATTCTTCTTACGGACTGGCACGATATTGGACAGCCACTGATTGTATTTGGCCATTCAAATGATGCCTGACCTGTGCATCTTTTCAACTTCTTCTTTGACCAAAACTTGGGTCTCGGAGTTCATTCTTCTCGGCTCTTGCTTCACATGCCTCTTGTCAGGGAGTGTTGGTAGTTGATGGCAAACCAAGTCTGGTGATATGCCGGGCATGTCTTCATATTTCTCTGCGAAGCAGTCTTTGAACTCCAGTAATAAATCAATGAGCCTCTGTTTCTCGCTAGGCTCTAAGTAAGCACTGATAGCCACTTCCATAGGTTCAGCTGCTGTTCCAAGATTGACTTTCTCTGTAAGATCCCTGACCTTTGGAGGGGTGTCATCCAGCGCTGCTGGAGCCAACTGAATTTCTTCTTCGTCTTCTTTTTCTTGGTCAGAGAACTCCTCGTTGACAATTTCCAAGGTCGCGACATGATCATAGGCCTCTTTTTCCACCAGGTACGAGGATAGTCTTTCGTACAGCGAGTAGAAGGCCTCTATCCCTTCCTCTGGAAGGTTGTAATCCATTAATTGTTTAAGGGTTTGGGCACAGCGTGGCCAAGCCTTTCCAAGCCTTCTTTTGCTAGCGTAAGCCCCCACTGTGCCAATTCAGAGGCCGTCACCCCTGTGGGGCGGCCTTTGTCATCGATGCCACTAACTTGCAATGGAGTAATTGGCTCCAAGTAGTACATGGCATCTACATAGTTCGCGGAAACTGGGAATGGGCGAGGATCGGCTTTAATCACCTCAGCTTGATCTATTACCCTATTCCACATCACCAGTTCCTGGTAGAGAGTTGAAGGAACACAATAGCTCCGGTGAATCTAGTCTCGCCCTAGGATGGCGCTATAGGCCGCGTAACAGTCTTTCACGAGGAAAGCATAGACTCCCTCTGCTGATCCTACCTTGATAAGTAGAAACAATAAGCCCAAAGTCTTTTGTGATTGTCCCCGCGAAGTTCTTCAGCGTGAGGGATGTAGACTGGATCTTCTCTTTCTTGATCCCAAGTAAATGCATGGTTCTTGTGGTGATAACATTGACAGCGACCCCTGTGTCGACCATGACCTTACTGACCTTAGTGCCAGCAATCTCCATTGTTATATATAAAGGTCGCATGTGCTGAACCATTGCGGGCGTTGGTCTTGTGAAGCTCATAAAGAAACCTTTACCCTCAGCGTCTTCAATCTCAAGAACTACTGCCTCTGCTAAAGGTGTTGTTGCAGCCGATGTGATTTGCAGAGGCTGATCGGTACCTTCTTCATTCTCCACACACTCCTGCGCGGTGATTGGCAAAGCATATCTCGCGGGAAGTACATAGACCATATTGCAGGAAGTATCAACCGCCTCAGTTTCGTCTATGTCGTCCTCCAGGTTGAGCTTCGGCTCTCCCACCGGGATGTCAGTGTTGAACTGCTTTGTCAGCCGGTCTACCAATGACTCTTCTGTAAGGCCTTTTACCTCACACTGTTTTTGTTCCTACAGCTCGGCCATCAACAATGGCGGGTTTGATCTTTGTTCCACTGCAAGTATCTCCTTTGGGGGCGCGACCACCAGACTTTAGACTTTTTTAGGTCTCCACTGTAAAGCTTCTGCAGTGCTGCCCTTGCCCCCCAATCTCTCAAAAGCTGAAGGTTTGGCTTCTGGTTCCTCTCGAAACAACCTGCGCCTAACATGTGGCCGCCTAGTTGGCGAGTTGTCTTTCCTAGCTAGCGGAGGTGTCCTTTCTGTCGTGATCCTGCAGAAAATACTAGGCTTAGAGGCTCTTGATTCTGAGCACAGCTGCTTTTGAAAGCTGCGAGGAGCCACTAATGGCTTAGCAGCTAATGCCTCCATCTTCTTCTGATATTGCTCAAGAGATTTAACTAGTTGCGACGACTTGATTAGGCCCTGATCCAGAGCTTCTAAGGCGCGCTTGGCTTCTTCGAACCTGCACTGCAATTTCCTTTTCTTGGAAGGGCTGATCTCCACTGCTTTCCCCTTCTCTCTGGTATACCATTTGCCTTCCTTGATAGTGGACGTTGAAGCAGGAGGAATGTAAGGTTTGGCCACGACATCTTTGTGCTCATTCCAAGCCTTTCCTTCTTGTTTATGATCGGCCGCGGCCGTTTTCAATTTCTTGAACAAGTTGGAATCCTTTGGGGATGGTGGTGACTTTACCTCATCTCTCGCCTTTGGGATAGAAGGCTAGTAGTTTTGTGATGGTGAAGCCCATTTGATTGGCGGGAGGGAACCAAACGAAATGTCTGCTCAACTTCTTCTTGCGACACTTGGATGCTGCATTCTTCTTTGCATCGCGAGCAAAGGACCACTGGTGAGGCTTCGTTGATGGGCTTAGCTTTTTTCTTTACAGGGGTTTCCTCCCCTTCATCCCTCTCTTCTTTCCCCTTTGTAGTCAAATCCAAGATTGGTTTCCTCTGGTTTTTCTTGGGCTAGTTCACATCAACCATACTGACTCCGGTATCCGGAAAAGGGTTCAAGTCTACTAGTGCTGCCGCGGCCATCGAAGCTTCTACCTGCAAGCTGCTGTTATTGAGCCATACCTGAATTTGGTCCTTTAGCTTCACATAATCAGCTGTGTTATGGTTCCACAAGTTGTGGAATTTGCAGTACTTCTTCCCTTTCAGCTGATCCAGTCGAGGGAAAGGGCCAAAGTCTGTTTTCACCATCTTCGCGGCAATCATCTCATCCAGAATCTCATGTGCCTTATTGGCATCATATGTATATGTCGCGAACTCAGGTTTGGTGAAAGCCACAGACTTGAGTTTGACAGGCTCCTTAGATATCTTTAACTGCTTGAGGGTCAAATTCTTCCTACCTGTCAACTCTAGCGCGGAGACGTCGTTCTCTTCTTCTTCAACTTCATCTTCACCCTGGAAAACCTCTTCCCCTTGATGGTGATAGTAAGGATCATAGGTTGGCTGTAAGTATCCACGAGCTGCCACTGTGCGGTGTTTCCCTGGCACATATGTTCCTTTGGACGCATTTTTCCTAGCATCAGTCTCTCTGAGGAGATGCTCAAAGCTACCCACCTCTGTGATCAGTTCTCCCATTGACTGGATCATGCTGCCATGTTGCTTCTTTCGTTGGCGCGGTTCCAAACTCTTGATCGCTAGCTTGACCAATTCTTTTTCAGGAAGTAGCACACTCAGTTTGGCTTTCTGGATCTGAAAGTGTTGAAGATAGGCAACGGCAGACTCGGTGGGTTGTTGGGACATCTGAGTAAGAGAGGCCAAATCGACCTTGGGCTCAATGGCTCCAAAAGTTTCTCAGAAGAGCTTTTCCATTGCGGGCCAATCTGCCACTGTTCCTGGTCGGAGTTTGGAAAACCATCTAAAGGTAGCTCCAGAAAGAGAAGAGCCAAAGATCCTGCACTTAAGGATGTCATCATTCTGGTATTGGCCTCATTGCACCCTGAACCTGGCCAAATGAGTTGCCGCGTTCTCATTGTCCTCCCCTGAAAAAGTAGAAAATATGATATTCTTATAACCTCTTGGAAAGGGCGCGAGCATTATATATGGCGGGAAAGGTCCCTCATAGACCCCATCCATTTGGACCCTAGGGTTAGCCAGCCTGATCATCTCCTCTACCTCTTCACGTCTCACATACTCTGGACCAGGAGGAGGAAGAGGAGGAGGATTCACCACAGTCTGGCTAGCAACCTGCAAGGGTACAGTTTGGCTAGCAGCCGCTGTTCCTTCCCTTAGGCGAATAGTCTGGGGATTAGCAGACTGCTGAAGAGTTACCTCTGGTACGGGCAGATCCTTGACCAACGCTATTATCTTGACGGGGTTGCCTGCCTGGTCAATGCCGTAGTAATTGTCTGGGAGTTCATGATAGACATTCTCCGCCCCGTCGCTGTCGTACTGAGTAAACACTACAGGATCAGCTGGAGTACCATCACTAATCTTCTGGATCTTATCCTTTTGTGAGGATGATGGAGCAGCCTTGTTACCACCAATCACCAAAGCTCTTTCCTTATTTCTGGTTGATGCGGTAACAGCCGTTGCAGGAGGTGTGGCCGTACTGCTGCTAGCCTTCTCGCGAGCGTTTGGTGGTATATACTTACCAGAACCAGAGGGCTGACCAAGTGAGCCAAGGATGGCGTTAGGATCGCCTAGAGCTTTGTTCAATACTTCTTTAGCCTGGTTTAATTCGGCTCTGTGCATGGCGACCTCTGTTGCAAGATTAGAACCATCCTTGCGAAGACCTGCCAAATCTGACGCAGTCTGCTTGGTTTGGCTCGCGATAGCTTTCATAATTTCTTTTTGATGTTGACTCTGCTCATCAGCGATACCTCTGACATGGGCCCTTACTGCATTCTCTGATCGTGCGATTTGTTGCTTAGTATCCTCAGCATGTTGGGCAATGCGCTGGTCTAGTTTGCGTATAAGCTGGTCTGTTTTCGCGGTTTCCCTGTCAAAGTCAGTAGCTACCTTCACACGATGGTTCTCGATATTCTCCATGATGATCACGAGTTTTTCCTCGAAGGTCGCTTTCTCTGGAATAGGCTTCGGAACGAAAGCCTCTCTTTCTTCACTTTCCGCGGCATCAGAAACAACGGTAATGTTGACAGGCTCACTTGCCTGGTTAGTAGTGACACTTTGACCCTCAGTAGCGGTCAGGTGATTCTCTCCCTGTTCAATTGACATGTTGGTTGATTGGGGGTAATGAGAAAACCTTTGAGTCACTTGTTCTTCAGAAAGACCACGACAGTCCGCGCGAAAGTGCGGTCTGTAACTGGAGGTCTTATGCTTTGAGCAGTTAGTGTAAACCTTTTGATAAGGGTTTTCGCTTGACTTTCCAATAGTTACGTTCGCGAAAATCTACTGGTCCCACTGGGCGTGCCAAAATGTTTGACGCGAAAATCCAGTATGGTACAAACTGTCTCTTTTGAATGCGCGAGCGTGCCAGCACTGTAGGGTGCAGTCGTCGGAGTGTCCCTTGACCTAACTTCTTCTCAAACGATGTGGATGAGGAGAGCACCAACCTCGTCACAAGGTTCTTTTCTCTGCCTTCCAGAAAAGGACTTCTTGCCTTACTGGTAAGGGCTTTGGTTGTGATCTCTTCGCGTCGCCGAATCGATACTCAACGTTGTAGGTTGAGCAGAGCAATCACTGGGAAGTTTGGATAAAGCACAGGGTTTACTAAAGCGTGACTTTAGCTTCGCGGGGGTTGCGAGGGAGTTACCCTTGCTTCGCTGGTAGTATCGGTGGTAGTAGCACTAACAGTCGGCTCTTGGAGAGACTAGGACTGGAAGTACGGTCGTCGGGTTTCAACTAGGTTGAAGGTTTGCTCCGGGGAGGCTTGATAATCCAAGGGATTGATTGATTTGAGAGTCGTCTTTGATTTGTCCTTGAAACCTGGTATTTATACCTAGAGTTTTGACTGTTCCTTGTCATAGAAGGATTATTGATTGAAGTTTCCTATTCAATCTCTGCTACCTGACTCTAATAAGGGCTCGTTTTCCTTATAGGTTTCGGAATGGGCGAAGCTGTAACCCAATTCCAAGTAGACTTATTTTTGGGCCGCAGGTATCGGCCTGCTATGCTAAATCCACTAAAGGATCTTGCCAAAATTACTTTTGGGCTTAAACAGAACTCATCTAGAATCTCTTCTCCAAAATGCCCCCGAAGAAAATTCTCCATTCCAGCTCGCGCAGTTGAGAGAAAAACATTGGGCTGCATCTATTCTTGAGGCAAGTTTTCCATTCTCTCTATGCTGAAACATCCATTCTCTTTCACAATGGCTTCCACTTCTTGGAGAGAAGCATTATATATTTATATATCGGTAGATTGAAGGAGTCCATTTTGTCTTCGGCAATGATACCCTATACAGGAAAATGAAAAGTCAATCACCACCATTTAAGTCTTAACTTCAAGAACTTTATAATTACATGCTTTTTTGATAATACCTTATGTGCAAGACTGCAATGAAAGAAAATTTTGCACCTTCTTGGCCACGTCCATGAGGCAGGAACCAAATAGGTCTAGTCCCATGTTGTAATAGTTTTGTGCATGAGGGGTTTCATCAGGGCGGCCGGGAACAACAAACGCCATCAACCCTCCACCGACGTTCTCTTGTGCTCGAGCACTTAGAAAGCACTCCATGTCTTTGGCATATTGAGCTGAATATGCCTCGACAACTTGGTGTGCAGAATTTGAGTAATGAATCCTGCCTTTGTTCCAAGCAGGGGAACTCCTGTCCAGAACTTCCTCAGGCACTTTAGAGAGACATTGCAGAGAAAATGAAGAGTATACAGAGTGAAGATGTGCCTTGGGAAACAAGCGAGAGTAAAAAGATCCTGGTACGCCAGTTGAGAAGTAGTTCCTGTCTGGCGTGAGGGATTGGAAGAGCTTATTGAAATTATTTCCAGCTGAAAAAGACTTGAAACTCGGGGACCTCAGAATTGCGCCCTCGGGTTCGGTACTTTTCCTCCACAGCTTCAAGTATGTTTTGCACAGCTACGAACGTGTTAGGCCCCACTGCACAGCCTAGATCTATAACTCGAAAGGCGTTTGAGGATGAGAAGCTTTCGATGTCAAGCTTGTCGATAACTGCCTCTTTGATCAGTTCCTTGGCAGCATCTATAGCATTTCTCTGAAAAAATGAAGCTAATGGGTTACTTTGTTCCCATCAACATATTGCAATATGTTGGAAATTTGGTTGATGGATGCTACTTCCGTCACCATATTTTGATTCTTCTACAAAATCACACAAATACAATATAATTTAATAACAAATAATTATCATTATTTTATTGTCATATAGATTAAAAAAACAATAATTATAAGACTTATCTCTTGAATTTGTAGGCTTCCAAGGAACACATCATTCGAAAATAGTTTAAGGTTGAGGCGTGTAAACACTGCCCTTAAGAGTAGATTTCGCCCCTCGGAGACAATGTCTCGATGTAGCAGGTTAGTGGCGCCCTACCCTTCAGGGTACAACAACCGTTAATCCTTGTAAGCGTACACTCCCAATACTTTGATCCTAGACCAGCTTGATAATTTCCTTTGGCATAGGAAAGAAGGAATATTGAGGGCATAAAATTAACTAGAATATGAGAAAAGAACTCTTGAGGAGAATGTATGGTGATCATACACATACATCCATAATAGGAAGGAAATGAGGGTATATATATGACTCGGCAAAGAAGACTAGTAATTAAGGTACGATAATGATCATCAATATTCATAATGTTGGCTTTTGTAACTGATATGGAAAAGCTTACTGGTCAACAATGGATAAAGAAGCAATTAACATTCCTCATAATTGTAACGGATGTAGTGAAAATAATGCCTCACAATTGTAACGGATGTAGTGAAAATAAATGATATACCAACTTATGCAATGAAGGTTTTATTGGAAAACAAAGCACCAAATAATTGGCTATGATTAAACTCAATAAATAATATTGTATTTTGAAATATCTAAAATTCCAACACAATATACAAAGAAGTTTGTAATGTTCATAAATGGAAAGCGACATGCTTGCTAATTTGCTAGACCTGAAAAGAAGAGTTTTTGATATAGCTGTAGAGACTATCTGCACCGTTCACTCTTGTTGCCATCTCTTTCTTGTTGCCTTCTATGATTTTGATCACTTCATCTATAATCCCCTATTTATAGCATAGGTCCGGATAGAGGTGGCAAACGGGCCACTAAGCACAAGCACGGCACGGGCCCGGCAAGCTTAAAAGCGGCCCGGCACGGCCCAAGCCCGTTAATGGCCCGGCACGACCCGTGCACGTTAGAATAACGGGTCGGGCTGTGCCTAAGAATATTGGCCCATTGGCCCGGCCCGGCCCGAGCCCGTAATGGGCCCGGCACGGCCCGAGCACGACATATTGTGGGCCGGCCCGTTACAAACACAAAATTTCATTTTGTTTTTAAAAATATTAAAAAACTACAATGATGAGATTTGAATATGAGACATTTTTATTTAAAATCTCATGACAATTCCACCAATATTTTCTTTTAGAGTTAAATACTGTTTACTCTCTATACTTATAGGGTTTCATCGTTTCAGTCCCTGACATTCGAATTTCACCTAAAAACTCCTCGAACTCTCAATTTCCTCCTAATTAGTCCCTGCCGTCAAGCTCCGTCCAAATTGTCCGTTAAATTGCTGACGTGGCATCCATTTCACCTCAAAATGTCTATTTTACCCTCATCATTGATTTTATTTAAAAAAAAAAAAAATTCTCTCTGTTTTTTTTTTTTCCTTTTTTCTTTTTACCCCTTTCTTCTTCCACCATGTCAAGATGGAAATGCAGCAGCTGCTAAGCATGGGCTTCCCCACAGACTTCCCCACCGGAGCCCTCGCGGCCACCAGCGACAACTCCACTCTCAAAGCCACCGATTGGATTCTCAACCGCAATTCCTCCACCACCGCCGCCACCTCTCAACCCAATCTCGATTGCTTCTTCCTCTCCCAATCCACAAATTCACAATCCCAAGACAAACATGAACCAGAAGAACAACAGTCCACCCCAACCTCCCAACTCCCCAAGCGCTGCAAACTTCTCATCCCAGAAACCCCACCCCCCACTACCTCAGATAAACCCGCAACCGTCGCGGCCCACAACCAGCCCTTGTCGGAGCGCATGCAGCCCAGGACCCTAAACGACGTTGTCAGCCAAGACTTTCTCTTGCTCCTCTCTGATATCTTCTCTCTCTAATTTGACCTCATTACTCTTTGATTCGACCTCTTCAAGCTCAACACCAAAACCAACAACATCCACATAGTAGTACTCGACCCACTTTCTTAACCAAATCGCACAACCCAAATTCTATACTACATGTTTGGCCAGAGAGCGTCGTCGAAAGACGGAGTTGAGGAGGAGGACGACGACGACGACAACCGGATCGTAGATTTCTCCAAGTCGAGATCGGTGCGGAGGAGGCTTTCACTTACTCTGAAACTCTAGGGAAATAGCCGATCAGCGACTCTAGTCTTTCCACCACGACCTCCACGTCCCCCGCCGCAACTCGGATCGCTTCGGCCCCCTCCCCTACAAAGACATATCGGAACCGGGATCGGGCTGGACCTATTCGTGATGGTAAGAATATGAGGAGTTGTAAAGATTTGGACTTTGTTGGATTTGATCAATTTGGTTTAGGTTGAGGTTGGTATTGATAGGGATTTGATTTGGTTTAGGGGAAGGTAAGAATCTGATGATGGTTTGGTTTGGATTTTCACTGATTTCATAATCGTCGGTGATGAGGATGGTGAAGCATCCAACATCTTCGAGCTCCATGAGATGATGGCGAGCAAGTCTAGATTCTCCTCCTTCTTCAGTTGAAAGAAGAAGATGGAGAGAAAGCTGGGTTTGTTTTTGGAGGAAGAAGAAGACGGAGAGGGGGAGAGAGAGAGTTGGAAGAAGAAGGGATCAAAAGAAAAAAGAAAAAAAAAACAGAGAAAAAAAAATTGGAAAAAAAACCGTGAGGGTAAAATAGACATTTTGATGTGAAATGGATGCCACGTCAGCAATTTAACAGATAATTTGGACGGAGCTTGACGGCAAGGACTAATTGGGAGGAAATTGAGAGTTCGAGGAGTTTTTAGGTGAAATTCGAACGTCAAGGACTGAAACGATGAAACCCTATAAGTATAGGGAGTAAACAATATTTAACTCTTTCTTTTATATTGTCAAAATAATGAAACAAAACATTATATCCTTGTTTTGACATAAGTATTTTTTCTAAATATTAAATATATGTTTATTAATAAAGACTAATCTCATACTAATATAACTATAGAATGAAGGAAAGAATAATATATACTAAATCTTCATTATATTAATAAAGATTAATCTCACAATAATATACTAAAAACAATACATTGTGAGTTTTTTCTTTCTTTCTTTCTTATAGTGGAATATAAAAAATTATTAGAAATCTAATTTTAAAAAGCTAAGATTAAGAAAAACATTGTAAAACTTAATTTATTTTAATTTTCTAAATAGTTAAATAAAATTAATTTTTATTTGTTCAAATTAAGATTTTAAAATAGTGTTTTATAGTGGGTAGGCACGAGCACGGCCCGTTATTGACCCGGCACGAGCACGGCCCGGCACGATATGAGCTCGGGCCATGGGCCGGGCCGGGCTTAATGTTTAAGTAAATGGGCCGGCACGAGCCCGGCACGATAATAAATGGGCCGGCCCAAGCACGGCACGAAGCACGACTAGGCCCGCTTAAAATGGGTCGGGCCGGGCCGGGCCGGCCCGTTTGCCACCTCTAGGTCCGGATCATGAGACACCATATTTTACACAACTTTTTACACATCTTGCGAGCCATTAGATTTAAAAACATTTAAGGGCTGGATTTGTTGTTTGAATGATGTCAACACAACATCAAGTGATGTGGAAAATGACATGATATTACATATTTTCAATCAAAAATTATAACACATTAAAATTTTCTTTATTAAAAGAAAAAAAAACAAAATCAAAATTTGGCGAATACTTTTTCTTATCAGAAATTATACATAGCCAAAAGAAAAGAAGAAGAAGATGAATAGAAGAAGAACAAATGCCAAAAGAAAGAAAGAAAAAAGGAAAAAGGAAGAGCAGAAAATATAAACATGGCAATCATACATTCAAATTCCAATCATATCTATCTATGAACGAGGCAATCATACATGTTTCCCATGGCAATATAATTTCTTTAAGTTCGATGAATAGCCCAGAAACGAAGGGTTCCTGCACTTGAATGTATTTCCTTTGTATCGATTTTTCAATTCGAACTTGGCATCATTCAATACATTCGAGTTCAAATTGATATTCACGTTGTTGTGTTCCTCCACTATATGTCTATATATTCTGTTTTTCCATGTGTAGAATCTGTATATGTTAATTGATTGTTTTATACCATTTGATTGAATTGCAATCGGCTGTAATCATGTTTGGTGATTATAGAGCTATGAACCCTATTTCATACATAGTTGATCCATCAGCACCCCTAGTTTCTGCTCTTTCTTTTTTCTTTTCTACTTTTGGTGTTTGTTCTTCTGCTATTTTTATTTGTTTATTTTTTTAATCGCGTACAGTTCTCATAAGAACAATATTTCCCAAATTTTGATTTCTTTTTTCTTTTAATAAAGAAAAGTGTACATTATTTTGATTGAAAATATGTAATGCCATGTCATTTTCCATATCATTTGATGTTGTGTTGACATCATTCAAATAATAAATCTAGACTCTTAAATGTTTTTAAATTTAATGACTCATAAGATATGTAAAAAGTTGTGTAAAATATGATGTTCCATGATCCAGACCCTTATAACATTGCAAAGCCCTTTACTAGATTCGAAACAGGATACAACTCATCAGATTGATAAGGCGGCTTGAATTATTTTTTTTAGGAAATGAAGTCATTAATGGAGCAAGATGTCTGCGACTGCATAGTATATTCAAGTGAACAGTCCAGTCAAAAGTTGTTGTTCGTCACATGCAGGTCTACACTCCACCAAAAAGAAATTTGATAAAAACCCAAAAATTCAAGCTCGCATTGGGTTTATATTGCCGACTTCAGTTCTTTTTCTCGTCCGAGTTGCAACTTCGGTTGGACTTTAAGTCATTACCCTTTACGTTTTTTCTGTCAAATTTTTTTCAGAAGACCATCATCAAGAAAAATAGACAATGGCAATGAAGATAGGTCTTTCTGGGATGTACACATATAACATATTAGATATAAAACCAGTTACAAGAGTTGTATTACAAATATTCTCTCTTCCAAAATAGGTTAATCATATAAGCATGTACTCTAATCTCTAAGCTTCGTGCCAAATACTATGTACTCTCGACTCTCTAAGTCACCTTCAATTTGATATTGCGCCCTTAAACAAACTTGCACCCAAGGTGGGTTTCGAGGAGTATCCTCTTCTTCCTCTCCATCAATATTTGCAGAAGCTCCTACCAGTGCATTTCGCTTTGTACTCAATACCTCATCAGATGAATGTCCATTGAAAAACTTCAACTAGAAAAAAATATATATTAATGATCAGAATAGAAATACTTATGAAAATATCAACTGATAAACAAAATTACTGAAATGGATTCTTACCCCATCTTCGGCATACAAAAAGGCATGAATTCTGGTAGTTGGGTCTTCTAACGTTAGTCTAATTCTAAGGACCCCATCAGGGTAGTGATAGTCCATTGCCCGGCATGGCAAAACCGATACAACACGAACAACGCACTTATAACCAACCATCACCTATATAAGATTTGTAATTTAAAAAAGACAAGTGATTATGAAATTACATACAGTATTAGCAAATTATGTGCAAGTTACTATAGTCAGACAGGAATATAAATCCACATAACACAACTGTAAAGGGAAGTGAGACCATTTTTAATTAAGCAAACAAAACAATTAAAAATCTCAATGAGAAAGTATGGGATGTGAGATAGATGAGATACCTCTGTACTCATGACAACATCCATTAAGGTACGAAATTCACAATCATCATCAACATCAACCTCTAGGAGAGCAAAGAACCTCGTCAGTATCATAAGATACGTTCCAAAATATAAATTACAAACAATGGCAGAAGTTGGAAAACTTGAAAATTCTCTATAACACTAAGAAATCAACAATGTGCTACCTGTAATTCGAGTAGGCCAAGGTAAGCTCCATTGTGGCATTCGTCTCAAATTTCTAGGATTTCGTAACAACCGCTCATCATATAACCTGACCAATATACGAGTATTTTAGTAGGATATGCAACCAAACAATGCAATACATAACAATATGATGAAAATGTGTATACTAAACACAACCTTTGTGGCTGAGGTTTGAATTGATCCCCATTTGATGCATAATGAATCCTAGAGTACTGAGTCAACACAACACGCCATAGTCCATCATGCAATTCACACATCAAATTTGTAAGTTTTACCCAGTTGCCAGCTCTCAACAAAGGGAGGAAGTCTGGCTCAATATCTTGAGATATCACCCTTAACACAGTTCCTAAAGTCGGAAAGCTACATACAATATCTCTTGCTAAAGAAAAAGATTCCACATGTAGAGCTAATGGCTGATGCATCTCCTCTGAGAGCCTGCGATTCAGAACTTGCATGATTTAGTATATCAGTCAAACATAACTTTCTTGAGTACCCTCTCATTCAGACCCCCAAACATGGATGATTATTGCTATTACTTTTTGTGAATTATGGCTGGAGGAGCATCACTCCCATCCCAAACAAAGGCTGTCCACTGACTTCCAGCTCCTTCATAGACATAAAGTACCTTGAGATATATAACAAGAGAAAGAATTTGTACTCAGTATGCAAAGAGAAATAAGAAAGTTAACCTAGTTGGATGTTTATCAACAAAACTATATTGTAATGAGGCTACATATATACCAAAAACGATAGACTTACTTTACAAAACAAATTAAAATGCTCTCCCTCTGTCAATTGTCTCGCGAAAGAGAAATTACTTGGGCCTACAAAAGCACATACATTTTTATGAAAATTAAATGAGCAATGATGCATAATGACTAACTTCTTCACCAATCAAAATCATACATCCCTGCCATCGCACGTCTAGACTCTGATAACTTTCAGAATGTGGAGAAATGCTATATATATATATATATATATATATATATATATATATACATATCCTATCCAGAGCGGAGCTCCGCTTTGAAAATTAACGTGTGAAGTTCGAGTTTTGGGTCACTTTTCGGTCGCATATCCACATCTCGACCGTTCAGTTTTTAGGTACTAGTGTATAGATCATCTCTGCAAATTTTCAGCCAGATTGATGATCGTTAAGGTATCTAACTCGCTTAAACCAATGGACGGACTGAATCTGTCAACCTGAACCGTACTAGCTTTAAGGAAGTTATCAATGCCTTAACGATCATCATTTTGGCTGAAAATTTGCAGAGATGATCTATACACTAGTACCTAAAAACTGAACGGTCGAGATGTGGATATGCGACCGAAAAGTGACCCAAAACTTAAACTTCACACATTAATTTCAAAACGGAGCTCCGCTCTGGATAGGATATATATATATATATATATATATCCCAATTCATTTGGAACTATAACCAAATTCATATTACATAACTCTAATATGTAGCATGTCATCCTTTAGAATCGTGTCCACATTTATCATCAATAACCATGACATTTTATTTTGTTTTGGAATATTATTAATCCATAAATGTATATAAATGAAGATTATACCATTTCTTTCTACTATACCTTCATCAATAGGGAAATCCCGAAACCATCTTCTCAAGTCTGTGACAAATCTCTTGTCTAGGTCCCTTTCACGGAATCTTTGAGAAGTCTGATAAGGAACACTACCATCTCTTCCGTCATACAGGGCGAAGCTAGAGTACTGCTTGTTATAAACTGCAGACACTTCATCTCCAAAAACTTTCACCTGCAAAACAGTATGCATCCGGTCAAATTAAACCATGATTCATAATGTAAGGTCTAACAAATACAAAATGCTTGGCAACTGTTTGCGTTCATGTATCATAACAGATTGAGGAAACATTTATATTCTGACTTATTCTCTATTTACTAAGTCATCATGTAAGCACAAAGGCCAAGTGAAAGTTTATGGTTTAAAAGAGAATGAATACAAAATGTTTTATGGCTTAAAACAGTATGCATCAGGTCAAATTAAACCATGATTCATAATGTAAGGTCTAACAAATACAAAATGCTTGGCAACTGTTTGTGTTCATGTATCACAACAGTTTGAGGAAACATGTATATTCTGACCTATTCTGTATTTACTAAGTTGTCATGTAAGCACCAAGGTGAAAGTTTATGGTTTAAAAGAGAATGAATTTATTTTATTAAAATTAGAACAATTTTCTTCCAATTTTCAATTGATACTTGAAAAGAAGAATCAATACAAATTCAATCATTTGTCCATTTAAATGAAGCAAGAAATAGCATAGATAAAATGGCTTTAACTCGCAAATTACCGTAACACTTTGAAATTGAATTATGTCTCCAGGAGACAAAACACGAGGACTTCTATCCATAGTTTCAAAGAATATATGAACGGGTAACCCAATATCATGATAAGTCTCATCAATTATCCTCACGAAGTAATACCAATCTGCAAAAGATGTGACCAAAATAATCAATATACAAATAGATTCTAACATTTTGCATCTTTTGCTTTAGCCAAATTTATTAAACAAAGCAAGCAATGGCTGATCGATTAACACCTTTGTACCAATCTACGATGTTGTACCTCTGGCTTTTGTTTATCATCGCCACAACAAAAGTCATACATTTGAATAATTGCAATTACCTAACATGCAACCCAAAATTACATAAAACCTCATCAAATGCAGAGCATATATTGAGCAGAAATGTGAAAACAAACAAGGAAGAAAGCAAGCTGTGGCTCAGCAAACAACACCTTTACGTCAAGAGTCTCATCAATCTACTACCAACCAATATCGGGCGGCAGCCGTAAGTCCGGCCTTTGTTTCATCATAGCCACCACAAAAACATCATTGCAATCACTCAATCAAAAACAAAAATTAACAATTTGCATCAAATACAGAGCACAGTTTCAGCAAGCAGTGGCTCAGCAAACAACACCTTCACGTCAAGAGTATCATCAATCTACTACCGAAACCAATATCGGCGGCAGCCGTAAGTCCGGCCTTTATTTCATCATAGCCACCACACCCCCACATTCATAAAATAGTTCTAAAACCAATCAATCAAACAAAACCAAACTCTCCGGACTACAAAAATGAACATCAGAACACATTACGACTCCGCAGACAAGAACAAACCGTGAAGAAGAATCGATCATTCTCCGAGCACATTATTACTAAAAAGGGAAAATTTACCGGTGCCTTTGGACTTTCTGGGAAATCCGTGCTCGAGAACGACGCCGATGATGTTAACTTTGCCGCGTTTAACATTCCGGGCGGCTCTGATCTTGGTGAAGTGGTAGAGGTCGCGCATTGACGACATTGTAGCTCTACTGCCTCACTCTCTCTCTCCTAGGGTTTTCTTTCTCGATGGGAGGGAAAGAGAGGTAGAGTTAAAATGTTCGCGCACTATGCCAAATTACAACATCTGCCCTCGAGCTCCGAATCAAGTCTGCTTCCTCAGAAGGGCTTTCTCGCCATCACAGATAATTCCTATTTCTCTCTTCTTTTTCTGTTTTTTTTGGGTGTACACAAGTACTGATTTTGAGCTATTGAGCTTGAGCCATGGTGTGGTGGTCATGAACATGAAGTAAGCACACGTACAACGAGTGATGACTCTGTTGGATGACTCCGTTGGTGTTCCGACGTTTTCTTCACCAACAGTGTTGGTGCTCTATCGGTTTGGGACTTTTTATTGGTTGAATTGACTGTTTTTCTAGTCTTATGATGTACTGGAGAGTATGTAGCTCCTATATCGTCGTTAAGGACTTTGAAAATTAAGTTCAAGTCTACTGGTCTAGCATTATGTATTTATGTTACAAGTTGGCCCGTTTATTTGTATAGCTTGTATAGTTTTCTTCCGTATAAATTTAAATCACTTCATTTGATACAAATAAAAAATATAAAAAATAATAATAACTTTGCAGTGATCTAAATGTTGCGCCAGTTTTCGCAAAGCAACAAAATCTCATGCATGCTTGAGTTTTGTTTTGGGAAAGCTATTCGACATGATAGTAAGAAGATAATTGTTCATTAACTGTCACAAGAAAAGTATTGACAAAGATGAAGACTGACTAATTACAATTCTAAGAGATTGTTTAAGTAAAAATTTGGAGAAATACTCTTCCGTAATAGCTTTAAGTTCATTTGTCACACATAGTTCATGCTAATGTTCTGGGGATAAGTTATAGCTAAAAACATGCTAATGTTCTTGCTCCAGTATACGAAAATTAATGAACAAAACTGCAGACATATCATCAATACACCCGAGTGCTCTTCTGTGTGATCACAAACCAGAATAATTATGAGTGCTCGGTCACCAGGAGTAATCATGTCCTGCACCACCTGCCTTGAAAAAAATCTCCATAAAAACCAAGTTTTTGTTCTATAAGCAAAAGACACTAGCGAGGACGCCTCCATATTTGCTCCTCATATTCGGTATGTAGTTTCTTCTTAGGGTATACTGTAGTTTCTCCTTCAGGGCGTTCACATTTACACTTCAGGCATTCTGTGTTTCTCCCATAATTCATGAAATTACATCTACAAATATGCAATTCATTTAGTAATTTATATATAGTCGACCTAAATATTAAATCTAAGCCACACACAAACAAAGAGCAAGAGAGACTTACGAGGGACAGTCCCAATCTCCAGGGTTTATCTTGGGCCGTACCTCTTCACAGCGCAAACAATTCCTTTTGCTTGCAAAATTCATGAACCCACACCTGGAAAACAAAAGCTAACTGATGAAAATAGAATTAAAATTACAAACGAAAAAGGTAGAGCATTTGGTGGTGTTTGTTCTCCTCCTAAAGTGGTAATCTTGCTGATTTGGTCAGTTCCTCTGGGGTTTTAGAAGAACATTATTGTTGATCGGGGCTTTTGATGTGCCAGCTTAGGGTAAAGCTGGCTAGCTGAATATCTTTGCATTTGCCAAGACAGAGAGAAGACTTACTGTGGGCAGTTCCAGTCTCCTTTCTTCATTTTGACATCATCTACACCGGGTCTCTTTGGCCCTTGAGTTTTGCACTTTAGGCAGCGAAAATTTCTAGCGAAGTTCATGAAATTGCACCTGTAACAATATAAAGATATGTAAAACTCGGAAACCAGAATGTGGTGGTGGCCTAAACTAAGAAAAAGCTGGAGTATATTCCAAATCTTCCATGTGTCATTAATTTATCAAATAATTTTATGCTACATTATATCTCCATCTCATGCAGTCAGAACCTCTGGCCCAATATAAAGTCAGCATTGGGAAGTCACTTAGACACACGTGAACAACCTATCCTTAAGGAAGATGGCATACAAAATAGCTCTGTCCATGTTGAAGTATGACAATCACATCAACATTATCAGATTTCAGCTACTCGAACAAAATTGATGAAGAAGAGTTGATGGAAACCTTGTACATATTACAAGTACAATAATCAAATTCAACAGCTTTAGAAACTCCAAAGGTTCAAACTTTACTTTTTCAGAGCGGTGGCAAAAACAAAAGACGTCTATTAATATTGGATCCACTTTAAAACAGTAAAATGAATTACATGATTATTTCGCAATGGAAATGACTTACTCAGAGCAGACCCAGTCTCCTTTTTTCATTTCAACATCACCCATATCAACTTTTCGCGGGCCCTCTTCTTTACACTCTAGACATCTTATATTTTTAGCAAAGTTCAGAAAATTGCACCTGCAATACAATAGAAAAGACAGTGGTTCAGAATCTAGTGAAACTGGGATTCAATTTCAAGGAATGTGTTACTACAAGTACAATGCGATGGAACTAAACGTGTAAGATACAGTGCATAGACAGACACAAGCAAATACAAGAAAAACTTGTGAAGGAAAAATAGTGGTGATAAATTCAAGGCTCACACATAGAACCAAAGCATTTTCTTGTTTAGACAAAGAGAAAAACTCATGCTCTATTACGCCAAAGACTGAGTAAATCATGAAATCCAAGTCTGTATCTCAAAAATAAGGAATGGAAAATGGATATGACTCCATATCACTCAGGTAGCATCACCATATCATTTCTATATGCATTAATATGTTCGTATATGGGAAAAGCAAAACGAAACCTCCTAAGTCTCCAATCAAGTCTTAAAGCAATGCAGATATGTAGTTTAAAATATAATATTGATGTCAACTAAGACACGTCCATATGGTGTGACTCACCTGGGACACATCCAATCTCCTCTCTTCATTTCAGCAGTTTGAGACGGCTCATCATCCATGAAACTTACAGATGGTTTTTTCTTCGTAAGAACTTTGGCCGCAGGCATTGGCAGTGATGGGTCAACAGCTGTTTCACTGAGTTGAAGCAACTTGGACAGCAGTTTTCTTGCAGATGTTTCTATAAGCTCTCTACCAGGAGGTTTCTCTTGCCCAGAAATAACGAGTGGATCTAGTGCATAATACATTAATATTCGCACTATATCCACTGTGCGGGCAGCGGCTTCAGATTCGTTAAGAACAACATAAGCTCTGTCACAGGAACCTCGCAGATTGCAACCACCACAAACCTATACAAGAAAGCATTATCCCAATCACAATCTACAATTCCATTTATGCAATAACAAAATAAATTTAGCATCATAGAACGCCTACCTTCTACATTTTCACATTCTAAAATAGCTTTCATATGCATGTGTGCATTTTCCATCAACAAAATATGATTCATAAATCTTGAAGATCAGAGAGATTACATACATCGCCTTCATCCAGCTTCACGTACAATCTCAATCGCTTTCCTGAATTCACAGCTTTTCGCAACAGATTGGGACATCCACCCTCCACAAGTGCTTGAATGTCTGCCACAGACAATGATCTGCACAGAAATCAAAAACCAAAAGGTCAGAATCATGCAAGAAATGATCAAAACCTTCAGATGCTCATGCACTAGTGCATAGTTGGTTAATGTTATATAAGAATTCACTCGAAAACTCAAAAATTCATGTTCTTTAGAGCATTCAATTTATAATGCAGTTCAACTGCATCTATAATCCAAAAAGCCATAGAATTTGATCAAATAAAACATCCAAATTGAAATGAGACTCATAATTCAAACAGAGGAATACATAAAAAGAATCTTACTTGAAAACATCAAAGCGGTCACGAGCAAAGCTAAGGCAAGCATCCTTCAACTGATTCATGTCCGTATAAACGCCGTCACTCTCGCCGTCCTCCGCAGGCGGCGGCGGTTTGATGAAGTAGCCCTTGGTCTTCAGCCCGTCGACGAAAGCCACCCACTCCGGCCAGGGGTGGTGCACAGGGGCTTCGGTGCCACTGGCGGTGAAGGTATCGACGGAGGCGACTGCGGCGGAGGAGGAGGAGGAGCAGTGGCGGGAGAAGAGGAGAGATTGTGAGGTGGCGAAGGGTTTGAGAGGGAGGAGGGAAGGAGAGGGAGGAGGAGAGAGAGTTGGTTTGGGAAAATGGAAGAGGGCGGTGCCGAAGCGAATGAACTTGGAAGCAGAGGACATGGTGGAGTGTGGGGTGTGGATAACGGAGTGTGTTAGTCGAGCTCAGAGAGTGAGCATGGAGGAAGATGAAGGATTGAAGGTAAACTGGTGGGTCAAGTAAAAGGGTTTTTGTCAGTGTGGGGAGAACTCGGGGTTTTAGACGGGGATAAAAATCGGAAAGATTTTTTTTATTGTTTTGAAAGAAAAATTATAAATAAAAATATAAAAAATAAAAATTCTTCAAGAGTCCTTTTATGTATTTTCATTTGTTTTTCATGTCCCTTGACTCCTTGAGTATCTGTGGGATTGTCCAATTTTCGCTGAATATATCGCTTGTTCGGTTAACTTTGTTGGTGATAAGTTTCATTTATCAGCTTATAAATCAATTTACTAGGTTCAATAAGATTAATGAATGTAACAATGTGACTAATTCACGATCATAATATACTAAAAGTCACCTAATAAGAATGGACAGTCTAGCACCGAGAGAGCAACAACAACCCCGAACTATGACGTTGATCACGGTTTGATTTGACCAAGCCGATCATCAACGGAAATTAAATAGCCAAGCATGCAAAGTAGAACGATTTACCCATATATGAGGAAATGTAGATTAAATATGGTTCATTTTGAGAAATATTTGATTGATACCATCAACCTTAATTCTTAAAATGCTTGAATAAAGTTCGATTTTAGTCAAAAAATGAACCATTTGCATCCATTCCAACCCTTACAACAAAGAATAAAATTCTCTAACATCACTTCCTAAGTTTTGTTCATTGAAGGAGATTCTAAGATCTCGATTGACACAGTAAATTATTGCATTGGGGTTTCTTGGAGAATCAAGTTTCCGGTCCAGGATATAAAAAGGTTGGCTACCCATTTTTCTCATGTTTTCTTCTTGCATGTTTGGCGTGAGGCCAATTTTGTGGCCGATTCCTTAGCAGACTTGGTTCATTCCCTCTATGCTTCTCTGTGGTCTGAGCAGCCCCCATTTTCTGTTTGCTCTTTGCTCTGCCTTTTAGTTTGATTAGTTTGGAGGCGGTTATAGCCTTGATTTTTATTTATAGTTTTTGTTTTGATCGTGTTGTTTTTTCCTTGAATAAAAAAAAAACAAAGAATAAAATTATAATGTATAAAGCCTTAAAAATCTTCCTAAACATTACCTATAGTTTCTCTCAGCCAAAGAAAAAGAATTTAGAGGTTTCCATTGGCCAAACAATAATTATAGACCTAAAGCTTGGCCGCGTAAATAATAATCAACATACTAGATCACACCCGCGGGTGAGATATGACCACGCAAAGCCCAAAACCCCACACACAGTACTTGGATCACAAAATCAACATAAACCCTTTCTCCTCTACACTCTTCCAAAACCAAATCGATCTTCCCTCAACCGCCAACAACCATGAGAAGGGCTTCCACTCTCGCCTCCTTCCCCATCCTCTCCCGATCCATCGCCACCCTCCACGGCGGCGCAACCGCCACGTCACCCTCCCACCGCCTTCTCCAGGTAGCTCTCTACAGCTCCACCGGCTCTCATGGTCGCCGTCCCTGGTTCGAGTCATTTTCCTGCCGGAAGCTGGCCGTCGGCGTCGCCGGAACTCTGGCTTCGGTGGCTGTTGCCACGTCGCTCGCTCAGGAAGTCCACGCCAAAGAGCCGCCTCCGGCTGAGCTCGTTCCCAAGGAGGTTGTGCTGTACCAGTACGAAGCTTGCCCTTTCTGCAACAAAGTGAAAGGTGAAAAATGCTCTCTTTCTCTTTTGCTTCAGGTTCTGGAATTTTAGCTATGAATGTTGAATCTCATCCACTAGTTGTTGATATGTTCGATTTTAGTAGGAATGTTGTGTCTGCTAGTAAGGATGAAGCATTGAATTTAAACTGCATCGATTCGGTTCATCATTATGAAAGGAAATTAATCGGATTTTTTACTTGTAATCGACGAAATTTTTGCTTGGAATTGGAATTTGTTTAAACAGTAGTGCACTAGGGTTGATGGTACTGTGATAATCAGTTAAAAGTTTGAGTTTTTAACAAATCTCTCGAACACTTTAATTTGTGTATTCGGTATTGTTACACAAGACTGCCCATTTATCGTGAGCTAACATGTTACTTTTATTTGGTTTTTTACGCGATGATTTGTTGTTTCAGCATTCTTGGACTACTATGATATACCGTACAAAATTGTGGAGGTGAACCCACTCAGTAAGAAAGAGATCAAGTTTTCGGAGTATAAGAAGGTTCCGATATTGATGGTGGATGGGGAACAGCTAGTTGATTCATCAGGTTGCTGTTCTTAGATTGTTTACTTTTTCACGGTTTGATTTCTACTTGTAATAGTATATTCTATGATTGGTTGAATTTTTAGTTATTTTCTGTTTCTTGAGATAGTTTTACATGTTTCAGTTAAATTTAATTATGCATCTGTTTGCAGATATAATTGATACCTTGACTGAGAAGATTCTTCCTGACAGAGTACCACAGAGAATAGCAGTTTCTACCTCAGATGAGGATGATGAAGAGAAAAAGTGGCGCAAGTATGCTATCTTTTCTTTCTCTAGCTTATTGTGCTAATGTTCAGGTTTCGGAAAAGTACATCTCCAGTTCTCCACTGAGGCCAAACTCTTCATAAGTTAGATTTTTTTAACCGCTTTGATTTTAGTGCACCCTCCCAATTGCAAACAGATTTATAGTCATGTTATTAACTTTTTCAAATTGAGCTGTCCAAACATTTTGAAGTATTAGTGCTCTTCTATAGTGTTGTGGCATGCCTGGAGCCTTTACATTCAGGATCACATATTACTTGGTAGTAGGCTTGATACTAGAAATATTGATACTTGAGTGTGCTTATTATTGTGGTATAGGTGGGTTGATAATCACCTGGTGCATATGCTATCACCAAACATATACCGAAATACATCTGAGGCCCTTGAGTCCTTTGACTATATCACAAGCAATGGTAAGTACATCCCATATAATGCAGCATCTTGGGCCACTCTAGGGCAATTTTCTTTTTGTATTTACTGAAACATGTACTTTCTTCCATTTTCTGTATTACCATTTTGAACTTTGACTTTGGTGATTATTAGTATTCTAACGTAGTTCCTTTGTAACTGCAGGTAATTTTAGTTACACAGAAAAAATTACAGTGAAGTATGCTGGTGCTGCAGCTATGTACTTTGTGTCTAAGAAACTGAAGAAGAAATATAACATTACTGATGAACGTGCATCCCTGTATGAAGCAGCAGAAACATGGGTTGATGCTTTAGATGGGCGGGAATTCCTTGGTATGTGCTCTAACTTGTGGCCTATGCACGTTGTGTTCCATAGAGATCGCATGAGATTATTACTTTTAATTAGTTGGTGATCAGGGATGCATTCATTAGGTGGCACACATAGACAAACAGATAGATGAATCTGCTTATGGCCAAGAAAAGAAGAAATACAGTTATAGTATGTAATGCAATTCTTGATATGAAAGTATACTCACGCCATAAAGGAAAACTAGTAAAATTATGTCTTTATTTGTCAAGTAGTCTCTTTCATCCAGTCTAAATTAGAAGTTATATTTTAGTCAATTTGAATAATAGTTATGCAATGAGAATACTGTCATTAGCATTAGTTGTTTCGGACAAAGTTTGTAACACTGTCTGATAACGACTTGAGTTTTGTTTTGCCTTGATAAGGAAGCTATGTGTTATCTCATTCTTATTCTTGTCCGGGAGACAATGTTCACGTTAATATGTTTCTTGTGTCAGGGGGGTCAAAACCTAATTTGGCTGATCTTGCTGTTTTTGGGGTGTTAAGACCTATCCGTTATTTGAGGTCTGGTAAAGATATGGTTGAGCACACACGCATAGGTGAATGGTACTCAAGAATGGAGCGTGCTGTAGGAGAACCTTCAAGGATTAAGGAGTAGATGGGAAATCCTCTGGAGTTGGTAGCTGGATTGAGTGGATTCTATACTTCATTTTTGAGTTTGCCGTTTCCGTCGCCAAACTAAATCAAATACAAAGAACAAACATTTCTCCGGGAACTCGGTTATAAATTAACTGGGATATATGCAATATTTTTGCTACCGTTCGATTATTTTGATAACCGAAATTGTTTATTATCACACTAGATATGATTGTTCAGCAGTGTAGGGAATAAAAATCTCAGTCGTGGATCATCTGTGGTAACTTTGTTCAGATCTAATTAATATCCTTGGCAACCTACTCTGTCAATTTGATTGATTTAAAGAATGAAGCTTTGCTTTTATCGTAGTTTTAATGCTTTTGAACAATTCTAGGTTTGGTGCTGGAGCTGTTTGCACCGAAACCAGTCCTTTGTTCGCGCCATGGGAACATCATCTAGGTTGTAAATCCATTGCACCTCTTGAAGAAAGTCAAGAAACAGAGCCCTTATATGATTCTTTTAGCTATCAAAATAGTATTTTCCTTGCCCTAAAGAAGCATAAACTTTGCCCTAATTGAAGATGTGCATAAATTCAAAGTGTTCAAGAAATGCAGAAGCAATGAAAAAATCTCTTACTAGTGCAGAGGTCGATACACATTTTGTAAGCGAACTAAGCATGATTGGTTGAGGCTTCTCAACTTTCATTTCCGTTAGGTTTGTTGTTTATTATTCTGAGAAAATGTCTATATTTCTTTTTAATAAAACTTCTCTCGCATCGTCGGAGTTTAAGTGAAGGGGAAAAAAAAAAACAAAAACGGAGAGAGGATACACATTCTCAAGAAATGTCTAGTATGTTCAAACTGATCGATTGTCTTCACGTACACGTCAACCCGAAGGGCCATACAGAAATTTACACAAACTCAAAGTCCGAAAATTAAAAAGGAAAAACAAAAACTAGGAGGACCTACCTGATATTTCACATTCCCACGGCCCTCACTACTCATAACACCACGAACCGTCTCTGCCTAGGTTACGCTGCTGCGCTTCGTTATCCTCATCACTACTTCAAAAACCCAAACCCTTAGTTTCGGTAAATATCATCGGAAAAATTATCGCCGACGAGACTCATGGGGGCTTCTCAGGCCGCCAGTCTATGGGTTCTGCTGGGCTTGGGCTTGGCCGGAATCCTGATAATGACTCGGAAGCTGAAGCAGGTCATCCGAGAAGACTTCGGCGCCTTCGTTGAGAAGCTTCAGCTCCTCCCTCCTCCGCAGCCGGCTCCGCCCAAAGCTCCCCACCCCCTCACCGGCCTCACCTTCGCCGTTTCCGACGTGTACGCTCTCGCTCTATCTGCCACTCGTTTTTTTTTTTTGTTTTGTTTACTGATTAAAACCCTAACTGAGGGTATTGAAGGGTGTGAACGGTGCTTTGGCTTTAGATAAAGGGAGAGAGGACTTTGGAAATTTAGTATTGCTGTTTTATTTTTTATATTTATGAGATGGAGTTATGGTTAGTGTGGTGTGCATTGTTCATCTGTCATTTTCGGCGCATTTGATTTTGGTTTAATTGAAACTGAGGCTGAATTTGAGCTGTGTTGTAAGTAGGACTTTGTGTGTTGTGCTTTGTCGAGAGTGTTTAGTACAGTATAAAGCATGAGTCTATGGACTTTGGAGTACAGTGTTTGGGTTTATGGTGATGAATGTGACTACAAATATATGAACAGCTTTTTTGGTCCGTTGAATACATGTTTGTTCTTTGAAGTTTTAAATTTTGGGAACTTTATGTTATCCAGAAAGTGAAGAAATTTGTAATGTGGTTGACAGGTTTGATATAGAGGGATATGTGACTGGATTCGGTCATCCTGATTGGGCAAAAACACATGATCCAGCTTCTCGGACATCTCCTGTGGTTACCATGCTTGTTGAAGGAGGAGCCACATGCATTGGAAAAACTGTTGTGGATGAATTGGCATATAGGTAAGTATTATTGAGCATATGTGAATTTTCCTGGTGCTCGTATGTTTTGGGACTTACTACCATTATCGGAGTTAATAATAGGTTTATTCAAGCCTCCCACTTGTATTCACCGATACAATGTGCTGGTGCCAAATATTAGTGCACAGTAGACATCTCTGTTGACCTTTCAATGTATCTATTTTCAGTTTAGATTAATTAATGTAAATTCCTTTTGGCATGTCTATTTTCAGCATTTCTGGAGAAAATGAGCATTACTTTACACCCACCAACCCTACAGCGCCATCAAAAACACCAGGTGGATCCTCTAGTGGAGCTGCGGTGGCTGTAGCGGCTAATCTTGCTGACTTTTCCCTGGGTGAGCTTCATCTTTTCCTTGTTTTTCTTAAAATGCTGTACATCCACTTTAACATTTCCCCTTGATTTGTTATTTTTCATTGAACACATACAAACATTGAAGATGTACGAAGGGCTTGTGGGGGTTTCAAAGGCAATTAAGTTTGTTCTTTGTCGGATTTGGTTTTCTTTTTCAGATATTTAAAGTTCTCTTATCTTGGAACTGCAGATGCTCGTAGCATTAACATGCCTTGAAATTCTCTTTTCTTCAATCGTGCAGCTGATAATGTTGTTTTTAAAATGTATGATATTTACCATCTACCCTTATGTATCTACGGCCAAGCAGATCTTTGCCTAAAAGATAAATCAAATATGGAGATAAAATCATCTATAAGTTTCTTTACAGTGATGCACAATCCCTTCATTAATCTACGTCCTGTTTTAAGTACTAGTTAAGGTGTGTTTGAACCATTTAGATAGGTTCCAAACGTCTATCGAACTGGTGTAGGTAAATACAATTGTTTGATAGTTTGCTAATATCATTGTGCAGGTATTGATACTGTTGGTGGTGTTAGAGTACCTGCGGCATTTTGTGGCATTATGGGATTCCGACCTTCACATGGGGCACTTTCTCACACTGGAATTATACCTGTCTCTACAAGTCTTGATACCGTGGGTATGTATGAGTTTTCGTATACATCTTCAGGAATATATGATAATGTGCAACTATGTACGTGCAAGAAAAATCAAACAATACCTGTAATGTTATGTTCGCCGACTCTATTGTTATCAAGGAGATAAAATTAGCTTGAATTTTGAATTTGTGGATTTTGTTCCCATACTTGTGCAAATATCATCTAGTAATGGCCATGCACCTAGTTCTTCTCTAGGGTGTTGATGATGGTGCATGGTTCAGTTATAGACAGATCAATTTTTTTTTCATCTAAGGTGTTGATAGAAGAAAATATAGACTTTATGGCAGATAGTTCTGGATTGTTCGACCACTGCCTATAATTTGGTAAATAATCAACGTCTTTTTAATGTGGCATTAAATTGCTGTTTTTGGACAATTATTTATTAAATAGTATGTTGAGGTATAGAAAAGTAAGCACAAGGTATCTGGCGTCCCTTAATGTTCTCATTGTATTGACTTCTTAGAGCACTTCTGCAGGATGGTTTGCCAAGGATCCTAAGGTTCTAGGTAGGGTTGGTCACGTGTTGCTGCAACTTCCCCATGCATATTCACGCAGTCCAAGACAAATTGTGATGGCTGATGATTGCCTACAACAAGTAAAGGTTCCTACTGACAGGATTGCTCAAGTAGTTGTCAAATCCACTGAGAAGCTTTTTGGAAGTAAGTTTTCCCCTTCATTTAGAGACCTGTTCTATTTTACTTGTCCAGGGTGGTCAGGTGTATTATTGTTATCATTTTGTATTTTGCCAAGCTTTACACTAGTCACTGCTAGCACTATTGGTTTTATCATTGGGTCTGTGAATGTCTATACTTGTTCAAAGTGTTTTGTTGTAAAAGGAAATGGTGAACTGCAAATGTTCTTCTAGTGCTGTTTTCGAAAAGGTTCTGATGATTTCTCAATATGCTGGTTCAGGACAAGTATTGAAGCATGAAAATCTTGAAGACTATTTCAATTTGAAAGTTCCAAGCTTGAGAAAGTTTCATGGTGAGAAGACAAATGGTGTTGTAAAGGTTTCATCAATAAAACTGCTTGCCAATGTTGCGCAGTTTCTTCAAAGGTGAGGTTACTTGGCCATTAGTAAATCTTTTGTTTGATCTGGAAGGAGGAAGCTGAAACTCTTGAAGTGAGGGAGTGTGTATAATTTGATAAAATAGTATTTCTTTAGAGGAAAATGTACTTGAAGATGTCTGAAAATAGTATTGGCTCATTAAGCATTTGCATTGAATTAGTGACATATCATTTAGATGTAAAATTTCCACTTACATGACTCCAATCCCTCTTCGTTGTAGATATAGAAACCTATGGTTATTTGAATTGTACAATCTAAGATAATACATATTCACTTTTGCTCTGGTTTTATTTGATCGGTTGTATTGTACATTTTTATAGATTTTTCATAAGGAGGCAGTTTCTCATTTTCTGTCATTCGATTGTCTTCTTGTTTTGTGCTTCCTTTGAACAGACATGAGTTCAAACAAAATCATGACGAATGGATTAATTTGGTGAAGCCTACTTTGGATCCTGCTACTTCAGCTCAGATATGTGGGCCACCGGAGTCATCAGATATGGAGGTTGAGATCTGCAAGTCCATTAAAAATGAATTGCATGCAGCTGTCAACTCTCTATTGAAGGTATTATTATCTGTTATTAACTAGTCGATGTTTTCCTTATGAATGTTGTGTAGTCATATAGATACATGAATGGCACCCTAATTGTACTATTTAAGCTAGATTACTGCTTTTTCATCTGTTTATCTATATTTTCTTTGAGTGGGCTCATTTCATGTTTAATTTTCTTTTGTAGGATGATGGGATTCTGGTGATCCCGACCGTGGCAGATCCTCCTTCAAAACTTGGTGGGAAGACTCTCCTCTCTGATGAATTCCGTAGTCGTGCTTTTGGTTTGTTAAGTATTGCAAGCCTATCAGGTTGCTGTCAGGTGAAAATCTTCCTCCCTCCCTCTCCCCCTCCCTCTCCCTCCCTCCCTCTCTCTCTGTTCATAGTAGTGTAGTTTCTGTTTCTTTTAATGACCTTTGTTATTTTGATCTCCAGGTCACAATACCACTTGGACTTCATAACAAGAATCCTGTTTCAGTTTCTTTTATAGCCAGGCATGGGGGTGATCGCTTTTTACTAGATACATTGCAGACAATGTACACATCTTTACAGGAGCAGGCTGATCTTGTTACAAACACCAAATTATCACAAAATGCACTCACCAGAGAGCAATCTGCTGAAGTTTCCAAGGAAAAGGTAATCTACCTTTATCGTGCTTTGTGCGTTTTACTGTGTTGCTGTCTCTCATCTCCTTGTAAATAAATGGCATCAGGATATTATAATCAAATTTGCCATTACTTGACAAACTTGAATTTTACAAGCATTTTACCATCCGTATGTTGATAAAAATGTTAATTTGTAGACTATTGACTTTGCTATTCATTTGAAGTAATTAACCAGCAATATTTTTATGATGTCAGTTTTGCATTTTCATATCCTAAATAACCTCTGTTGTCTTCTTTACAACATATTTAGGGAAACAAAGCATACAAAGACAAAGAGTATCAGAAAGCTATTGGGTTTTATTCGGAAGCCATAAAACTTAGTGGCAATAATGCAACATATTACAGTAACAGGGCCGCAGCATATCTGGAAATTGGAAGGTACTGCATCATGTTTGGGTGTTTAGCTACCTAATTTATACTTGGTATAGGCTTATGACTTATTTCTTTTCTCCCGACCAGTTTCGTTCAAGCTGAGGCAGATTGTAGTCAGGCTATCAACCTCGACAAAAAGGTAACTTCTTTTCTCCAAAAAAACACGATATAATTCATTAACTAATAATTGTTATATAACTGACTTATTTATCAACTCCATCATTTGCATGCAAATATTTTTCTTGTCTTTTCTTTTGCTGAGTTTACTTTATGGTTGTTCAGAATGTGAAGGCTTATTTTCGAAGAGGCACTGCAAGGGAGGTGCTTGGGTACTATAAGGAGGCAATTGAAGGTCAGTTTAGCTTCTTTATTAATTATTTAACACTTCTAATGCTGTTCCATATCTAACAAGGAAAAAAAAGCCTGTAGAATTGTAATGGAAATAATATGAGCCGGATACATAGATATATTCTGGCTTGGGGTAAAATATTTCTCATCAGTTGTATTATCCTGCAGACTTTAAATATGCACATGTTCTTGAACCAACGAATAAAAGAGCAGCCGCTGCTGCTGATAGATTGGGGAAGTTATTTCTTCAATAAGTGATCAAGTCCATGCGCAATTTTTGGAAAGCACAAGAAAAAGTTTCTGGAAATCGGCAAAGTTCACTCCGCCTGGAAAGACAATTTATACAGTTGACAGTTTGCACAGCAGTTCTGATGAGAAGGGATGCTTTTGGGAGGGGGTCTGAATTATTGTTTGATCTGAAAAGTTTTTTGACCATTAGATTATTATCATTTATTATTGTCACAACATATGTAACTAGTCAATTTTGTTTCTCTAAATATTCTCTGTTGTAGCAATTCTAAGCTTTGAGCTGAGCTTTAAAGCATTTGATCATGGTTGAGCAAAGCCATTATGATAGCATTTTCTCCAACTTCTTAATTTCTTTTTGGTAGTTCGAATTTTAAGTAATGCATTATAATGTCATAATGCATGGCTCGCTAAAAAGCATGCCAAAATATAAATGCTCAAAGACTGATGCCATAACTGGAATGTGTCAATGCGTCCTTTGCATATACACCTAGATGCAGTGCCAACTCCAAAAGCAAAAACACCAACGCTGCAGGTTACAGTGAACCTTAGCCCAATCTTGGAAACAAATAAGAATCTACAACTGCAAGGAGGTTCAGGCAACTACGAGGGAGGTTCGGGTGTTAAGGTAACGCAAAATTGAAAATTCTCATGTACACGGAAAACAACATAAAAAAAGCGCATAATTCTCATTCGTTAATATCTCGTTGGTCAGTCTACTCCAAACTATTACATACCAAACTCCAAATCCTCTACATACTGAACAAACTAATACCCAGGTTAGATCTGAGCACGCTTTCTCTTATTAGCTCCAGCCCTTTCCAAACTTTCTTTGATGCAGGAATAAGCATTGCCCGTACTTTCTTTTGCTTGTTCTGGCAGGTTCAAGGGGGTCAAAGTCTCCATTTCTTCAATTTCTGTTATATCTCTACATACTCTGAGTTGTAAAATAAAATCAGAAATCATATAAAGCAGAAGAAAAAATACTCCAGATTTTATTTAAATTACAAGAGGAAACCAAAACAGGTGATATAGGAATCTATGGCTTGAAGGAGAAAAGTAACAACTCACCTTTTTTCTTCTTCTTCTATCTGGTTCACAGGGGCAGCAATCCCTTCTTCAGTTGGTACCATATTCTTCTTTAACTGGATCAGGCAAAACGAAAAGAAGAAAATAAAGCTTAAAGGCAGAACTGCAGAAGCATAACACAACAACAATTAGCAACAAATCACCTCAAAAATATTATAGCTAGGCTGCCAAAGTTCTGAAAAATCTCATTTGCAAAACTCGTATATTCTAACATCCCGTCAAATACATGAATACCAACAATATTTGTGAACCACCCGCCAAATAAAGCAAACGGTCTTTTATAAACCATAAGCGAGACAAAGAGCACACCACTAAAGGACCGTCGAAACCGCATTGCATAATCAGAGACAAAAATTCAATCATTCAACATGATGCAAGAGCAAATACGTACACCCCGGAGATTGCAGCGATCAAACAAGAGCATAGCGAAAATAAAAAGAATAGAGGAAAGGATTTGTGCATTACCAGTTGATTAACTTGGTCCTCAGCATCAGCCATATCCCCCTCCTATGTCAAAGAGGTCAACATAAGAATGGAGAACTAAAATAAAAGAGAAAAGTTACAAGGCTAAAGCAGTTGTGTGTCAAGGGGAGAGATCAACATAATAGAGAAATAAACGTACGTACTGAAGTTTACAAGGAGGAGGGAGAAGTCAACATAACATAAAATAAAAGAGAAAAGTTACAAGACAAGCAAGCAAGAGGATTCAGTACACACCCTCTTGTCCTTTTTCCAGTCCTCATATTCTTCACGAAAAATGGGATTCTCGAGGGCGGCCTTCACAGTCTCCAAATCGTTGAGGGTGCTACACCTATCCATATGCTCTCTCACCCTTTTCAGGAAAATCTTGATGCCCCGGGAATACATAAGGCATCCGCGGAGGTGGGGAATCATCATCTCCAGGATCTCATCCTCATCGCCTTCTTTCACACTCAATCCCTTCTTCCTGGACAGTAACAACAGATCCTCGATGCAATATTGTCTCGTTGTAGGATCATCTTTTAAATCATCTATCTCCTCCTCCTCCTCCTCATCCTCCTCCTCCTCTTCCTTTTTCAAATCCAGATCCGAATCTTCTTCATCTTCAGACTCCTCCCCCGAGCCCTCCGAGCTCTCCTCCTCCTCCTCCTTCTTCTTCTCCACGCCGCGGCGGTTTGAAAGATACTCGACAACTTCTCTAACCAACTTTACGTCGATCACACTCCTACCTTTTAGGAGCTCTTCTCTGATCGCAACGCTAATCTCGCCGATCACTATTGTCCAAAAGCATTCCTTGTATTGTTTGAGGAAGGAATCGATAGCCTCGACGGCTTTTGCGCGAGATAACCCATCTAGAGCGATCGTCACCCCTTTGGATTGGACTATCCTTAACGCGTCATTGGCCTCCGGCTTCGTAAAGATTATCGGTCTCCACTCCTCCATTTTCTTTTCCGGTTTTCCTCTTCGTTTTTTCGCTCTGGTATGGTATCCTTTTATTTTGTTTTTGGTTACGAAACCTGGCACCGCTTTAGCTAAAGCCCAGGGCTTGACGGCCCAATTTTAACACATGAGAGCCCAGTCCACCAGAAATTATACCAACTCAAAATTCAAATTTATACACTAGATCGAGTAGAAAAAAATCAAAAATTGAAAGAGGTGTAAAAGTAAAAATGGATTGGAATGGTCTACTCATTTCATTTCATAACCCCTTTATATAGGGAGAGAATTACAATGGAAAGAACAATTACAATGATGACATTAACTACTGATTGGTTCGTAATCCATGCTGATTGATGTTAATCGGTAATTGCTTGATTCCCTCTCCGTCAATCACTTTGACGAAGGCACACAATATGTTTTTCCTTTAACACTCCCCCTTGTGCCAAGTCAAAGACGAAATGGTGCATGAGTTGTTGCCTCACTAAAAACCTTGTCAAGTAACAATAAAAACTCTGTGGGACAAAAATACACCTTGGTCGAAGGAAAAGAGCACAACGCACCTTTTACATTTGAGTATGACATGTGTGTGTTAGACTCCCCCTGACGTCTACACCTCCCCCTGATACTTACATTAATCTAGGGAGCTTGGAAAGTCTTCGCATTTCTATGCTTTTCACATGTTTCTCAAATGTGTCCTTAGGCAATGATTTGGTGAACAAATCTGTCACATTCTCCTCAGACCTTACTTGATTCATTTGAATCTTGAGGAGAGTCTGTTGTTGCTGATTGTAGGACAACTTTGGCGATATGTGTTTTGTGTTATCACCCTTAATATAACCTAGCTTTATCTGTTCGATGCAAGCTGCATTGTGTTCGTAAATGCAAGTAGGCTCTTCAGTGGTAGAACTCAAACCACTAGTCCCTCGAATATGTGCAATGATAGTTCTTAACCATACACACTCAAGAAACGCCTCATGTAGAACAATGATCTCTGAGTGGTTCGAGGAGGTAGCCACAAAAGTTTGCTTGGTTGATCTCCAAGATATCGCCGTGTTCCCATTGGTAAATACATAACCAGTTTGGGAACGATATGTGGGTCAGATACGTATCCAGCATCAGCAAAACCGACCAAAACGTCATTTGGCGTTTTAGTGTAGTGAGTGGAGTTTTCGCCATCAACATTTCCTTTAGGGATTGCAGTTCCATCTGCGGTCCCTCTTGTCTCTCTGTAGGGAAAGAACAGTCTCAAGTCAATAGTTCCTTTTAGGTATCGAAGATGTTCTTGATACCATTCCAGTGACGCTGCGTTGGCGCTGAGCTAAATCTAGCTAACAAGTTCACTGAGAATGCAATGTCTGGTCGAGTAAATTGGACTAAGTACAATAATGCGCCTATTGCACTTAGATAGGGAATTTCAGCTCCCAACACTTGTTCGTCATCTTCCTTTGGACGAAATGGATCCTTCCTTGCATCCAAACTTCGACCGATCATGGGAGTGCTCGCAGGATGTGCTTTGTCCATGTTATATCGCCTGACTTTTGGACATATGCAGACTGGTGGATTAATATTCCACAAACTCAGTGTTCTAGTTCAAGACCTAGATAGAATCGAGTTTTCCCAAGATCCTTCATCTCAAATTCGGATTTCAAGTAGCTTGCGGTTTCTCTTATTTCATCAAGAGTACCAGTTATGACATATACTACTATAATTTGCAAATCCGGAACTTGTTTTCTTTATGAATACGCAGGGGCATAATTCATCGTTCTTATATCCCTTCCCAATCAAGTAGTCACTTAGACGGGTATACCACATCCGTCTGGATTGTTTCAATCCGTAAAGTGAGCGTTTCAACTTAATTGCAAACGCACTCTGTGGTTTAGAGTTACTTGACTTGGGTAATGTAAGGCCATTAGGCACTTTTCATATATATCTCTGAATCTAGATCCCCATAGAGATATGCAGTAACCACATCCATGAGCTGCATTTCCAGTCCTTCGGAAATTACTAAGATAACTAAGTAGCGGAACGTTATAACGTCCATTACGGGAGAGTATGTCTCCTCGTAGTCAATTCCAGGGCGTTGTGAGAAACCTTGTGCCACAAGGCGAGCCTTGTGCCTCAGGACTTCATTCTTCTCATTACGCTTTTTGACAAAGACTCATTTATGTCCTACAGGCTTTACACTTGGTGGGGTTAGCACTACCTACCCAAATACCTGTCTCTTTGTCAGAGAATCTAATTCTACCTGGATTGATTCTTTCCATTTAGGCCAATCTGCTCTTTGTTGACATTTTTCAACAGAGCGTGGTTCGATATCATCGTGCTCTATGATTCCTTGAGCAACAGTATATATCATCAATGTGTATGGAAGATCTTTCTATCAACTCATACGTACTATCGTAATCCTTTGAGATTTCTTTGTTCTCTGGAATCATTTCAAACATCGGAGCGTCCTCCAGTATTGATTCATGGACATAACTATAATCAGAGACAATCTCATAAGAGGGATTCTATACATTGATGATTGGTTTGTGCCTTACTCACCCTCTTCTTCCTTGGGTGAGTGTCAATCGAACCAAGTGACCTCCCCCTCTTCCTTGGGGAGCCACGGCCTCAACCATACCTCCACTAAGTGCAGTTGCAGTGCCTCTATCTGCGGCACCGTGCCCTTTGTTGGGGACTTCTAACCTTGCAGGCACATTTGCAGCTGGTATATGTGATCTCGTCACTTTTACGATATCAGTAAACGCATCAGGCATCGAATCTGCTACGTTCTAAAGATCGATTATTCTTTTCACTTCACTTTCACTTTATGAAGTGCGGGGATCAAGATGAGACAGAGTGGGGACAAACCACGACAATTCCTGTCGTTCCCTTGGAAAATCCTTTTTCTTATCTCCCCCTAACGACGGGAAGACTGTCTCATCAAAGTGACAATCCGCAAATCTAGCGGTAGAGAGATCGCCTGTCAAGGGTTCTAAATAGTGGATAATTGTTGGGGATTTGTATCCAACATAAATACTTAATCGTCTCTGAGGACCCATTTTGGTGCGCTGTGGGGGCGCAATAGGCACATATACTACTCAACCAAATATGCGTAAGTGTGAAGTGTCAGGCTCATATCCAGTTACCAACTGGTACGCAGAAAATGGTTGGCTAGCTGTGGGTCTTAAACGAATAAGTAAAGCTGCGTGCAATATTGCATAACCCCATGCAGATATAGGCCGGTTGGTGCGCATAACCAATGCCCTAGCCACCATCTGTAGCCTTTTGATAGTGGCTTCTGCGAGACCATTTTGTGTATGCACATGGGGTACAGGATGCTCTACATCGATCCAAATAGATATGCAATAATCATCAAATGCTTTTGATGTAAACTCTCCAGCATTATCAAGCCTTATAGACTTGATAGGGTGATCAGGGTGGTGAGCCCTCAAACGTATAATCTCTGCTAGGAGTATTGCAGCATTTCTTGTGGACAATAAAACGACATGTGACCAGATTGTAGAAGCATCCACCAGAACCATAAAGTACTTGAATGGTCCGCATTCTGGATGTATAGGTCCACAGACATCTCTTTGTATCCTTTGTAAGAATGGAATGTTTTGTTTTGTATCTTTAGCATAGGAAGGTCTCGATCCTATTTTTGCTAAAGAGCAGGCTTTGCAAAATGAGTGATGTACCTTTGAAATAGTCAACGAGGCATAATGGGAGGGAGGTAGTGCTTCTGGTACTTCAGAAGGCAATGACTGCATTTGAGCAATACTAGAACCGACACCTTACAGTGTGGCAGATTTTTCTCCCTTTTTTTTTTTTCACTCGAAAGAAGGGATGTCCGTATGAGTTCTTGAAAAATATGGATCATCATGTCACGACCTCGGTGCCATAGGGGGTCATGCAAAAGCCTGTATGAGTCAGTGTCCCACATTTCATTGTTGGTGACAGTATAAGATTCAATGATCCGAATCGTAGTGAGGTACAGTCCACTAAATTGACTCATAAGTTTCTCTAAGATGCGTTTCCTTCCACAGTCATGAGATGTAATATCAAGGTATTCAGTTCCATTCTCACGGTGTGTTTTTACTGGATAATCGTTGGCACAAATAGCTTTGAAACATTAACAAGGTTCGATTAGCTCTTGGTGCATATAGAGCGTCTGTGACTTGAAATGTTGTGCCATTAGGCAGCAAAAATTTGGCAGTTCCTCGCCATTTTATTAGTTTTGATAATCCAATCATCGTAGTCACAGAGGAATTATAGGCTATTAGTTCAATGAATAATTGCCTATTTCTTAATATTGTGTGGGTAGTCCCACTATCATCTAAGCACTCAAGTTCTCCTCCATTCATTCCTACAAATAAATGGGAGGTATTTAGAAAATATAACTCATATTCTTTAGAGTATTTCTATTTGCGTAGAATGGTATTCTTTTCATTCTAATAATTTTTCTCTAGATGTATTGCTTTACATCTTTATAGTGCTATGTCGAACCATGTAAATATGTGTAGTAAGTAAATTTGAATAAATTCAGTGCTTTAGAATAAAATTCAAAATTTATTAATAAGCCAATGATAATCAAATCAAGGTCTTGTTCAGAAATCTTATTCATCAATCCATGATTGAAAATAAACTTTAAGACCAAACAATAGTCTAATTAAAAATGAGGCATTATGCCTTCACAACTGTCTTTGGAAAATAAAATGAATAAAGCAGATCAGTCAAGATTGAGAGCATCCATTGACTTAGCAAGTTCCTCTTTGCCATTGGAGTCTGCAACTGTAAGGTTGACGTCTAGGTCATGACCTCCTTCTTCCATATAGTGAGCCACTTGTTCTTTAGACTCTCTATACCTCTTGTAATTGGCTGCTACTCTGTTGTTTGCTTGGCAGTTCTTGTACCAATGCCCAATGAATCCACACCTATAGCATGGTTCATTGTCAACTCTTTCCTTTGGCATCTTGTTTCCATGATCCCCATGTCCCTTTCCACGTGGTGCATTGTTGCCACGTGGGTAGGGATCAGCACGTCTAAACCCCATTGCATTGGAGTTATTTCCACCTTTCATTTTTCCATAATTAGCCTCGAGAATTTTCTTTGTCCCAGTGGGCCTGGCATTGTTATTCAAGATAATCTTATTTTGTCTCTCAGCCACTTGCAGTAGGCTTATCAACTTATTGAAGGTTGTGATTCTTTTGTTGTCATAATCCAACTGATACTGGTTCGCTAGTATAAAAGCTGAATTAGGAAAGGTGGTAAGAGTCTTGTAGATCATATCATCTTCTGTGATTTCCCTTCCACAAAAATTGAGACGTGCTTTTAAGCGCAACATGTCCTTGTTGAAGTCATTGACCTTTTTATAGTCAAGCAAGCGAATTCCATTCCACTGAATAACTAGTTCTGGGAGCAAAGTATCGTGAATGTTCCTAAAACGTCCTTTAAGGGCATCCCACAGTGCTTTGGGTGTCTTCAACTGAAGGTACTCCCAGCGTAGGCTAGGATCAATATGTCGCCTCAGAAAAATTAAGGCATCTGCTTTCACCTTATTAGATAGTTCATCATCTTTGGGATCAGTAATGGTGGTAGTGTAGTCTTTTGCCATAAAGGCAGTTTCCATATCGGAAACCCAACGATGGTACTCAAGTCCTTCTGAGTCCAAAATGTCAAACTCAGGTCGAGTTGGATCAGCCATCTACATAAAACAAGAGAGAAGAACTAAATTACGCAGTCATAAAGACATCCACGTGAATTATTTTCCAAACGTATGAATTAGATTTCAAGACCAAGTTTCATAATGGTCACATTTTTTTTTTTCTCGATGCTATGTGAAAATATTTTATCACAGTAAGTGTGTGTATAATGCGCATGAATTTTCATTATCATGGCAAAATGGAATTGTATATGTTGCATTCTAAAATTAATAATAGCACATTTAATAATAAATAATAAAAACATAGCATATAATAAATTACATGGCATACTCAAATTTCACAAATATATACCAAAATATATGTATGTTACACATAATAACAGCAATAATATATCATGCGTAAAATAAAATATAAATAATAGCATAATATAAAGGCATGCTTAGGAATAATTATATAAGAGTAAATAAAATTCACAAAACATGCTCACAATTGCATAATAAAAACATAAGCAATAAAATATAAAGGATGCTTAAACATAATTATAAATCATGCTTAAATATAATGATATAAAACATAAATAATAAGGCATGCTTAAAACAATCAAAATTATCTAATTAAACATGCTTAATATAATAAAAGCATAAACAATAAAGTATAAAGCATGCTTTGTTAAAATCATAAAATAAAATAAAGAGAACATACTTGATTTCGATAAAACAATTCTAGCACACGCGCGTGTTGATGCAGGCGTGCGTAGCGATGTTTTTGGACTAGAGAAAAACTGGGCTGCTTCCTCTTTTTCAGTAATGGGCCTTGTTTTTTTTTTTTTTTTTTTGTGGGCTGTAAGCCTACTTTTTCTTTTTTTTCTTGTCTGGGCCGCAGGGCCTCTCTTTTTTTCTTTTCTTTTTCTGTTTTTTTTTTTTTCGTTTCTGGGCCGGGTGGCCTGTTTCTATATTTTTTTTTGGGTTAAATACTGTTTACTCCCTGAACTTTCACGGAAAAAACAGTTCAGTCCCTCGCTTTTTAATTTCACACGTTTACTCCTTCATCTCTCAATTTTGGACCAATAGGTCCATTCCGTTACTCTCCATCCAAAATCTCCGTTAAGTAGCTGATGTGGCAATCTCTTCCCCCCTAAAATGTCTATCATACCCTCAGTTCCTTTTTTCCTTAATTTATTTATTATTATTTTTTTAATTTTTAATCTTTCTCTCTTTTTTATTTTCATACTCGGTATCAAAACCCAGCCCAGCCCTCTGTGTGAGTATGTTCTCCTTCACCTTTTCCTTTTAGATTTTGATTCCAATCAAAGCTAGCCATCGTTGGGGTTAGGAGGTGTGGATTTGTTTCAACTTCTTCCCACCTGTGTCCAAATACCGCCAATCTTTCAATCTTCTAGGTTTTGATCACGAAAAAACCCAGAAATTTTTCATGTTCTTCAACCAGATCCAAATAAAAAAAAAATAAAAAAAAACTGAAATAGAAAAATTCATGTTCTTGAACCAAACCCAGAAATTTCCTACTAATCCTCCTCTACTGCCGCCTCCGAATCCATGCCCCAATCCCCACCGCCATCACCAACGCCACTGCTCCGCCGCCCAAAACCTTGCTTCCCAAAAACAATATCAAATCTTGTCCCTCCGTCGCCTTTCCCAGACCTTCCGAGGAGTCTCACAACTTCTCCCCCACAATGGAGTGGCAACGGAGGACTAAACGGCGATGGCGGAGGAGGTAAGTGAGCCGTGGTAGCAGAGTGCGTGGGAGATCGCGTCGAGGAGGCCACGGGTGGAAATGAGGTTGTGGCGGCAGGAGATGGAGATGTTGAGGGGAGTGGCGGCGTCATCGTCTTAGAAAGCAGGGGAGGAGCCAAAGAGACTCTCGGCCAAGTAGGGGAGATGGAGATGGAGATGTTGAGGGGAGTGGCGGCGTCATCGTCTTAGAAAGCAGGGGAGGCGCCGGAGTCGGCGACCAGGGGGCGGCTGTCGGCTTCATGCTTGGTGATGAGGCGGAGCTCCTTGAGGGCTTTGGATCGGGTCTGTTTGGAAAAGGAGCTGAGCTTCGAGACCAAAGTCCGAGCTGTTCGGAGCTTCACTTCCATTACAACTGGGATTTTGTGGCGTCGGATTGTGCTTGGATTTTGATGGGTTTGTTGGTTTTGGAGAATTGTTGGGTGTGGTTTCAATTTTCAAAAGGGTAATGTGGAATTTGGGATAAGATTGTTTGAATTTGGATAATTTCACATGCCTATCAAGAGAGAAAGGTCAAGGTGGTTTAGTTTGAAAAGGAAGTGGTAGCTGTAAAGTCAGAAAAGAGTAATCACCAACTTCTATTTATTTATTTATTGTAATCCGAAATAAATGAAGATGATGATGGTTGGTTTCTGTCCAAAACCCTTGTCGGAGTTTGACAAGAGGAGTATACCTTCACCGCAATAGGGAGATAGAGATTGAAATCTGAGCAAGGAAGAGAAATAAAGGAGAGGGGTTTAAGAAGAGAGTGAGGAAGTGAGGGCACAACGTTGAGGAGTCTCCGAGGAGGAAGTGAGGAAGAAGAAGAGATAAATAGAAAAAGGAAAAACAAAAACGCATCAAAAGAAAAACGAAAAATAAAAAAAGGAACTGAGGGTATAATAGACATTTTAGGGGGGAAGAGATTGCCACGTCAGCTACTTAACGGAGATTTTGGATGGAGAGTAACGGAATGGACCTATTGGTCCAAAATTAAGAGATGAAGGAGTAAACGTGTGAAATTATAAAGCGAGGGACTGAACTGTTTTTTCAGTGAAAGTTCAGGGAGTAAACAGTATTTAACCCTTTTTTTTAGTTTTCCTCTTTTTTTTTTTTTTGGGCCGCAATGCCTCTTTTTTTTTTTTGTGGGCCGCAGAGGCCTGTTTTTATTTTTAGGCCGGGTCTTTACTTTGGCCCGGGTCAAGTCTTTTTTTTTTTTCTCTTCGCTTCCTTCTGGTTTGCAGAAACCCCAGTTGATATCGGGGCTGGGTGGAGATGAGCGACCAGGCTGCAGGGGTCGCGTTGCTGGGGTGCGTCACGGGCTTGCAGGTACTGCCGAGGGAGGCTGCAAGGCGCGAGTGCGCAGGGTAGCGGCTGGAGAGCGCTGGGCAGGACAGCGATGGGTGAGGTAGCAGCTAAGCGGAATCGGTGAGCTGTTGTGATTGATGGCTGCTGTTGCACAAGGCTTAAGCCTAGGTGAAGGCGGGCTGATGCTCGGCTAGGAATTTTTTGTTTTGTTTTGTTGTTGGAGGCGGCAGCAAAAGAAGAAACTATTTTTTCTTCTAGGGTTTTTTTTCTTTTTGACTGAAAGAAAACTAAAAAATTAGGATTTTTTTTTTTTGGCTATTTGCTCTGAGCATGCTGATAACGTGTAAAAGTAAAAATGGATTGGAATGATCTACTCATTTCATTTGATAACCCCTTTATATAGGGAGAGAATTACAATGGAAAGAACAATTACAATGATGACATTAACTACTGATTGATTCGTAATCCATGCTGATTGATGTTAATCGGTAATTGCTTGATTCCCTATCCGTCAATTACTTTGACGAAGGCACACAATATGTTTTTCCTTTAACAAGAGGAAAGATTTTATTCTTTTTCTTCAAGTAGGGACTGCGCGAACGCAAGCCCCCATGGTAAGAAATTATGACGTTGGCTCTCCTACTATGAGGAGACCATAGATGAGCACCCCTCCTAAGTGCAACGGAAGTCACAAGTCTAGGGCTCTAGGCCATGTTCTTGATCGCCCATTGACCCCGTTCAGGTAAGTAAAGAGGAAAGATTGAAACAAAAGTATACCAACTCAAAATTCAAATCTTTAGAATGTCGACTAGAATAGAAAAAATTGGACGGGTCAAAAATTGAATCAAAATTATACTATTTTAGAAATATTGAGGCTTCTTGGTGATCGAGGAACAACTCCTAGATTTAATCCAGATCACAAGTTTCTTTCCTACCGACGAAACACATCTACAAATATTTCTGGATTATTAAAGTTTTATCTTGACTTCCCATTCTTACAGAGGAAACAAATCTAGAAAGTTTTCTCTTGATTTTCCTTTCCTACGTAGGAAACAAATCTAGAAAGTTTTATCTTGATCTTCCTTTCCTACAGAGGAAACATAGGGTCTTTCTAAATGTACCCAGCAAATATCTAAGTATACCCAGCAGATTTTTCACACCCATCAAAATCATAGAATCTCTAACTACACCCAGCAAGTTTCCAATAATACCCTTATTTTTAATTAAACCCAACAAACTCATTACACCCAACAAAACCTAAATCATTCATGAAGATAAACTCCACAGCACATCCTTTGTTCTTTTGAAATGGTTTGGTATTCTATATTGACCTTCTTAACGTTCATCTAGTAACATGGATGCATACCCACTCCCAAACTCAAAAATGCCACTAATCTTTGACTTGGTCTGATGATCATTATTCATTTTCTCATCGCTGCCAACTGCAAAGTCTTAATTAGTTAAACAAGATCATCTTAATTAGTTCCAGTACACCTTGCTCTATTACTCTCTTTTAATATAGGGGAAGAATTGATGTTTGAGTTTGAGAAAGGCCCCGATCACAAGCCTGCTCTCATTGCCATTAATCTCATCTAATCGGATCCCACCGCGCTTGAGCCAAAAGCTGACTAATTGTATAATACCAATGGGCAATGGCATGTTTACTGCAATGTTTGGGAATTAACTTCATGCGGAGACATTTAAGACAAGCAGTAGCCAGTAGGTATAGAAGAACTATATTTCATTTCAGCAATGCCTGATCAATCAACCATTACTATGACCACGATTGATAGATACTAGTAGGGTTTCCTGAATCTTATTGTTTAGATAATATATTCATACTGGATTCGATAAAAAATAAAAAAGTAAAAATTTCAGTCCTACAAAAATTCTGTTGGTAATTTCGAAGTCCATAATTTTCTTCTCGAAACTCTAGACTAGGGTTCGCTTGTTCTTGAAGGAGAGCTTTTCTCAAAATCATTAAGCCACGAAAAAGATTTTCTTGGTCAGTTTGCCCATCAGATGATCCCTCACTAGCATGTTCGTTCTTCTTCAGGTGGAGTATCTATGCAAGGCATGCCTTGCTATTTGAAATTTCTAGGAATTAGCCCATTTTTCCAGCCACATACCTTATCTTTCGGGTGAAGAATGAAGGATTTGTTGTGGAGTTTATCATCATGGATGATTTAGGTTTTGCTGGGTGTAATGGCTTTTGCTGGGTTTAATTGAAAATAAGGGTATTATTGGAAACTTGCTAGGTGTAGTTAGAGATTCTATGATTTAGCTGGGTGTAAAAAATTTGCTGGGTATACTTAGATATTTGCTGGGTACATTTAGAAAGACCCGAAACATATTGGGCACGGGCGGATCCAGCCACGGGCCAGGTAGGGCTCAAGCCCCACCGGACTTTTTGGGCCCAAAAAAAGAACTAGGTATATATGTTGGGTTTTTTTTTTTTTTTTTCTTTTCGGGGAACACTCTTTTCCTCTCTCAAGCCTCCTGAAGTGACCGAACTACGGACTCCCGAACTCCAGCGCTGTTCCTTCACTTCTCCTCCTCCTCTCCGTCTCCGGCTCATTAAGCATTTGCATTGAATTAGTGACATATCATTTAGATGTAAAATTTCCACTTACATGACTCCAATCCCTCTTCGTTGTAGATATAGAAACCTATGGTTATTTGAATTGTACAATCTAAGATAATACATATTCAATTTTGCTCTGGTTTTATTTGATCGGTTGTATTGTACATTTTTATAGATTTTTCATAAGGAGGCAGTTTCTCATTTTCTGTCATTCGATTGTCTTCTTGTTTTGTGCTTCCTTTGAACAGACATGAGTTCAAACAAAATCATGACGAATGGATTAATTTGGTGAAGCCTACTTTGGATCCTGCTACTTCAGCTCAGATATGTGGGCCACCGGAGTCATCAGATATGGAGGTTGAGATCGGCAAGTCCATTAAAAATGAATTGCATGCAGCTGTCAACTCTCTATTGAAGGTATTATTATCTGTTATTAACTAGTCGATGTTTTCCTTATGAATGTTGTGTAGTCATATAGATACATGAATGGCACCCTAATTGTACTATTTAAGCTAGATTACTGCTTTTTCATCTGTTTATCTATATTTTCTTTGAGTGGGCTCATTTCATGTTTAATTTTCTTTTGTAGGATGATGGGATTCTGGTGATCCCGACCGTGGCAGATCCTCCTTCAAAACTTGGTGGGAAGACTCTCCTCTCTGATGAATTCCGTAGTCGTGCTTTTGGTTTGTTAAGTATTGCAAGCCTATCAGGTTGCTGTCAGGTGAAAATCTTCCTCCCTCCCTCTCCCTCCCTCCCTCTCTCTCTGTTCATAGTAGTGTAGTTTCTGTTTCTTTTAATGACCTTTGTTATTTTGATCTCCAGGTCACAATACCACTTGGACTTCATAACAAGAATCCTGTTTCAGTTTCTTTTATAGCCAGGCATGGGGGTGATCGCTTTTTACTAGATACATTGCAGACAATGTACACATCTTTACAGGAGCAGGCTGATCTTGTTACAAATGAAGTCGAAGATGGAGGATTATGAAGTCATAGAGCAGATTGGGAGAGGGGCTTTTGGAGCCGCTTTTCTTGTTCTTCACAAGGGACAGAGGAAGAAGTAAGAGTATTTTCTATTTTGCTTTGAAAGGGAATTTGTCTTTAGTTATAAGCATGCAGGTTTTGTCATATGCAAGATAATTCTGCAGAATTTAGCGTGTGAAAAGATTAGTGGGATTATAGGGCCTGCCTGTATGTGTCTTTTTACGATCCACAAAATTCACATCACAGGGGATGAAATTTTCACAAGGGATGTTTGAGAACCATAATTTCTCCAGTTGATAAGACAACTGGTATCTAGCTCATATTTGCGAATTTCGTTTTATTATTGATTGTATCTATTTATGATTATATTTTTTTTTCCAATAGGTATGTGTTAAAGAAGATTCGTTTATCTAAGCAAACGGAGAAGTTCAAACGCACAGCTCACCAAGAGGTTGCTTTCTCCAAAAATGTTGAACTGTGTGTCGTCTCTTATTTTTCTTTTATATTGTTCCATTTTTTGTACAAGGGTCTGGTCCCTGTTAAAGGGTTAGGCTTTTTTTTTTTTTGACCATTAGATTATTATCATTTATTATTGTCACAACATATGTAACTAGTCAATTTTGTTTCTCTAAATATTCTCTGTTGTAGCAATTCTAAGCTTTGAGCTGAGCTTTAAAGCATTTGATCATGGTTGAGCAAAGCCATTATGATAGCATTTTCTCCAACTTCTTAATTTCTTTTTGGTAGTTCGAATTTTTAGTAATGCATTATAATGTCATAATGCATGGCTCGCTAAAAAGCATGCCAAAATATAAATGCTCAAAGACTGATGCCATAACTGGAATGTGTCAATGCGTCCTTTGCATATACACCTAGATGCAGTGCCAACTCCAAAAGCAACAACACCAACGCCTACACTGCAGGTTACAGTGAACCTTAGCCCAATCTTGGAAACAAATAAGAATCTACAACTGCAAGGAGGTTCAGGCAACCACAAGGGAGGTTCGGGTGTTAAGGTAACGCAAAATTGAAAATTCTCATGTAAACGGAAAACAAAATTTAAAAAAAGCGCATAATTCTCATTTGTTAATATCTCGTTGGTCAGTCTACTCCAAACTATTACAAACCAAACTCCAAATCCTCTACATACTAAACAAACTAATACCCAGGTTAGATCTGAGCAAGCTTTCTCTTATTAGCTCCACCCCTTTCCAAACTTTCTTTGATGCAGGAATGAGCATTGCCCATACTTTCTTTTGCTTGTTCTGGCAGGTTCAAGGGGGTCAAAGTCTCCATTTCTTCAATTTCCGTTATATCTCTACATACTCTGAGTTGTAAAACAAAATCAGAAATCATATAAAGCAGAAGAAAAAATACTCCAGATTTTATTTAAATTACAAGAGGAAACCAAAAAAGGTGATATAGGAATCTATGGCTTGAAGGAGAAAAGTAACAACTCACCTTTTTTCTTCTTCTTCTATCTGGTTCACGGGGGCAGCAATCCCTTCTTCTTCAGTTGGTACCATATTCTTCTTTAACTGGATCAGGCAAAAAGAAAAGAAGAAAATAAAGCTTAAATGCAGAACTGCAGAAGCATAACACAACAACAATTTGCAACAAATCACCTCAAAAATATTATAGCTAGGCTGCCAAAGTTCTGAAAAATCTCATTTGCAAAACTCGTATATTCTAACATCCCGTCAAATACATGAATACCAACAATATTTGTGAACCACCCGCCAAATAAAGCAAACGGTCTTTTATAAACCATAAGCGAGACAAAGAGCACACCACTAAAGGACCAGCGAAGTGCTTCAGAAAAGTACCAACATCAGTCAATCCATCAAAAAATTTTAAACCAAATCTCAGTTACAGGGGGACAAGAGTCAAATCTTGCTTTGTTCAGAGATTTCCCAATAAATTTGGAGGGAAAAGGGCAGTGCAGACACAATATCAAGTGCCGAAGGAGGCATTATAGCACGCAAACCTCTTTCAGCACTTAAAGAAGCACAATATGAAGTGCCGAAAGAATAGGTTTTGGAGATCAGATCAGAAAGAGGTTTGCAGATAAAATAGTAGGTAACAACTAACGGTGGTTTCATTTTTTTTTTTCCCTCTTTTCCTCTAGAATGAAATAGACAGAACCTAGTGGCAGGGATGAGAATAACACAAATCAGAAACAATCCAGATGCACAAAGCATAGGTTTTGGAGATCAGATCAGAAAGAGGTTTGCAGATAAAATAAGTAGGTAACAACTAACAGCGGTTTCATTTTTTCCGCTTTTTCTCTAGAATGAAATAGACAGAACCTAGCGGCAGGGATGAGAATTAACACAAATAGACAGAACCTAGCGGTTCCAAAATTGAAGTACCGCTCATGGGAGTGGCTCCGAAGCTTATCAAAAATTGAGAAGGATCTCCCATGGATAATTTTTGGAGACTTTAATGAAATTTTATATCCGCATGAGAAAAATGGTGGACCGAAAAAGATCAAATCAAAGATAAAGGCATTCAAGAATGTCGTCAAAGAATGTGGTCTTTGTGATGACATGCCTTTTGAGGGTGGTAAATTTACTTGGAGGAAAGATAACATTAAGCAGAGACTTGATAGAGGATTGGTCTGAATTATTGTTTGATCTGAAAAGTTTTTTGAGCATTAGATTGTTATCATTTATTATTGTCACAACATATGTAACTAGTCAATTTTGTTTCTCCAAATATTCTCTGTTGTAGCAATTCTAAGCTTTGAGCTGAGCTTTAAAGCATTTGATCATGGTTGAGCAAAGCCATTATGATAGCATTTTCTCCAACTTCTTAATTTCTTTTTGGTAGTTCGAATTTTTAGTAATGCATTATAATGTCATAATGCATGGCTCGCTAAAAAGCATGCCAAAATATAAATGCTCAAAGAGTACTGATGCCATAACTGGAATGTGTCAATGCGTCCTTTGCATATACACCTAGATGCAGTGCCAACTCCAAAAGCAACAACACCAACGCCTACACTGCAGGTTACAGTGAACCTTAGCCCAATCTTGGAAATTAAACAAATAAGAATCTACAACTGCAAGGAGGTTCAGGCAACTACAAGGGAGGTTCGGGTGTTAAGGTAACGCAAAATTGAAAATTCTCATGTAAACGGAAAACAAAATAAAAAAAAGCGCATAATTCTCATTTGCTAATATCTCGTTGGTCAGTCTACTCCAAACTATTACATACCAAACTCCAAATCCTCTACATACTAAACAAACTAATACCCAGGTTAGATCTGAGCAAGCTTTCTCTTATTAGCTCCACCCCTTTCCAAACTTTCTTTGATGCAGGAATAAGCATTGCCCATACTTTCTTTTGCTTGTTCTGGCAGGTTCAAGGGGGTCAAAGTCTCCATTTCTTCAATTTCCGTTATATCTCTACATACTCTGAGTTGTAAAATAAAATCAGAAATCATATAAAGCAGAAGAAAAAATACTCCAGATTTTATTTAAATTACAAGAGGAAACCAAAACAGGTGATATAGGAATCTATGGCTTGAAGGAGAAAAGTAACAACTCACCTTTTTTCTTCTTCTTCTATCTGGTTCACGGGGGCAGCAATCCCTTCTTCAGTTGGTACCATATTCTTCTTTAACTGGATCAGGCAAAAAGAAAAGAAGAAAATAAAGCTTAAATGCAGAACTGCAGAAGCATAACACAACAACAATTTGCAACAAATCACCTCAAAAATATTATAGCTAGGCTGCCAAAGTTCTGAAAAATCTCATTTGCAAAACTCGTATATTCTAACATCCCGTCAAATACATGAATACAAGGTGAACTACCCGCCAAATAAAGCAAACGGTCTTTTATAAACCATAAGCGAGGCAAAGAGCAGACAATAAAAGACCAGCAAAGTGCTTCAGAAAAGTACCAACATCACTCACTCCATCAAAAATTTGTAAACCAAATCTCATTTACAGAGGGGAAAAGAGCCAAATCTTGCTTTGTTCAAAGATTTCCCAATAAATTTGGAGGGAAAAGGGCAGTGCAGACACAATATTAAGTGCCGAAGGAGGCACTATAGCCCGCAAACCTCTTTCAGCACTTAAAGAAGCAGAATATTAATTGCCGAAAGAATAGGTTTTGGAGATGAGATCAGAGGGAGGTTTTCAGATAAAATAGTAGGTAACAACTAACAGGGGTTTCATTTTTTTTCTTTTTCTTTCTTTCCAGAATGAAATAGACAGAACCTAGTGGCAGGGATGAGATTGACACGAATGAGAAACAATCCAGATGCACAAATTCCAATGTGAAATTGTTTGCAAATGTCCAAAAATGATTAAAAAGTATGCCTCATTTTTATATTATTAGGCGAATGTCCAATGTGAAATTGTTTGCAAATGTCCAAGGCTTCTACCTCACAAAACCAAGAGCACACTGATATAACAAACCCCATTTTCCATACACCAAAATGAATTCCAACTGGTTCGAGCAACGCAATCCCAACACCCTCCTCATTTCTAAACAAAACCAAGCCGCCCCGAAACCGCATTGCATAATCAATTTCTAAACAAAACCAAGCCGTCGAAACCGCATTGCATAATCAGAGACAAAAATTCAATCATTCAACATGATGCAATAGCAAATACGTACACCCCGGAGATTGCAGCGAGCCAGCGATCAAACAAGAGCATAGCGAACATAAAAAGAATAGAGGAAAGGATTTGTGCATTACCAGTTGATTAACTTGGTCCTCAGCATCAGCCATATCCCCCTCCTATGTCAAAGAGGTCAACATAAGAATGGAGAAATAAAATAAAAGAGAAAAGTTACAAGGCTAAAGCAGTTGTGTGTCAAGGGGAGAGATCAACATAATAGAGAAATAAACGTACTGAAGTTTACAAGGAGGAGGGAGAAGTCAACATAACAAAATAAAAGAGAAAAGTTACAAGACAAGCAAGCAAGAGGATTCAGTACACACCCTCTTGTCCTTTTTCCAGTCCTCATATTCTTCACGAAAAATGGGATTCTCGAGGGCGGCCTTCACAGTCTCCAAATCGTTGAGGGTGCTACACCTATCCATATGCTCTCTCACCCTTTTCAGGAAAATCTTGATGCCCTGGGAATACATAAGGCATCCGCGGAGGTGGGGAATCATCATATCCAGGATCTCATCCTCATCGCCTTCTTTCACACTCAATCCCTTCTTCCTGGACAGTAACAACAGATCCTCGATGCAATTTTGTCTCGTTATAGGATCATCTTTTAAATCATCTATCTCCTCCTCCTCCTCCTCCTCCTCCTCCTCATCCGATTCCTCTTCCTTTTTCAAATCCAGATCCGAATCTTCTTCATCTTCAGACTCCTCCCCCGAGCCCTCCGAGCTCTCCTCCTCCTCCTTCTCCTTCTCCACGCCGCGGCGGTTTGAAAGATACTCGACAACTTCTCTAACCAACTTTACGTCGATCACACTCCTACATTTTAGGAGCTCTTCTCTGATCGCAACGCTAATCTCGCCGATCACTATTGTCCAAAAGCATTCCTTGTATTGTTTGAGGAAGGAATCGATAGCCTCGACGGCTTTTGCGCGAGATAACCCATCTAGAGCGATCGTCACCCCTTTGGATTGGACTATCCTTAACACGTCATTGGCCTCCGGCTCCGTCAAGATTATCGGTCTCCACTCCATCTATCTGGCTCTATCTGATATCCCGATCTCTTTCTTTTCCTCTTCTTGTTTTAGGTTAGGATATTATTCCTGGAGTGGGTGGGTTCTTTAGGGCTCAAGGCCTTTTTTTTTTTTTTTCCCTGAATATTATTATTAGTATGTTCAGGATTGGGAGTTTAGTATGTAATAGTTTGGAAAAAACCGACCTTGAGATATTAACAAATGAGAATTATGCGGTTTTTTGTTTTGTTTTTCGATTACATGAGAATTTTGCGTTACCTTAGCTCCCTAACCTCCCTTGTACGTAGTTGTAGATTGCCTGGAAATCATGTCTATTTCTTCTAAATTTGTTACCAAGATTGGGCTAAGGATCACTGTAACCTGCGCCGTAGGCGTTGGTGTTGCTTTTGGGAGTTGGCACTGCATCTGGGTATAATGCAAAGGATCACATCCCAATTAAAGAGGAAACCACTTTGCTTTCTGCTGTAAAGAACAAAGAGTACAAACAATTAAGTTTTACTAAGAAACATAAGAATTCATGTTACAATCTTATCTCTCGCACCCACAGGCAACATATAAAATGAGAAGCAACTTTTCCTTGTATAAGTTTGACTTACCACTGATGGGAGCAGGAATGTTAACTGATGAAATTGGAAAATCTTGTGTGGCAAGAGGTCCACTGTCCTTGGAAATGACCTGTAAATGAAACAATTCATCAGTAAACTTCAAACGAAATAACAAGAAAACAGAAAGAATGTGGAATGTGGTGTGAGTGTATCTGATTGGTGACTCATAGGAAAATAAATACTCGTGAGTTGTGACCAGCTCCAACACAAGGAGATCTTATGTTTATCTTCACATTGCTGAGATTTTTGACAAATAAAGGCAGAGCGATGTGTTAAGAATATTAGTGCCCCAGAAATGTGGTATGTGATTAAAGACTTGATGAAGCACATTGAATATTGATTGTAGGAAGTCCTCTTATTCTGGAATTTAAGGGCTTTCCTTTCATCAAACACATCCAAGTGAATATGAAGATCATCAAATAGCAACCCTCTAAAAGCTCAAGCAAAGTGATGAGAAAAGACTCTCTGGACATGTTCCTAACCAATCAAAGATGCCTGTATTTGCCTGTGTCTACAGTACTCTAATAATTGTAAACACTAAAAGGAGCACGGACCTTGACAATGTTGTTCAAGGTCAGATTAAGATAACATGCAGAATGCGAGGGGGAAAACATGGCAACCTGATAAAAAAAACATTTCCCATGGTGTTGATTGTGACATTAGTATCTAAATGTAACTGTAAATGAGACATCGGAAAACCCAACCTTCTGCAGAACAAAAACTGCACCCACAAAGATGCTCTTCCCAAACTCCCTCGGAAAGGGCTTTGCGGTGGATGGTGGAACCAATTGTACCTGTAGGATCCTGAAGCCAAAACTTCAGCCACACACATTGCTATCTCTAATGGCACAACGTTAAAAGCTCAGGGAGCAAATCTATTTCTTATTTTACGAAAGCTAAGACCGACAAATGACCACAGAAAAACCACACGTTTATAATTTCATATATACACTGACCTTCAAAATGATCATAGCAAGACAATTTGGGGTGCAAGATTTGATCATAGCAACAATCTAATCAACCAGCAAGCACAGAACACCACACGAATAAGATTTTGTATTATCCTGCAGATTTTAAATATGCACATGTTCCTGAACCAACGAATAAAAGAGCAGCCGCTGCTGCTGAAAGATTGAGGAAGTTATTTCTTCAATAGGTGATCAAGTCCATGCACAATTTTGGAAAGCACAAGAAAAAGTTGCTGAAAATCGTCAAAGTTCACTCTTGCCCTGAAAGACCAATTCATACAGTTGACAATTTGCACAGCAGTTCTGAACTTCTGATGAGAAGGGATGCTTTTAAGGGGTCTGAATTATTGTTTGATCTGATAAGTTTTTTGAGCATTAGATTATTATTGTTCACAGTTGTCAAAATATATGTAACTAGTCAATGTTGTTTCTCTAAATATCAGCTGAGCTTTAAAGATCATGATTCAGCGAAGCCATTATGATATCATTTTCTCCAACTTAATTTCTTTTTGGTAGTTCAAATTTTGGGAATGCATTATAAATTCTAACGTACGTCATAATGCATGGCTCACGCAATAGCATGCCGAAATGATGCTCAACGACGGATGCAATAATTGGAATGTGATCCTTTGCATACATCCCAAAGATGCAGTGCCAACTCCCAAAGCAACAACGCCGACGCCTAAACTGCAGATTACAGTGATCCTCAGCCAAATCTTGGAAACAAAATAAGAAGAAGTAAAGGTCATGACATGATTTTAAGGCAATCTACAACTAAATTAGGAGAGGTTAGGGAGCTAACGCTAACGTAACGCAAAATTCTCATATAAACGAGGAACAAAACAAAAAACTGAATAATTCTAATTTGTTAATATCTTGTTGGTCAGTCTATTCCAAACTATTACATACTAGACTCCCATATCCTCAACCTGCTAAACAAACTTAATACCCGGGCTAGATCTGGGAAAGCTTTCTCTTATTAGCTCCACCCCTTTCCAAACTTTCTTTGATAGCATTGCCCGTACTTTCTTCTGCTTGTTCTGGCAGGTTCAAGGGGGTCAAAGTCTCCATTTCTTCAATTTCCATTATATCTCCACATACTCTGAATTGTAAATAAAATCAGAAATTATATAAAGCACAATAAGAGATACTCCAAATTTTATATAAATTTACAACTCATATAAAGCAGAATAAAAGATACTCCAAATTTTATATAAATTACAAGAGGAAACCAAAAACGGTGATAAAGGAACCTATGGCTTGAAGGAGAAAAGTAACAACTCACCTTTTTTCTTGTTTTATCTGGTTCATGGGGGCAGCAATCGCTTCTTCCTTAGTTGGCACCATATTCTTCTTTAACTGGATCAGGCAAAAAGAAAAGAAGAAAAATAAGCTTAAATGCAGAACTGCAGAAGCATATATAACACAACAACATCAGCAACAAACACCTCAAAAATATAATAGCTAGGCTGCCAAAGTTCTGAAAAATCCCATTTGCAAAACTCGTATATTCTAACATCCCGTCAAATACATGAATATCAAGAATCTTTTTGAACCACCTGCCAAATAAAAGCAAACGGTCTTTTATAGACCATAAGCGAGGCAAAAAAGACCGGGAAAGTGCTTCAAAAAAGTACCAACATTAGTCAATCCATCAAAAATTTGTAAATCGAATCTCCTTTACAGAAGGGAAAACAGTCAAATCTGCTTTGTTCAAATATTTCCCAATAAATTTGAAGGGAAAAGGGCAGTGCAGACACAATATTAAGTGACAGAAGAGGCACTATAGCCTGCAAATCTTGACTTATGGTCCATACTTTGGATAACACTCTCCCAAAGAGAATTAACTGGAAAAACTAGCATCACTTAAAAGCTACTTTATATTCTGGAAAGAATAGGTTTTGGAGATGGATCAGATCAAAAAGAGGTTCGCAGATAAAATAGTTGGTAACAACTAGCAAGGTTTTCATGGTCCAGACTAACAACCAATGAACCTAAGAACCCAACAACCTAAAAACAACATATTTATGAACCTAGGAAGCCTAGCAATCTCTAAACGTACAATACTAAAGTTGATCCTTAATGGTATTTATTTCAGCCAAAAAGAAAAGGATTTGTGCATGCATTACCTGATGATTAACTTGGTCCTTAGCATCAGCCACATCCTCCATCTGTTTCAAAGGGGTCAACATAAGACAACTAGGAATGGAGAAATAAAATAAAAGAGAAAAGTTACAAGGCTAAAGCAGTTGTGTGTCAAAGAGATCAACATAATAGAGAAATAGAAGTTTACAAGGAGAAGTCAACATAACAAAACTCAAAGTTACAAGACAAGTAAACAAGAGGATTGGGGTGAAGAACACACCCTACTGGTACTGGTCTTCTCCTTTTTCCAGTCCTCATATTCTTCACGAAAAATGCTATTCTCGAGGGCGGCCTTCACCGTCTCCAAATCGTTGAGGGTGCTACACCTATCAATATGCTCTCTCACCCTTCTCAGGAAAATCATGATGCCCTTGGTATACATGAGGCATCCGCGGAGGTAGGGAATCATCATATCCAGGATCTCATCCTCCTCGCCTTCTTTCACACTCAATCCCTTCTCACTGGACAGTACCACCAAATCCTCGATGCATTCTTGTCTCGTTATTGGATCATCTTTTAAATCATCTATCTCCTCCTCCTCATCAGCCACCACCTCCGTTTCCCCCTCCGCCACCACCACCACCTCCATATCATCAGAATCCTCATCCGAATCCTCTTCCTTTTTCAAATCCTGATCCGAATCTTCTTCATCTTCAGACTCCTCCCCCGAGCCCTCCGAGCTCTCCTCCTCCTCATCCTTCTTCTTCTCCTCTAAACCTTCCACCTTCTTCTTCTTCTCCACGCCGCGGCGGTTTGAAAGATACTCGACAACTTCTCTAACCAACTTTACGTCGATCACATTCCTAGATTTTAGGAGCTCTTCTCTGATCGCAAAGCTGATCTGGCGGATCACTATTGTCCAAAAGCATTCCTCGTATTGATTGAGGAACGAATCGATAACCTCGATGGCTTTTGCACGAGATAATCCATCTAGAGCGATCGTCACCCCGTTCGATTGGACTTGCCTGAACACGTCATTGGCCTCCGGCTCCGTCAAGATTATCGGTCTCCACTCCATCTCTCTGGCTCTATCTGATACCCCTCTCTTTCTTTTCCAGTTTTCCCCTTCTTCTTTTTCCTCTGGCATCCTTTTATACTCGGACCCACCTATTTCGGTTTAGGTTAGGAAACCCGGCGCCGGCTTTAGCTAAGCCCAGGCTTTACGGCCCAAATTTAATTTGTTAAGATTTCTCGTTTTCAAAAGTCCATTACTTGGCTTTGGACTTTTTGCAATGTCACTAGCCCAAACTACGCATGTCTGCCTCATTTTTGCAGTAATTTGCAGAATTCATGCGACTACGGTGGCTCCGAAATATCGTCCTGCCTTCTTGGTGAGAAGAATTCCTAGACTTAATCCAGATCACAAGTTCTTTCCTACTGAGGAAACATATCTAGAAATATATTATTAAAGTTTTATCTTGACTTTCCTTTCTTACATAGGAAACAAATCTAGAAAGTTTTCTCTTGATTTTCCTTTCTTATAGAGGAAACAAATCTAGAAAGTTTTATCTTGATGTTCCTTTCCTACAGAGGAAACAAAACTACAAGTATTGGGCCTATAAATAAGAGTCTTGGTCAATTAGTTTTACATCATCGATCGAAAAAGAAAAAGAAAAAGAAGATTGATCGAAATTGAGTGGAAGGGTTACAACAGTAGGCATATATAGTCTTGGACACGTGTACAATAGCTGTAGATTTACTGATTTAGTAAAAGTGAGGTAAATTTTTACTACTCTCTGTTAACACCCCTCCTGATGTTGTGAATCTCTAGTTAACTATGGCGTTCAGACAATATCCTCCTCTTAGCAAATTCACAATTAAAATTTTTTATGGGGGAGAGTGGAAAAGCGGAGGCTATATAAATGAAAAAGTAATTTGGGTTGATAATCTTGATTCAGAGACGACGAAAATGGCTGACTTAAAGAATATTGCATCTAAGCTTGGTTATCAAAATACTCTGACAAATTATTCATATAGATCGCCTACAAGACGGGATTTTGTGAACATCAATACTGATGAAGATGTAGAAAAGATGATCAAGGAACTGCCAGTTACTCGAGAGTTGGAAATATATTTCGATGGAGTTAGAAAAGAAGAAAAACCGGAAATGTATCCTACTATTTTGTTCTGGAACTGCCGTGGACTTAGTGACTCAGCCATTTATATGCTAAAAGTTCTTATACGTATCTATGACCCTTCAATTATTTTCCTTATAGAGACTCGTTTGTCGTCTGAGGTTATGAAAGAAGTCTCTTCCTTGCTAGGGTTTCATAATGTTTGGGATTCTCCTACAAGCAGAGGGGCAACCGGTAAAGATAATTGTGTTGGTTTATCCATGTTATTGAGAACAAATGTAAATGTCGAATTTTTAAATAAGACAAGCAATTATCTTGATTTCGTGATTAACGTAAGTCCTACTGATCAGAAGTGGAGGTTGACAGGATTCTATGGGGACCCAAAATTGAAGTATCGCTCATGGGAGTGGCTCCGAAGCTTATCAAAAATTAAGAAGAATCTCCCATGGATAATTTTTGGGGACTTTAATGAAATTTTAGATCGGGATGAGAAAAAGGGCGGACCAGAAAAGAGCAAATCGAAGATAAAGGCGTTCAAGAATGTTGTCAAAGAATGTGGTCTTTGTGATGACATGCCTTTTGAGGGTGGTAAATTTACATGGAAGAATGATAACATTAAGCAGAGGCTTGATAGAGGATTGGTCTCATTGAAATGGAAAAAAATATTTCATTCTCCTAGAGTATTGCATCTGAATGATGGAGATATATCAGATCACATTCCTATAGTGATACAAACCGATGGTCAAAAACAAAAAATAGAGAATGGGGAAACTCTACGTCATGCGATGGCTGATGTGTTTTTATTTGCTAAACAGTTGGAAGAGCTGTATCGTAATCCGAAAGTTAGGCTTATGACGGTCTCTAATATTGTAAATGAGATACAACTGGAACGCTCGGATTTCTATTTCGAAATAGTAAAGATGATTGCGCCTAAAGTTTTTCATGCAATGTATATTGCAGTTCACGATAAGAAAACTGATACAGTTAAATATGAACGTCTAGTTACTCTAAGAACTTGTTATTGCCTTGATCTCATATTATGGAATTGCATGGTCCTCCCCAAGCCAAGTAGAGATGACGACCTTGAAATTCTACCAGAATGTCCAAGTGCTTCTTGTAAAAGGATCATCACAAAGGAGGTTAATCTTTCGGAGTATCTTGCGCAAACATGGAAACTAGTATGGTTGATTCCAATTGGCGGTAAAATAACCCGGAAAGAGATTATTGACCGAAAGATAGATGAGCAAGTGGAAAATTTGATTAAGTGGCTGAAAGACTTGTTTCCACAAGATGATGACAAGCATTTTCTGATCGGCATTCGACATCCGGAATACAGAGTTATGGTTAATAAATTAGAGAAGAATGCAATATTGGTTTGCCATGCAGTCATTCTGTACAATATCATTACATCTCTAATTAGGGGGGAAATGATGGCATCTGGAGGCAAAATAACAGAACTTGAGAAAAAGCTTACTGACGGTATCAAATATTACCTTTCAGATAGCGATGAGCAAGCTAAAAAGAAATTTGACATTATAGAACCTCTACAGTATTTGTTGGACAATTTGCAGTGGCGCGTGGGTATTTCTGAATATAAAATTAGTATAAACGCAAAGCAATTAAGTGAACTTGAAGATAGAAGATTTGAAGCGGAGAGGAAATCCTTGATGTGTCCCCAGTTGGAACCCTTGATAAAGGTAATTATGAGGAGTGGCGGCTCTGTTGAAATAGAGAAGCTTGAAAAGCTCATTAGCGATAGATATGCAGTTAACAGACTTACAATTCAAGGTCAGATTAATTTGCTAGTAAGTATGAACATTCTACGTTCGGATGGGAATGGAATTGATTTAGTAGAAGCTAACAAAAGCCACCAATCAATAGTCGGCCGGCTTGAGCACGCAGCAGATATAGCCTTGAAAAGTCTTGAAAACACAACGTCCAAGAAGCCTATTAAGTACTCGGCGTACATGAATAAGATTACAAAGGCATATAAAAAATGAAGGGCGTAATTAAAAGGGGCGGAGCGACATTTCTTAACTTGTACTTTTAGGACTTTGTGAGATCTTTTGATCGACAATATATATTGTTGGTGCTTTCCCATCTGTTGTGTGTTTCTAGTCTTAGATCGATGGCCAGTTCTTTTGTATGTTTGTAATCCTTTGCGATTCTTGTTAATGAAATATTATTAGTATAAAGAAAAACAAGGTGATCAATTTCATATTCCATAATTTGTACATGTGGCAGATCAAAACAATATGATAACTTCTAATGCATCCTATTTACAAGTCTGCGAGTCGAATTCAGGTCATTACATTATATGATTCTAAGCAACCGAGTATCAAGGTAAGCCTGAGTCAAAATCAAACAGATCTAGTTGCTCTTCTGTATAGTCTGGGAGTGAAGTTGTTAAGCTAAGTGGCTGCCTTGGCCTTTTTGCTCCTGTTATTCTCCCATGATTATCAGGAATCTCAGTCGAGTTTGCTGAACCACTAATGGGTTGGCTGATGCTTGATGAATTGTCCTCTTCAGCCATTCTGAGCTCCTCAGCAACCCCAGTTACTTATTCCGTATCAATAATGTCCTCTCTAACTGACAGTTTAGTGATTCTATTAGGATTTAAGCATAGCATTTTTCCACCAATGAAGGTTCTATCTCTACAGCAGCACATTGGCTTCCAGAGTGCACGTGACCAGAGAAAATCCTTCCTGGTGGCGTGTGGTCAGTTTCCATATGCTTCTCAGATATATTCACTCCCAATTAATCACCTTGGAATTTTGTCTCAGATATTTCATGATTCGCTGAGTACTTTCCTGTGACGGGCGGAATATTCTTGTGGCATCCGTAACATTTTACTACTTTCTGCTGTAAAGAACAAAGAGTACAAACAATTAAGTTTTACTGAGAAACATAAGAATTCATGTTACAATCTCATCTCTCGCACCCACAGGCAACGTATAAAATGAGAAGCAACTTTTCTCTGTGATACAAGCAGATTGAATATAAGAAGATCGCCTAATTATAAGTTTGACTTACCACTGATGGGAGAAGGAATGTTAACTGATGAAATTGGAAAATCTTGCCTGTAAATGAAACAATTCATCAGTAAACTTCAAACGAAATAACAAGAACACAGAAAGAATGTGGGATGTGGGTGAGTGTATCTGGTTGGTGGCTCATAGGAAAATATATATACTTGTGACCAGCTCCAACAGAAGGAGATCTTATGTTTATCTTCAAACTACTGATATTTTTGAAAAAGAAAGGGAGAGCGATGTGTTAAGAACATTAGTGCCCCAGAAAGGTGGAATGTCATTGAGGGCTTGATCAAGCACATTGAATATTGATTGTAGGAAAGCCTCAAACTCTGGCATTTAAGGGCTTTACTTCATCAAACACATCCAAGTGAATATGATGATCATCAAATAGCAACCCTCTAAAAGTTCAAGCAAAGTAATGAGAACAATGGATGGCCGGACTCTCTAGACATGTTCCTAACCAATCAAAGATGCCTTTCTTTGCCTGTTTCTACAGTACTCGAATAATTGTCAACACTAAAAAGAGCACGCACCTTGACAATGCTGTTCAACGTCACATTGAGATAACATGCAGAGTACGTGCAAGGGGGAAAACACAGCAACCTGATAAAAAAACATTCATTAGTCATTCCCACGGTGTTGATTGTGACATTAGTATCTAAATCACAACTCACTAAAGATAATCAGTGTTTAAGAAAACATGAAACTAACTGTAAATGAGACATCAGAAAACCCAACCTTCTGCAGAACCAAAACTGCACCCACAGAAATGCTCTTCCCAAACTCTCCTTCGGAGAGGGCTTTGTTGTGGATGGTGGCTCCAATTGTACCTGTAGGATCCTGAAGCCAAAACTTCAGCCACATACACATTTCTATTTCTAATGGCACAAAGTGGAAAGTTCAGGGAGCAAATCTAGTTCTTAGTTTACAAAAGCTAAGACCGACAAATGACCACAGAAAAACTACACATTTATATACACACTCACCTTCAAAGTCAACACATGTGATCACCAAGACCATTTGGGGTGGAAGATTTGATCATAGCAACAACCTAATCAACCAGCAAGCACAGAACACCACACGAATCAGCTTTTGTATTAGCCTGCAGCTTTTAAATATGCACATGTTCTTGAACCAACGAATAAAACAGCAGCCGCTGCTGCTGAAAGATTGAGGAAATTATTTCTTCAATAGGTGATCAAGTCCATGCACAATTTTTGGAAAGCACAAGAAAAAGTTGCTGAAAATCGTCAAAGTTCACTCCGCCCTAAAAGACCAATTCATAGAGTTGACAGTTTGCACAGCAGTTCTGATGAGAAGGGATGCTTTTAGGGGGGGTCTGAATTATTGTTTGATCTGATAAGTTTTTTTAGCATTAGAATATTATTGTTTGCAATTGTCACAATATATGTATCTAGTCAATGTTGTTCCTCTAAATATCAGCTGAGCTTTAAAGCATCTGATCATGATTGAGCAAAGACATTATGATATCATTTTCTCCAACTTCTTAATTTCTCTTTGGTAGTTTAAATTTTGGTAATGCATTATAATGTCATAATGCATGGCTTGGTCAAAAGCATGCCGAAATGATGCTCAATGATAGATGCAATAATTGGAATGTGAATACCAACAATCTGCAAACGGTCTTTTATAGACCATAAGCGAGACAAAAAAAGACCAGCAAAGTGCTTCAGAAAAGTACCAACATCGGTCAATCCATCAAAAATTTGTAAACCAAATCTCATTGCAGTGGAGAAAAGAGTCAAATCTTTCTTTGTTGAAAGATTTCCCAATAAATTTGAAGGGAAAAGGGCAGTGCAGACAATATTAAGTGACGAAAGAGGCACTATAGCCAGCAAATCTTGACTTAGGGTCCATACTTAGGATACCACTCTCCCAAAGAAAATTTACTGGAAAAATAAGCATGACTTAAAGCTACTTTATATTCTGGAAAGAATAGGTTTTGGAGATCAGATCAAAAAGAGGTTTGCCATAAAATAGTAGGTAACAACCAACGAGGGTTTCATAGTCCAGACTAACAACCAATGAACCTAAGAACCCAAAAACCTAAAAACAACATATTTATGAACCTAGGAAGCCTAGCAATCTCTAAACGTACAATACTAAAGATTATCCTTAATGGTATTTATTTCAGCCAAAAAGAAAAGGATTTGTGCATGCATTACCTGATGATTAACTTGGTCCTTAGCATCAGCCATATCCTCCATCTGTTTCAAAGGGGTCAACATAAGACAACTAGGAATGGAGAAATAAAATAAAAGAGAAAAGTTACAAGGCTGAAGCAGTTGTGTGTCAAAGAGATCAACATAATAGAGAAATAGAAGTTTACAAGGAGAAGTCGACATAACAAAACTCAAAGTTACAAGACAAGTAAACAAGAGGATTGGGGTGAAGTACACACCCTACTGGTACTGGTCTTCTCCTTTTTCCAGTCCTCATATTCTTCACGAAAAATGCTACTCTCGAGGGCGGCCTCCACCGTCTCCAAATTGTTGAGGGTGCTACACCTATCGATATGCTCTCTCACCCTTTTCAGGAAAATCATGATGCCCTTGGCATACATAAGGCATCCGCGGAGGTAGGGAATCATCATATCCAGGATCTCATCCTCCTCGCCTTCTTTCACACTCAATCCCTCCTCCCTGGCAAGTAACAACAGATCCTCGATGCAATCTTGTCTCTTTATTGGATCATCTTTTAAATCATGTATCTCCTCCTCCTCATCATCATCAGCCACCACCTACGTCACCACCTCCATATCATCCTCTTCCTTTTTCAAATCCTGATCCGAATCTTCTTCATCTTCAGACTCCTCCCCCGAGCTCTCCTCCTCACTCGAACCGTTCTCATCCGCCGAACCTTCCTCCTTCTTCTTCTTCTCCACGCCGCGGCGGTTTGAAAGATACTCAACAACTTCTCTAACCAACTTTACGTCGATCACATTCCTACATTTTAGGAGCTCTTCTCTGATCGCAAACGTAATCTCGCCGATCACTATTGTCCAAAAGCATTCCTTGTATTGTTTGAGGAACGAATCGATAACCTCGACGGCTTTTGCGCGAGAAGCGATTGTCACCCCTGTCGATTGGACTTGCCTTAACACGTCATTGGCCTCCAGCTCAGTCAAGATTATCGGTCTCCACTCCATCTCTCTTTCTTTCGATGAGCCTCCTTTTCTTTTCCTCTTCTTGTTTTAGGTTAGATATATATACCGAAAATTCTTCTACCCACCCAGGTGGGTGGTCACCCCGATGAGCTGTCAAGAGATCTGCCTTCCTTAGGCGACTACACAGTCTGAGCCATCGATGGATCGTTAGTTAAGAAAGACGGCTTCTGTCAGCGCTTGGAACAATGTTGGCTAAAAAACTCTCGAGTCAACCTGGTAAAAATCAGGTTGATGGAGTGAAATAGACGAAGAGGTCCTCAAAACCTCAATTGTCATCTCCTCCAGGATCGGAGAAGTTGGAGTTGTCGAGTTCGGTTGGATTTCTGTATTGAGCTACATGTTCAATCAAATTTTACAAGTGAACAGATGGTAAAAAGGGCAGGGTTTTTCCCGTGTATGGCAATTGTGTTGTAGACGGGCGGATTGAATTAAGATTGAAAACCCAGGTTCTACTTCTTGAGGAGGTTGAAGAAGAATCAACAAAATCCCATAACCAAAACCAGATTCCCTGAATCCCTCCTTACTCCTCACCCAAACCAGATTCCCAGAATCCCTGCAAACACTAAAGACATCATCTTTAGTAACATAAATATATAACACAAAACCATAAACTATAACAAACCCAGTAACCAAAACCCAATTTGCTGAAGAACCCACATCAAAAACTTACTCCAAATCTCTGATTCGCTCATCATCTTTTTAGAGACCAATTGAATCACAGACCAATTCCATCATATTTACCTCTTAAACATTGGCCCACACTACTAGAAAAACCACATATAAGGACACCCAATAAGGACTCATTTTTGTCAACGTGTCCTAATAAGCTTATGAGGACGGACAAGAAAAAAACAGGAGCAAACTTCTACAAACTTCGCTGCCCCGCCGAAATTTTTTTGCCAAAAGTTAAATTTCCCACTTTTTTTCCCACACCAAATCGCACTTTAGGTTGGCCGATAAAATTGGCCTCTATCATTTTAGTTGACCTCTCTCTCTCTCTCTCTCTCATTCTCTCTCTCTCTCTCTCTCTCTCTCTCTCTCTCTCTCTCTCTCTCTCTCTCTCTCTCTCTCTCTCTCTCTCTCTCTCTCTCTCTCTCTCTCTCTCTCTCTCTCTCTCTCTCTCTCTCTCTCTCTCTCTCTCTCTCTCTCTCTCGTCTGCATCTCTTCCTCGTCGAAGAAAACAAATTCGAGCTCAGAGCAAAAGATTCTTTTGCTCTGAGCAAACCAAATTCACTCACCACGGATGGGTAATTCTCCCTCCTTCTCGATCTGTCTATGGCTTTTTCTTCTTCTCGTCAAATCTGTTTGGTTCTGGGTAATAGTTGTGGGTACAGGGTACTGGTTCATGATTCTTCGTCGGGTTCTTTCACCAGGATGTACGAGCTCTCTCCATTGCCTCTAACGAGGATCGATCTAAGAGCATTGACTGGCGGTGGCTTTGTTCTCTGTCTAGATCGGAATCAGATGGTATTCTGGAGGGTTCATTCAGAATCCTTAATTGTGTGTGTTTCAAATATAATTGATTTTTTTTAATGTTAAAACCCAATGAGATTCTTTTCTTGTGTCAATTTTTGAAAGTAGTGTATCTTGTTTATAAGACTTGATGAATTGATGATATTTTGAATTGATGATATTTGAGAGTAGAAAAGTCCTTGACTTGTTACTGATTTATTTATGCAATTTCAATATTACAAGCTTTGAGGCTGCTGAGATTCATTTATGCTTCAAGCCCAGGACATTGACAGCGCATATGAAGGTAAGGTTAGTTTTCGCCCCATTTTTCATTGATTTCGCTATTTAATAAACTGAAAATTCCAAAGCATAAGAATATTGAAAAGGTTTTGGAAGGTCGTCGATTCATCATCCTCTCTGAATTTTTGTCCATGAGACCTTAGAGATTTAATTTTTATTTTCTTTTGTAAGAATTTGTCCTTTAAATTTGTTTGATGTTGGTGATAATGATGATTATGATAGGTGCAAGTATATTATGTGTCTGTAGTAGTCTTAAACCTTTTAGGTGGAATTTCTGGGTTTCAGAATGTGGAACTTTGCCAGAGGATATGGAACTTACTAGACAAATGAATGAGTCGGGGCTTCCAGTCTCATTTCAAACAAATAAGGAGGTACATTACCCTATTTTCTTATTTCAATTGAAGTATTAAGTACTGCTTTTTCAGCTTTCACATTCACTACTACAAGCAGAGGTAGTATTAATCTGACTTGTTGAAGTTGAGACTCATTTGCAGAAGCAGAAAACAATATCTCAAGGAAACAGAAAAGGAATGGGCCTGAAGATGATGTACAGGCTTGTGATTCCTTACAGGCTTACACAACAGTGCCATGCTCACTGATGCAACAACAAATTTAGTGAATTCAGCTGTGTTAGATGATGTACTTTACCCAGGCAGCTGCTGCTAATGGCCATGATAAGCTCTCGTTTTCATTTTGTAAATTCAAAATAAATGCTGCCTTCGTTTTGTTGACTATCATTCTTTGGTATATTTTGAATTGGAATTGCATTAGATAAGAGCAAGCTCTTACCTATTGGAACTTATGATACTTGCATGTTATAATTTTTTGTGGAGAAAAAGGAAGGCTTGCTCTTGGGTTTAGTTTCAAAATTCTGCATTGTCAATTTGTCATGATGCTCTTACATCATTGGGTTCTTTAATATTTCAGTGTGGTTCAATATCTATCCCCTTTAATATTTCTGTTTGTCATGAATAGATTAGTCAGAGGCTCGGCAAAAAACACCGCCTTTCATAGGTGTTTTTGCTATCTAGACCTTTGTTGGTTAGTTTTGAATTCAATGCATGCACTTTTGACTTTGGTTTTGTGGGTGATTGATATTTTTCTTTGTAGGTTTTGTGAGGGTTGGCATTTAAGCTCAGCTTTGTGTAATCAGATATGGGAAATCGTTGAATTCCAGTTGTCAAGTATTCGTTTCTGTTTCGGTGTGCCTGTGAGTATTTTTCTGTGTTCTCCATTTTCAGTTCAGTTTTGAGGTATTGTTTTCATGTGTGTGTGACTAAGAGGATGACATTGCTGTGATGTTTGTATATAAAGGCATCTCATTTCTGTTTTGCGCATTTTCAAATAGGTCCATTTTCCTGTGGGAATCTTTAAGTATGGAGATGTTGATGCAAGTACACTAACCAACTTAAATGCGGTTTTCCTTTCATTTGAGTATAATTATTATACTCATTTTTGTTTCAAGAAAATGAGTATAATAATTATTATAAGTATCTTTGTTTCAAGAAAGAACTCATTTTTTGTTGTTGTTATCATCTCAGTGGGCATTGATGGCTTATTTAGAAATTTCGAGATTCTCAAGAAAACTGGGTTGAACAAATGGTACCTATATTTTCAGTTCTATTCTTATTTCTTACTGACCTGTGAAACAGAAATTTATATATTACTACCCATGTACAGTTTTTGAGTTTTTATTTTTTATTTTTTATTGATGTGAGATAAAAGTTGTATTCATCATGTCCCATGTAGTTTTTCCATCGATCTCTCTTCTTGATGATGCAATTTTGAATTATCTGTACTGTTTCCATCACAGTCTGAGGTCCGGATCGTGCAATGTGTTTCATTCTAAAGCCTGTAGACAAAAAATGCGGAAGGACAGACTGAATGGCAAGTACGCTCCAGTTTCATCCTTAATGTTCATAACCTCATTGTGTTGTATCTGTCTTCACAAGTACGCTCCAGGAGTGTTAATATGTACTTGATATTGGTTTGTGCTATATTTATCAGGTTATAATTGAAGATATTGGGAAGCAGATTAAGCAATTATAAACCGACAAGGTGCAGGACATTGATTTACTTGACTAGAATTGTTGAACTGTAATTTGTTATACTTTATAAATTTGTTTGCATATGGTGTATTTTGATTCAGTTAATATTGCATTTGGTGGTGTATTTTGAGGGGTGTACAATTGGAGAAAGCTTCCTTTTATTATTAATTAATTTTTTTTTTTTTGGGTTTTTTACAAGTTTTAAGGACACGTTTTGAACGTCCTCTATGACTCTTTTAAGTGTCTTGTTTTAGTTTTAAGGACACATATGAGTGTATTTTTTGTGTCCTCTTATGGTTTTAAGGACTCCATTTTCAGAGCTTTTAGGACACAGTTTGTGTGTCCTAGTATAGAATAGAGGACACCTATTAGAAGATATAAGGATGCAATTTAGGTGTCCTCTTATGGATTTAAGGACACTGCATCTAGAGCTTTAAGGACACACAAACTGTGTCCTCGTATAGAAAAGAGGACACGTTTTCAGTGTCTTTGTTTGAGACTTATAATGACTGCTGGATAGAGGACTCTTTAAAAAAGAGTCCTTGTATGTATTTAAGGACACAGTTTCAGTGTCCTTAAATGGTGTTTTTCTAGTAGTGGGCCATCTTCTTCAAATACTCGCCCTTGTATTATGCATATGAATCAAATCATTTAAGCCATCATCCTCATTTCTCGAACTCCAGCCACTAAGAAACCACTTGAAATAGTGAAAAAACAGCTTCCTGATATCGCGTGCAAGGCATGTGAGTGGAGTAAAAATCAGTTTTACCGATGTAGACGTTTTTTGACCTAACAGCGCGTGTATTGCACGCAACGTTGAAGACCCCAGGTGAGCACCCACCTAGGTGGGTGGAAGAAGTACACTACAGGAAAACTGATTATTCACGACGCGCCATGCCGTAAATCTTGCACTATTTTTACAAAAACAAAGGCGTATTTGCAATGTACGCTGTAAAACTCATAGTTTTAATAGAATTTATGGGGTGCTTGTAGTGTAGCCGTGTGGAAATCCAGTGCGCCCCTTATTTTTAAGACTTCCCTCCTGAAAAATGAAGAGCTAATTGATCTCAAAAGACCTCTCTCTCTCTCTCTCTCTCTCTCTCTCTCTCTCTCTCTCTCTCAATCCTCCGCTGCAAAATTCCAAAACCAATCTCATCAAATTCTCACTTCTCGCTCTCTCTGGTCTAGTCTCAGTCCACGGATTTCAGTCCCGGAGAAAATCAAGGCGAAGAAAAGAAGGAAATCTTCGTCGCCGCCAACTGAAAATCCTATATCTCCGCCAATCCGGAATGAAATCCTCCACCGCCGCTGCAGCCAAGGCCACGCCCAACCTGCTCTGTCTCACCAAGGTACACTTTTTCTGTACTACTACCTCTCTCTCCTTCCTCCACGCGTCCGTTAGCTTTTGTAATTTGTTGCTTTCTGCTTCGATCATAGTGAATTTGCTAAAGCTCAGTTAGAGTTTGAGATCGGAGTTGTTTGGTGTGGTTTACGGTGCTCGTTTGTTGTGAATATGCTAAATGTGGTGTTGTTTGGAGTAGATTGGGATTGATGAGTTGATTGTGCTTCAGGGTTTAAGAACCTGATTGGCTGGATTTAGTTTATTGTGTAGTTTGGTAGAATTTTTGTGTTTATCTACTTGTGAATGTGCATTGAGGGATTTTCTTTTAGATTGGTTTACTCACAATGTTCAAGTTGGATTCCTTATTGTGATTGTTGTCTGGCAAAAATTAATCGGAATTAAAGGTTTATCTGAGGCCAAACTTGATAAGATTTGTGACAGTGCCGAGAAGATAGTGGTTATTGTTCAAACTTGCCACAATCTGAAATGTTCATCTAGATTTTCTGAAGTTTTTTGAATGATAAGTTACTTCTCACTTTCTCAGTCTTCATTATCGTTTTTTATTTTTCAGAACTTTGGATATTACTGGAAGTGATGCTCTAACCAGAGTAAGTTTAAAATTGTTTGTGGTTTAAAGTTGCAGTTACCTTGTAAATAAGGGAATTGAATGCAAAGAACTGGTTACATAGATCATCAGGCTGAGTTTGTCGTTACTGTCTTTTGCTATGCTTGTTTCTATGCTGATACTGTTTTATCAGTGACAATGGATATTCTCAATATAATGGTATAATTATGAAAAATAATAAGATAGGAAATAATAATTGTGGGTTGGTGGAATAGAATATCTCAATTTGTTCTCCACAACAATCCCTGGCAAGATTTGGATATAAGAGCTTTTTCCCTCTTCAGCGCCTTCCATTTCCAATATGTTTCTCTTGTATCAACAGCTTAGACTGGTATAAATACTGTATAATCTGTATTCCTAACCTTGTACTGCAACTCTATTAAAGGGTTAACGGTTTTTCATGCAGGACAATAAGCGTATTGAGTAGTCTAGTTTTGCTTGGAAGAGAATGAGAGCTTGCATTTTGAATTTATGAGGTATTTGATATGATTGCTATTGATCTCTGTTTGTGCCAATTTCAGCATCAACGAGTCAATGGAAGTTCCGTTGAAATCCAAGTGTAAAGTGGTGGGGTTGTTTTCTTCAAGTGGGCCTATCTTTTCCTTCGATTAGTTTGACTACGTGAGTAGCCCTGGTCATCCACTTGTGACTGAAGGTAGGCCCTGGTGGTCCTGTGCCTAGCCATGGTCGTTCACCTCTTATGACTGAAGGTATGGCCTCGGGCTTCCTTCACTTGATGCTGGGCCTCCAAGCTACCTTGTTTGGTGAAACTGATAGTCTCGTCTCGGACTTCCTTCACCTGATGTTGGGCTTCCTTCACCTAATGTTGGGCTTCCAAGCTCCTTTCTTGGGTGGAACTGATGGCCTCACGTCGGGCATCCTCCACCTGATGTTGGGCTTCAAACTCCTTTCTTGGGTGGAGCTAATGGCCTCACGTCGGGCTTCCTCCACCTGATGTTGGGCTTCCAAGCTCCTTGTTGGGTGAAACTGATAGTCTCGTCTCGGACTTCCTTCACCTGATGTTGGGCTTCCAAGCTACCTTGTTTGGTGAAACTGATAGTCTCGTCTCAGACTTCCTTCACCTGATGTTGGGCTTCCTCCACCTAATGTTGGGCTTCCAAGCTCCTTTCTTGGGTGGAACTGATGGCCTCACGTCGGGCATCCTCCACCTGATGTTGGGCTTCAAGCTTCTTTCTTAGGTGGAACTGATGGCCTCACGTCGGGCTTCCTCCACCTGATGTTGGGCTTCCAAGCTCCTTGTTAGGTGAAACTGATAATCTCGTCTCAGACTTCCTTCACCTGATGTTGGGCTTCCTCCACCTAATATTGGGCTTCCAAGCTCCTTTCTTGGGTGGAACTGATGGCCTCACGTCGAGCTTCCTCCACCTGATGTTAGGCTTCCAAGCTCCTTTCTTGGGTGGAACTGATGGCCTCACGTTGGGCTTCCTCCACCTGATGTTGGGCTTCCAAGCTCCTTGTTGGGTGAAACTGATAGTCTCGTCTCGGACTTCCTTCACTTGATGTTGGGCTTCCTCCACCTGATGTTGGGCTTCCAAGCTCCTTTCTTGGGTGGAACTGATGGCCTCACGTCGGGCTTCCTCCACCTGATGTTGGGCTTCCACCACCTCGAGTTGGCGGAGCTCTATGGAAAGGACTATGCATTTTGGCATAGCTTTCGGAGAGAAGAGAAAGTTGAAGTCCCCCCATCAGCCTTGTGAAGGCTGGGTATTTATAGGAGAAGAGAGTTGACGTGGAAAGGGAAAGGCATGGCTCAATCCCATAAAATCGGGGTGTCAGCCTCCCACTCTCTGCCTACTGACACTCCGGGATGGGCTGACAGAGTTGGTACGTGACAGATGTCACCACAATGTGGTCCGATATGGTTGGTGAAGGGTCAGGGACAGGTGTCGCCTATCCAAGCTTCCCTTTTCCTGGAATTACTCTTAGGCCATGCCTTATGTCGGAACTTGACACGTGGCATGGTTGGTGAGATTTTGCTTTGATTGATGCTCCATGTCTCATCATGACGATTACATGTGCGTGAGCTTGGAGGTCGAGGCTTTAGCCTTGGAGCTCGTGGTCATGATCCTTAGAGGTCGAGGCTTCTAAGCTTGGGGGTTGAACTCTTGGTCTTGGGGGTTGAGACTCTTGGTTCCTTTGGACTGTGCTATTCTAGTAGTGAGGTCGTGATATGCTTTTGCCTTGCCATCCAAGATGGTGAGTTAATCACATGGTGACCGTCCAAGACTTAAGAGGTGGAGATCCAAGGTTGAAGACTTGGAGTACCAAAGTGAGGCATCTCACTAGTCATGATTATTTCCATCTTAGGGATATCTTTTCTTTCTCGATGAAAGGTTTAAGTGCATCGAAAGGTCAGAGTCCTACGTGGACTCTTTGACATTTCAACACGTACCACGTGAAATGGGTTGAAAAGTCAAAAGTATTTGTCGAACCAAATTATGACATCAACAATCTCTTTTTGTTTTGGCACTGATCCAGCATCTTCATCACATTCGTTCCTTGATATATGTAGTTTCTTAATTGCAGGGGTTACTTTACATTTCTCATGTGGGATGGAAACAGGTTCAAGATGTCATAGGTATTGTTATCTTACCTTATAAATTAGTTTTGCGGTCAAACTATTGATTGTCAATACTGTTTAAAGGTTGCTAAATTGTCTAACTAAAAGAACATTGCTAAATGGAGTTTTCTTATTCTTTTTATTGTTGATTTGGGTGATATGCAGTAGTAAGTTTTTGCAGAAGATTCGGAAGTCATGTTTTGCAGCTTGAAGCCCCATTGAGAGGAATGGCACCAATGTTGACAGCAATAGGTTTGGCTCCATCATTTCTGGCCATAGATTGAGTTCATATGTTTGTTTTGCGCGCCGTAAATGACCTCTTTTCCTGTAGTGATATTATTCCTAGAGTGAGTGGGTTCTTGGGGGCTCAAGGTCTTTTTTTTTTCCTGAATATTATTCCTGGATTATTATTGTTTACATTAATTATCACAGTATATGTAACTAGTCAATTTTGTTTCTCTAAATATTCTATGCTATAGGAATTCTAAGCTTTGAGCTGACCGTTAAAGCATTTGATCATGGTTGAGCATAGCCATTATGATATCAATTAATTTGCTTCCAATCTCTAAAGTACTAGTGTATTCATTTATGTCATTTTGTCTTCAATTTAACTACTATTGCAAAAGAGACTGCCGTCTTCCTCTAATTTAGGGTTTCGTTCCCTTCATCTTAGTCTCGTCCAGTGGCGCGGGAGCCGAGCCGGGCCTTTGGTCTCGTCAGAATGCGGTGAGTGCAACCAGGCGGGGAGTATTCCTTCAATGGAGCTGGGTGGCTCTTGCAAGCTTGAGTTTCTCTGGGATCGTCGGGATTAGGTTTCCGGTGGGAGGTCGATGTCAGATTCTAGATTGCAGATCTGAGGCTTTGGAGGTCGTGGCACAAGTCCAATACGGCGGCGGCGTGAAGGGGGAGATCGACGGCTTGGGGTGCTGCGGATCCACATCTGGTGGCCGGGATTTGGGTTTGTGTTCGGTACGTGGGGTCTTTCTCGGACCTCTTGGAGCGTCGTCAAGGTGGCAAACAGCTGGGGTGTGCTTGGACGGGTGGTGGCGGTTATGGCAGGGGTGGTGGTCGCGTTTGCAGCTGTGCAGCGTTTGCCCTAGCAAAGGAGGTGGTGTCTGGGCCTGAGATGGGCTGTTCCTTTTGGACCTTGGGTTGGCTTTTCTTTTGGGCTCAATTATTGCTTTATGGTTTATGTTTTTACTTTTCCAATAACTCCATATTTTTGGGGAAGATAGTGGGCTTCGGCCCAAGTAGGCTGGCCAGGCTTAGTCAACATAAGTTTGCACGGTTATGATTTCTTTTTTACACCAAGTTAATGAATCTTCTGAAGTACCACAATTGAGTGCATTGACGAAGGGAGATTCAAGATAGTTTTCTTAGTGTAAGCTGAGATTTGTAGTTGTGTTCTTGAATATCTGAGCGACAATGTATTAGTGGATGGTACCTGTATTCTCTTACCTGCTTGACCACTGAGTTATGGTACAAGCATATGGAGTTTATTTGTATGTGCAGTTCTGGCTTTGGGATTAAATGAAATCTCTATTATTCTGTCCAAAAAAAAATTATGATATCATTTTCTCCAACTTCTTAATTTCTTTTTGGTAGCTCAACTTTTTGGTAGTCACAATGCATGGCTTGCTCAAAAGCATGCCGAAAGATAAATGCTCAAAGACGGGTGCAATAATTGGAATGTGATCCTTTGCATTATACCCAGATGCAATTCCAACTTCCAAAAGCAACACCAACGCCTATGGCGCATGTTACAATGATCCTTAGCCCAATCTTGGAAACAAATTTAGAAGAAATGGACATGATTTCCAGGCAACCTACAACTACGTACAAGGGAGGTTATGGAGTTAAGGTAACGCAAAATTCTCATGTAATCGAGAAACAAAACAAAAAACAGCATTTCTTTCTTTCTTTGCAATAGGAGTTCGGTTTTTTCCAAACTATTACATACTAATTAAACTCCCAATCTTGAACATACTAAACAAAATACTGGGGCTAGATCTAGGCAAGCTTTCTCTTATTAGCTTCACCCCTTTCCAAACTTTCTTTGATGCAGGAATAAGCATTGCCCTTACTTTCTTTTGCTTGTTCTGGCAGGTTCAAGGGGGTTAAAGTCTCGCATTCTTCAATTTCTATCAAATCTCCACATTCCCTGAGTTGTAAAATAAAATAAAAAATCATATAAAGCATAATAGAAAGATACTCCATATTTATTTAAATTAAAGAGGAAACCAAAAAATGTGATAAAAGAACCTATATATGGCTTGTAGGAGAAAGTAACAACTCACCTTTTCTCTTCTTGTTTTATCTGGTTCATGTGGGTGGCAATCCCTTCTTCTTTAATCGGTAGGATATTATTCTTTAACTGGATCAAGAAAAAGAAGAAAACTAAGACTAAACGCAGAAGCATAATTAACACAACAACTGTTAGCAACAAATCACCTTCAAAATAGATTAGCTAGGCTACCAAAATTCTGAAAGTTCTCATTCGCAAGACTCATATATCCTAACATCCCGTCCAATACATGAATACCAACTTATTTTTTGGACTATCAACAAAATAAAAACAAACAATCCTCTATAAACCACAAAGCGAGACAAAAAGCACAATAAGAGACCAGCAAGTGCTTCAGAAAAGTATCAACATCAGTAAAGAGGCACATGGTCATTCTCACAGCCATTAGCGATTAGTCAATCTATCAGACATTTGTAAACCTTTTCAGAGGGGAAAAGACTCAAATATTATTGCTTCCTTAAGAGGTTTCCGAACAAATTTGAAGGAATAGGGGTGGTGCAGACACTAATAAGTAATGAAATAGGCAGTTAGGCACTATAGCCAGCAGAACTTGACTTGGGGTCCATTCTTTGGTTACCACCCTCACAAAAAGAATAGGTTTTGGAGATCAGATGAAAAAAGTCTGCAGGTAAAATAGTAGGTAATAGCGAGAATTAATTAACCTAGAAACAATTATATGAACCTAGCCAGGAAGCCTAGGAAAACAACTATATGAACGAACCTAGCTAGGAAGCCTAGCAATCTACTAAAATTAGTTGTTTCTTGTTTAGCTTTGTGCCTGTGGTTCTTAATAGTATATATATATATTTAAGAGGAAAGGATTTCTGCATTACCAGTTGATGAACCTGGTCCTTAGCATCAGCCTTATCCTCCTCCTCCTGTTTCAGAACTTGGTCCTTAACATCAACCTTATCCTCCTTTTCCTGCAGAGAGGTCAACATAAGAAAACTAGGAATTGAGAAATAAAATAAAAGAGAAGTTACAAGGCTAAAGCAATTCTGTGTCAACGAGGTCAACATAATAGACAAATAAACTAAAAGAGAAGTTTACACACCCTAGTACTGGTGATGGTCTGCTCTTTTTTCCAGTCCTCATATTCCTCTAGAAAAATTCTACTCTTGAGGGCGTTCTTCACCGTCTCCAAATCATTGAGGGTGCTACACCTATCAATATGCTCTCTCACCCTTGCCATGAAAATTGTGATTCCGTTGCGATACATAGGGCATCCAAGAATGTAGGGAATCATCATATCCAGGATCTCCCCCTCATCGCCTTGTTTCATACTCAATCCCATCCGACTGCACACAAGCAACAGATCCTCCATGCATTCTTCTCTCGTTGTTGGATCATTAAAATCATCAATCTCCTCCTCCTCATAAGCCATCCCCACCTCCGTTTTCCCCTCAGCCACCGCCACCGCCTCCACATCATCATCATCGGAATCCTCATCCGTTTCCTCTTCCAACTCCTGATCCGATTCCTCCTTCTTCTTCTCCTCCAAACTTTCCTCCTCCTTCTTCTCCACGCCGCCGTTTGAAAGATACTCAACAACTTGTCTAACCAACTCGACGTCGATCACATTCCTAGATTTTAGGAGCTCTTCTCTGATCGCTGTGCTGATCTCGGCGATCACTATTGACCAAAAACATTCCTCGTATTGTTTGAGGAACGAATCGACGGCCTCGATGGCCCTTGCGCGAGAAACTTCGTCTAGATCGATCTTCACCCCAATTAATTTGACTTGCCTCAACACGTCCATGGCCTCCGGCTCCGTCAAGTTTATCGGTCTCCACTCCATCTCTCTTTCTTCCTATCCAAGTAACAGCTTTCATAAGCTAAAAGTTATATATGCTTACGTATACCCCCAAACTGGGCCTCAGTGGTTTTGAAAGTTGAGAAGTTTCGGTTTGGCAAACTTTTTGTCATTTGATTCAGCGTGCAAACAAATGTTGAACTAGCATCAAAACAATATGACAACGTCTAATGCATCCTATTTACAAGTCTGCGGCTCGAATTCAGGTCATTACATGTACTTGTATGATTCTAAGCAACTGAGTATCAAGGTAAGCCTCAGTCAAAGTCAAACAGATTTAGTTGTTCTTCTGTGTAGTCTGGGAGCGCAGTTGTTAAGCTCAGTGGCTGCCTTGGCCTTTTTGCTCCTGTTATTCTCCCATGATTATCAAGAATCTCAGTCGAGTTTGCTGAACCACTAATGGGTTGGATGATGCTTGATGAATTGTCCTCTTCAGCCATTCTGAGCTCCTCAGCAACCCCAGTTACTTGTTCTGTATCAATAATGTCCTCTCTAACAGACATTTTAGTGATTCCATTAGGCATAGCCTTTTCCACCAATGAAGGCTCTATCTCTACAGCAGCAAATTGGCTTCCAGAGTGCACATGAGCAGAGAAAATCCTTCCTGGTGCCGCGTGGCCAGTTTCCATATGCTTCTCAATATTTTCACTCCCAATCACCTTGGAATTTTGTCTCAGACATTTCATGATTCGCTGAGTACTATCCTGTGATGGGAGGAGTTTTTCTTGTGGCATCCGTAACATTTTACTATTTTCTGCTGTAAAGAACAAAGAGGTACAAAACAATTAAGTTTTACTAAGAAACATAAGAATTCATGTTACAATCTCATCTCTCACACCCACAGGCAACATAAAAATGAGAAGCAACTTTTCTCTTTAATACAAGCAGATTGAATATAAGAATATTGCCTACTTATAAGTTTGACTTACCACAGATGAGAGCAGGAGTATTAACTGACGAAATTGGAAAATCTTTTGTGGCAAGAGGCCCACTATCCTTGGAAATGACCTGTAAATGAAACATTTCATCAGTAAACTTCAAATGAAATAACAAGAAAACAGAAAGAATGGGGATGTGGTGTGAGTGTATCTGGTTTGGTGGCTCATAGGAAAATAAATACTTGTGACCAACTCCAACTCCAACACAAGGAGATCTTATGTTTATTTTAAGATTGCTGCAATATTGAAAAAGAAAGGGAGAGCGATGTGTCAAGAATATTAGTGCCCCAGAAATGCGATATGTGATTAAGGACTTGATCAAGCACATCAAATATTGATTGTACGATGCCCTCTAACTCTGCTTTTAAGGGCTTTCCTTCATCAAGTGATCAAACACATCCAAGTGAATATGAAGATCATCAAATAGCAACCCTCTAAAAGCTCAAGCAAAGTGATGAGAAAAATGGATGGCCGGGCTCTGTAAACATATTCCTAACCAATCAAAGATGCCTTTCTTTGCCTATGTTTCTACAGTACTCTAATAATTGTCCAGACCAAAAAGAGCACGCACCTTGACAATGTTGCTCACCGTCACATTAAGATAACATGCAGAGTGTGAGGGGGAAAACACAGCAACCTGATAACAAGCATTCATTAGTTATTCCCATGGTGTTGATAATGACATGAGTATCTAAATCACAACTCACTAAAGATAATTATAATCAGTGAAACTCAAACTGTAAACGAGACATCAGAAAATCCAACCTTCTGCAGAACCAAAACCGCACCCACAGAAATGCTCGTCCCAAACTCTCCCTCAGAAAGGGCTTTGCGGTGGATGGTAGCATCAATTGTACCTGTAGGATCCTGAATGCAAAAATTCAGCCACATTGGTATCTCTAGTGGCACAAAGTGAAAATTTGGGGAAGCAAATCTAGTTCTTAGTTGACGGCTAAGACCAACGAATAACCACAGAAAAACCACACATTCATACACACACTCACCTTCAAAGTCAACATGAGATCACCAAGACCATTTGGGGTGCAAGATTTGATCATAGCAACAACCTAATCAACCAGCAAAAACAGAAAACCACAAGAATCACTGACTCAGTTCTACTCAATCGGTTTCGCAATTTTAACAAAGCTCCAATCTTTAACACCTAATTTGCCTAATACAGATTAAGGGTTTCCAATTTTTCTCAAAGTGCTCCCAATTCTAATATTCCAACCCCAAATCCCAGATCACAAAATTTCCAATTGACACCAAAACGACGACGTAATAGAACTACCTTAGCTACTCTGTGAGTGCCAAGCCCCTTCTTGATCGAACCCAAAGGGGTCCGAGGGCCGCCACCGCCTTCTGAATCGAGAGCGTGGAGCCAAGAATCGGCGGCGAAATCGTCGTCTTCCTCGTCGCCGTTCTCGAAGACTCTCCTTATGAACTCCTGCGTCGGAATCGGCTCGTCGGAGGAGGAGGAGGAGGTCTGGGAGCGGCGGTGCATCGCGGCCTGAACGGCGCCGGCGGGGCCCGGAATGAGGGCCGGAGATGGAGAGGAGGGTTTGGGTAGGGGGTTTAGGGAAGGAGAGGAAGAGTGGTTGCAAGGGCGAAGAGAGAAAGAGGGGAGCTCCGAAACGTCGTCGTCTACGTCGAGAGCTTCTTCCCAGGGTTCCATATGGTACTGCTCAGTGGAAGCGCGGGAATGTGATGGAGGGGTTTTGTGGGGTTGGGTTTTGCAGTGGGCCGGGTTTTGTATTGGAGAACTGGGCTCAGAATATCGGGTCCAAAAGAGTTCGGTTCGGTTTTTGTTTTGCTTATTGTACAAAGTCACTTCGGTGTCCCACCTTGTGAAGGATTCCTAGGATTCTTGTGAAATTATTATTATTAGGATCAATACATGAGAAACCATACATGTGAAGCATTATGTGGAATTTATTAGGATGAATATGAGGCCAGATGAAAAGCCGTACACAATGAAATTGTTTGATTGGCCCAAAAGGACATTGAAAATGAGGGGTTGAAAATTTATGTGCAACACAATTCAGGTACAAGGATAAGCTTAAGCAAGCTTAATAGTATGCTCGATCTTGTCAAGAGAAAGTAGAGAAACCCAAGGACTGATTGATCAGAAAATGAGGTGCCATAAGAGTCACTCGAACTCCTTTCTTGAACAAGTCGCAAATTATGATCCACTTAAAATAGAAGTAGTTCGAACAACTTTGTGTCTTTCTTGTACCAAATTAATTAAATGGTATATATCATGGCCATGGACTACATGTCTCAAATCAGTGAGATTAAGCAATGCAGAAGATACCATCAATAGTTTAATGGTTGAGTGTGTTGGTTTGAATTCAAGTTTGATAATTGAATTGGAAATGTTCTAATTGACTGATCAAAATACTAAACTATAATTTTGACTATTTCTGAAGTGAAGATAGGCTATAAACTCTACTGGTAATGAAGTTCAATTATATCTCGACTTTTTTTTCTTTTTCTTATACAAAGAAGAATGGACTGAATTTTTCTTTGACTTGAATTGGTTCTTATACCAGTCCCTGCTGTAGATCTAGGCCTCTACTGGTGCAATGTTCAATTTTAATCCTCATCGACAACAACAAAATGTCAAAAGGACTATATATGTAAAAATGATGTAAAAGATTTCAAATTATCTTTGTCCAAAAAAAAAAGGTTTGAGCACAATCAAGTATATTTGCTTACCACATTTTACGACTATTTAATAGTGTTTCTTTGTTGAATTATCTCAAGTCTCAACCTTTTAACAATGTTTAGTCGGGAATGCTAATGGTTGTGTCTCTATAATAGGAATGAAATTTTCAACTTTTGTATGCCAATACCTGTAGATTGCTGATTATGAAGCATAACTATTCTAGTTTTGGTCCAATTCATTTCTTAAACAAAAAAAAATTACTCTTCGATCTTTCTAGTACCATGTGATGATTCATACCAATAGAATTGCACCATTTTAATAGATTCAATAGAAGGATACTCTATATATTATTGAATAATTCAATCCTAGTGGATTGCTAATTAGCGAGTGACGTTATTCTGATTTTAGTTTATTTTATGAACCAACACTTTTAAACCCATTACACTAATAAAAATTTACAAGTAATTATAATCTATTACATTATCTAGCAATTTCATATAATAACTCAGACGAATAGAATAACAACATTCTGACACAATTCAAGGCAAGAGTGTAGATCACATAGTACCCTCCCAAACTAAAATAATCTCTCGAAAATTACCCCATTCTTGTGGGTGGAGAGTGTCGCCGCCACGATAAACGACAATAGTAATGTCCGGCATCAAGACCCCGGGAATAACGGTCCACAACATCTTTGTCAAGTCAACCCTCAACCTCCCCCATAATTAAATCTTGTCCATTGCCTCCCTCAACTGCCTACCGGAAGTTCCGGTCACCTTTCCTCCCTCCCCACCAAAACAGTAAAAAACTTTCACCCTTTTCACCTCCCTCCCCCACTCTGCCCCACCACAAACAAACACAGTAAAAAAAGAGAAGAAAAATCAGTCCCTTAATTCCCTCCCCCTGGAAAATACCAAACACAAAAAAACAAGAGGAAAATCAAATCAAGGTGTTTCCTAGTACTATCTTCGGTGGGCCCAGTCTCATAAGTTTATTGTATGAATCTTCTTCTTTATTGATTGGATTAATTTACCAGGTCATTGTGGGTTAGGTAATTTTTGATTGTGCTGATTTGGTGAAATTAATTGTGGTAGAGGGTGTGTATAAAGGAGGGGAGAGGGAGATCAAAGGAAAATGGCAGACTCACCTGGTGGTGGTAAGCACCAAGGAGGGTCAAAGTCGGCAGCGTCTCTCATGGAGAATTTGCTCGGTCTTCTCCGCATCCGCGTCAAGCGCGGCGTTAACCTCGCCGTCCGTGACGTCCGTAGCAGCGATCCCTACATCGTCATCAAGATGGGTAAACAGGTACCCACCACTTGTTCCATCTTTTCCCACCATCAAGTTTCCACCTCTGTTCTTGGTTCTTCTTGTTGTGCTCTCTCTGTTGTTCTTGCATGGTGTGTATATATATATATATATATATATATATTGTTGAGAATGTCAATAATTTGCGCTCTTTTGTTGTTATACAGCACAAAAGTCTGTTCCTTTGGAAGATGTAAGAATGTTTTTTTAGGTAGATTACGACTTTTTCGACTCGATCTAGGAGATTTCTTGGTTTTAGCTATTTGTGTTAGGGAGATCGGTGCTTAGAATAGCTTCAATTTGATTCAGGCGGTCATACCATCACAAATTGTTGCAACCCTTTGTTCCTAAGTTTGACTCTTGTTTTGGAAATAAGGAAAAAGGTTGTAGTTTTAGTGTTAGATTAGTTCTTAAACAGCTTGATAAAGCCTTACTTCGCTTGTGCTTTTGCAGCTTGAGAAATGGTTTCTTTTCCCTTTATACTTTTGTTGCCGTATGATTTAGTTTGACCATTATGGTCATAATCTGCAGAAACTGAAGACTCGTGTGATTAAAAAGGATGTTAATCCGGAGTGGAATGAAGATCTTACTCTTTCTGTTACGGACCCTTCTATTCCAGTCAAGCTGGTAACTGCTTCTTCTATTGCCCAACATATAATCCAACTATTTGTTCATAAAAGAGAATGTTAATAATTTGTTGATGGTGAATTTGTTTCTTCGTGGTGTGTAGACTGTGTATGATCATGATACATTCAGCAAGGACGACAAAATGGGAGATGCAGAGTTCGGCATAGTACCTTATATTGAGGCATTGAAGATGGACTATGAAGGAATCCCGAGCGGAACGATTATCACAAGAGTACAACCCTGCAGGCAAAACTGCCTATCTGAAGAGAGCAGCATCCGCTGGAGCGAAGGTAAGGTCGTCCAAGATCTCTGCCTCAGACTGAAAAATGTGGAATGCGGTGAAGTTGAAATCCAGTTGCAATGGATCGATCTTCCTGGTTCCAAGGGCTTATCATGAATGGCCTCTCTGTATGTATGTTTTCTGTCTTATATATTATATTGGCTGCTTGCAACCTTCTACCACCTGAAACTGAAATCAACATGGACTGGTTTTCGTTCATGGCTGGGTTGGTTTGTTCATATATATGTATAACAGAACCAACAATGTATGTACTTTTATTCGACTACTGGTTGGTTTTAAGCTTGTAGCTCATTAAATAGGTTGAACAATTTGGGGCTCTTGTCATCATAAAAACTGAGTAAGTTGCATGTACCCATTTTCATATGTTGTTGGGTACATCTCAAGCTTCTAGCTCATTTTCACTTTTTCAGGGCAGACTATATAAAAGTGCATTATAATAAGCCTTCTTTATACAATTGCAAATGCTACCGTATACGATGGGTGATGGAATTTATGCAGATCTCTGCTTTCCTCTGTTGCATATGTTTATGATATGTTTTTAACAGTTCTGTTCATTAATTGTTTCCAAAAATCGATAAACAAGAAGGTATAAAAATCGAATTCATCTATTATATTTGCAATAAAATTAGTGTGTGTACCTTCTATGCTGCACAAATCACATGAGAAAAAAAGACACTCACTAGGTAAGGGAATATTATGATTATTATCGAAGTTCCATGAAAGAGAAGTTGCAAGAATTTAATCTGAAGCCGAGAGAGTGTTGGAGTTCATGAAAAATCATCCTAGTAAATAATCTCTTTTCTTTAAATACCTAATCAATCAAGTGATACTAGTCTCAGCCATATTTGAAGCCAGCACCAAACCCCAGCTCTGTTTATACCAGTCTCAATCTTCTTGTTTCCTATGCTAAACATGTGACTATCGAACTTACATATGGAAACATTAAGATGAATTCAACCAGACAACAACCTAACCTAGCTAGGTAATGTTCCTCAAAGTAGAACTGATAACAAGCTGAAACACCCATTCACATCAAATGTGACTAGTATCATAGCCAAGATTTTGAAAGTAAACTTATTCTTCAGAATCTGAAATTCAAAAAATTGAATTATGGGATTCACCTGTCCATGAATAGATCGTCGACAAAGTTGTTCATGTTTTCCTTCCCGCCAAGCAAGCAAATCATGGCTTCCAAGTATCAAACAACTGAGGTTCGTCTTCGTAGGACTATAATTTTTCTCCCTTTACCCATATAAAAATTTCGACATAATTTTAAGTTTTTAACATATTTCCACACTTCTTATGTTAAACAAATTGACATGCATCACACACACCAAACCAAAACCCGATACTTCTTCTACGACACAAATGCTGCTCGGCATTGGGCCCGTTTCCATAGAAAAATGCTCCAACTTCGAAACCCATTATTCATTCGAAAAGGACTAATTATCTGCTTATTGGTTGGGGCCTGGTCTGGTACTAGCAATAAGGGCGAGAAGGCCCAGATATTCGGCTGTCACTAGCATCAGCAATAGATGAATAGAAGTTGGGAGGCTTTCCACTTGTTTAAGGAAAATTGAAACTGAGAGAAAAGAGTCGTACTTTCATTGATAATATAAAGAATTACAAGACATAGAATCAGAGTTGTATAAGGAAAGATAATCGTACAATTAAGCGGATATCTATAAATATCTCCGAGAACATCTCTAATTCAAAACCCGATTACAACTAGTTCAAGTAACCTAAAGTTTGGGCCAGACAAATATTTTGGATTTACTTGAACACTCCCCCTTGTGTTGCCCAAATGTGATGATTCTCTCGTTGCCTAATTAAAAACCTTGTCAAGTAACAAAAATCCTGTGTGATAAAAATAACCTCGGTCGAAAGGGAAAAAGAGCACAACACACCATTCACGTTTCGTAACCATACATGTAGACATCTCCCCCTGATGTCTGCATCTCCCCCTGATGACTACAGCAATGGGAGTTCGGATAACTTCGGCAAATAATGCTACCAACATGTTTCTCGAAAGTGGAATTTAGGCAATGACTTAGTGAGCAAATCTGCCACACTGTCCTCAGATCGAACCTAGTTCACTTTGATCTTGAGGAGAGCCTATTGTAGCTTATTATGCTTGATATTGTCGCTTTTGATCTAGCATTACTTCATTTGTCTAAAGCAAACAACATTATCCTCATAAATGCTCGTAACTTCATTTGTGGTAGACTTCAAACCACAATGTTCGTATTCTTATCTCCCCCTAACGACGGGAAAAATGTCTCATCAAAGTGACAATCCGCAAGACATGCGGTAAAGAGATCACCTAGCAAGGCCTTAAGTGGCAGACGATTGTTGAAATCTCAAATCCAATGTAATTGCACATTCATTTGTAAGGACTTATCATAGTGCGTTGTAGCGGCGCAATTGACACATAAATGGCACACTCAAATATGCGTAAGTACGATATTGGTACCCAGTCACTAGCTATAACGCATAAGTAGATTCAGTGGCGGTGGGTGGTAGACAAATCACCCGAAGCGGATATAAAGAGATTGGTGCGCATTACCAATATCCGGACTACCATCGTAGTCTTTTCCGCGAGACCATTTAGGTGTGTACATGATAATATAATGTCCAACATAAGTCCTATTGCAATAACCATAGAAAGTCTTCTATGTAAACTCTCTAGCATTGTTAAGTCCAGTTGACTAAATATGATGATCTGGGGAGTGAGCCTGTTGCCATATGATATGTGCTAGGAGTGTAGTATAAGTAGCATTTACAGGTGGACAATGACACACCACGTGATCAGTGTGAACCAACATCATGAAATTTATAAACGTCCACAAGTTGGTTGAATCAGTCTACAAAATCCCCATGAATTTTATGTAAGAACAGAATGAGTATTTTCTTATCATTATTTTTCATAGGACGGTTTCAGTCTGAATTTTCCTAAGGAACGAGGTTTGTAATACTAGCGAAAGATCTTAGAAGCAACTAATCAAGATTTTGGTTGGGCTTAAGCGGCTGAAACGCTATTCGAAGCAAAGTTAGTGATTGCAGTATCACCTGGGGCGCCATCACCATAATGGACGTCATCCATGGCGTTATGGATAGGGACTGTGTCAACCTAGGCTGGTGATGGATAGCGGCGGTCATACTTAGTTCAGGAATCAACCTTTGATTCGTGCTGCGTTTCTCTCAAAAGAATGGATGTCCATGTGAAGTATTTTGTAGACGGATCATCATATTATGACCAGGATGACTTATCATGTCGTGACAAAGCCAATATGTGTTTAAATCCAAGAGATCTTATCTCATGACTTTATTGGATTTAATAGCTCGAATAGTGGCATAGAGTCCACTAGAGAGACACATAAACTTCTCTAAGATGCGCATTTGTTCGCAATCATTAGAGGTATTGCAAATGAACTCATTTCTGTTCTCTACATGCGTTTTCGCATGGAATCCGTTGGCTATTTATAAGGTGCGATTTGCTCTAGAAGAGTAGAGAGTTTCTGTGACAGTAATCATGGTGTCATTTGGCAAGGGAAACTTGGGCTATTCCATGACCTTGAACTAATATTGATGGCCCAGCCATCATAGTCACAAAGGAATATGCTCAGAATCAAAATGGAGTCATAATGAAAAGAACTCAAAATTTTATTCATAGGCCACACGGAATTACGTCATTGTCTCTTTAACTAGAGAGAATCTAATCCAAGAAGCTTGCTAATTAATGCAAAACAAAGGTAGTCATTTGACTTCTTTCGATAACTCCAAAATAAATATGACCAGGTGAGTAAAGAGATGTCGGTGGAGCAAAGCTCGCTTAAATACCACTTATCTCAAAACCTTCCTTGACATCATACTCATTTTAGATGAACCTATGTGAAGAAAAACTAAACCAATGACATTTACTACAAAGTATATGGCAATTGCCTATTTACATCTCTTGGAAAAATAAAGACTTAAAAAGAATTGACGATTTATTAATCCCAGTTAGATTTGAACTCTTCAACCCTTCATTCTAGATCATCTTCTTGATCTTCTTATTCCATATGGTGATCTTCTCTTCCTTCACAATAGGCTTTGAAGGCGGTGACAATTTATTCACAAGCTCTACAAATGTGTGCCCAATGACCGGATAATTCACATCGGGAACATTCATCTCTGTGCTCAGACTCCATTGATTGAGGCGCTTTGAAAGCGTCATTAGGATGGCTCTTAGTGTCGGGGGTGCCACCAACATGGCCAGAGGCGTTGCCTCTCTCTCTCTCCTTCCACGTTGACCTCTTCAGTTCCGTGTCCGCCTATTTTAGTGGTTACCTTCCTCATTAGAGCTAGAATATGGACTAGAATGGCGTTGCCTCTCTCTCTCTCCTTCCACGTTGACCTCTTCAGTTCCGTGTCCGCCTATTTTAGTGGTTACCTTCCTCATTAGAGCTAGAATATGGACTAGAATGTCCAAAATTGCCCCTAGATTTAGGGTTTCGCTCTTAGCGCCCTCCCTCAGGAGCACGACTATAATTGGACTCCGGAATATGCTTTGTTCCCACGGGTCTCGAATTATAGTTCTTCACAAGGATGTTGTCATGATTTTCAGCAACATTCATTGCTCCAATGAGCTCATGAAACCTTGTGATCCATCCTGCAGTAACATCAATTCGATAGTTCTTTGCAACCATCAAAGCAGAGACGGGAAAGGTAGAGATAGTCCTCTCAATCAACATCGCATCTGTGATATCTGTTCCACATAATTTTATTAAGGATTTAATGCAAAGTGTTTCCGAGTTGTAGTCAATAACTGACTTGAAATCACAGAAGCGGAGGCTATGTCATCTCACTTCTAGTTCAGGAAGCAGGGAGTCACGGACGTTGCCAAATCTTTCTTCGAGTGAGACCCACAGCCTTTTGGGGTCTTCTTCATTCATATACTCATACTGGAGCGAATCATTCATATGACAAGTCATTAGGATGATGGCTTTCACCTTATTTGCCTCTAAGGCTGATGACTTTCACCTTATTTGCCTCTAAGGCTGCTCTATTTTCTTCCAAATGTTGAACTTGCTCAACAGTTAACATGTCCTGGCAAGGCTCGAGAATCGTATCCAGGATTTTATTGGCCTTGAGATGTTAGCGGACATCACGAACCTACTTGTGATATCCAGAACCAGTTGTTCCCAATGGAGCGAAGTCCAGTCTGTTCAGGTTACTCATCCTGAAAGAGAACAAAAAATTATGGTTAGTTTTGGAGCTTAAAAGGATACCACGAAAAACATATAAAATTTCTAAGCGTAGTCGCTCCCAGGAAATTATGAATTTCCGAGCGCAATCGCTTCCAAGAAATTAGGGATTTCTGTGCATAGTCGCTTCCAAAAAATCAATTCCAAGTGGTATTGGATTAGATCGAAAAAATGATGTGTTTGTGGTCGATCATAACATCTCAACAAACTCTAAGTTTGGAGGACTCTACAAGCTCCAAGCTTGGAGAGAGCACGAACCCCCACAGCTCGGCTTTTGGTCTTCCCTATGAAGAAGAAATGGGGGGTATAATAAGGGAGGTTGCAAGTCCCCTATAAAAAGAAGAGAAATTGAAAAAAAAAAAAAAAACTCAAAAAAATATAACTTTTAGTAAAAAATACCTTGAAATAGTTATCTGAAAGTTGCCAAAAAATCTCGAAGGAAAATCGTCGGAAAAATCTCACAGGAAATCTGGCCAGAAAGTGGGCTGAAAAGTCGCTAGAAATCTAAGGGCTGGCTTCCGTACGGTACCTGAGCTTATGGGTCAATACCATGTACCGTATCAACTTATATTGGTATGCAAAAAACTATACCACTACCGACCACAAAATCTGGTATACCAAGAAGTAGGTATACCGATTTAATCGGTTAGTTAGGTACGGTTTGGCACCATCCCGAAGCAGATAAATGGGGGAGAAGGAGAAGAAGAAGACGAGAGCAGAAAAAAAAAAAAAAAAAAAAAAAAAACTGAAAAAGGAGAGTCCAGAAAGAAGAAAAAGAAGAGACGGGCCAGGCCGGGAAAAGAAAGAAGAAAGAAGAAAGAGAAGAGAGTCAGAAATAAGAAGAAACTAAAAAGAAGAAGAAGAAGAAGAAGAAGAAGACAAGAAGAGAGCAGAAAAAAAAAAAAACTAAAAAAAGAGAGTCCAGAAAAAAGAAAAAGAAAGAGAAGAGTGTCAGAGAGAAGAAGAAGAAGAAGAAGAAGAAGATAAGGAGAAGAAAAAAAATATAAAAAAAGAGAGTCCAGAAAGAAGAACTCAAGAAAGAAGAAAGAAGAAAGAGAAGAAACGGGGAAAGAAAGAAGAAAGAAGAGAGTCAGAAAGAAGAAGAGAGAAGAATACAAAAATGAGTACTGTTGTATTATACATGAGTTCGGTACGGTACGGTATACCGTGTATATATGAAAATTCAAACCATTACCGTACCGTGTATGTGAAGTTGGTACGGTATGGTCAAGAGTTCGGTTACCGCAATGTTGGCTACCAATTTCTTTGGTTTGGCATGGATGCGATTGGTACAGTTTTTCTCGGTACAAAATGCCAGCCCTAGGAAATCTAGCCGGAAAAGTCGCCGAAGGGGACCTGTAGCCTGGGCTGATGTGGCGAGGCTGACGTATCATCGAGGTGGGCCTGGCGAGCAATGGGTTAGTGACGTTTGTGGGCCGCGCTACTTTTTTTTTTTTCCCTCTTTCTGCCAACTGGGCTTCTGATCTTCTTGGTTGCGGCTGCAGCTGCCTCCTCCTTTTTTCTTTTTTTTTCTTCTTCTGCCGGTTTTTCTGCAGGAGGTTTTGGCTGCCGGTTCAGTAACTTCTAGACCAATTTTTGGGTTTCTTCTTCCGGTTGGTGAATCTTTGGATCGAGAAGTTTTTGCTGGCAAAATTTGGTAGCAATCAGAGGTCCAGAAGGTGGTGAACGGGTGGAGTATTTGCTGCAGGTGATTTGGAGCTTCCGGTGGCCTGTTTAGTAGGTTTCCAGCCGGTTCTGGTTGTTCTGCCGCCGACTCTAGACTGCTGGGATCAAGCTCTTTAAGGTGTGAGGTGGAGGCACAAAAGACTTCAAGGTTTTGTATTCGAATTTAGGGTTTTAGCTTCTTGAATCAGGGTTTGGCTATTTGTTTCAGGGTTAAGGCTTCGTGCTGATAACGTGTTTAAGGAAAACTGAAATTGGGAGAGAATTGAGTTGTACTTTCATTGATAATAGGGGTCTCTTTATATAGAGGATTACAAGGCATAGAATCAGAGTTGTATAAGGAAAGATAATCGTACAATTAATCGGATATCTATGAATATCTCCGAGAATATCTCTAATTCAAAACTATCTCTAATTCAAAACCCTATTACAACTAGGTCAAGTAACTTAGAGTTTGGGCCAAACACATATCCCTGATTTACTTAAACACCACCAAATATTTGATTTTGGTGTGGACTTTCTGGAGGCCCATGTATTGCATGCAATTTTCTTTTGGGGTCTGATACTCTGATGTATTGCCTGCAATTTACTAATTCCTTTAATTTCTTTTCTAAAGCTTGAATTTATGTAAGGGGTTCAAGTTGATTAAGATAAAATAAACAAGAGAAGTTATTATGATGATGAGTGAAACCAACCTGCCCTAAAAATTGTGAGGTATTTGGTGGAAAACCTGCATTAGTATTCTGTACGGCTCTCGATTGTTTTTTTCTCATCATGGAGTTTGAGAAGGAGAAACAGTACTATCAGTCTCTTCAAATTTGCATGCAGCCTCATCTTGTTTGTCTCTTATTAATCAACCCATTAAGGCATGCCTAATAATGATAAACAGGCCAATGTCATATATATATTGCTGATCGGTGAAACACTACACTGTATCTTAATTGCATGGATAATAATGCAGTGATGCTTTTGTTGGTTTGATTTGATCACAAATCAAACAGTTAGCTTGTCCTTAGTTAATGGCATGTTGCATAGGACAAACTAATCGATGTCTGCCATATATGTCTCTGAATCTCATGCATGTAAAATATCTTGGATGTTCTATAGTATTCCGGAACCCGGATTATTGAAATTCATGAGCCTTGATTGGCTAGCTCGTAACTATAGGACATGCAGTAAATAATGATTAATCTAAATATGCTCAACACAATGAGCTAATCAGAAGGCTGCTAACTCCGGAATATTGAAACTCCGGAGCAGGAACACTCGGTATAGATTAATAGAACTCTGTTATAATGCTGATTGGTTAAGTAAAGCAGCAAGCATAAGAAAGCACATGCAGCAGTGAAAGTGGCTCGTACTTGCAGTTAGGGAAGAGAACAATAGAGTTCAAGACATTATAGGATGATATAGAAGTTTCTGTGGGTCAGGTTATTCAAAGTCTCGTTGTGGCGTTTTGAAAGATCAAAGAAAGGGTTTAGGGTTCATGAGATATCCATTTTCACTTTTCATAAACCTGGAAAGGAAACTGGTCAAGTTGGGCTCATTTTGTATGATCGATCAATACTGTTTGGCTAGCTATGCATTATCATTCATCTTTCCAACAAAATGAACTTGCTTCAAAAACCATTGAAATTTCAGTGGCATGGGGTGGAGCGGGGTCCCAAATACTTAATCAGATGATTAATTATCATTACTAGTGTTTTAAATTAGTACTGTTGCATATCCTTTTTGCTTTAAGGTAATGGCTACCAGTTATGTATTATGGTGTTATATATGCAGCATTTCATTTAGATCGATCATGTGATCAGTTAAACTAATCACTAGGGATCCAAATATCTCTTATTGTTTTTAAAGACAGCTGATGAAAACTCTCTCTTAAAAGTTTTCTAGGCCAAGAGAATAATCCGTGCTCGAGGGATTTTGTCAGAACGCTTCCTCCCCCCTGGCCACCAATAATATATTGAGATTTAACTCCAATAAGCGTCGGTGGGATTTGAACCCAAGTGTGGTGGTTCCACACCTGGAGGCTCTTACCAACTCGACCGCTGAAAACACTACTTTGAAATATCTGAGTACAGATATAAATATATGATCTTGTGGTGGAATGTACATGATGCTTGCTCCATTTATATGAAATTCAATAGGAGAAGGGATACTGAATCTAATCTATTCATGTTTCACGTGCAAACAGAAATATTGATGGATTTAACAATCATGAAAGTGAATGCAATCACTTAATATGTACTCTTCTTCCCTTTTTTTTTTTTCTTCCTGGACGACAATGTAACTCCCCACCCACCTCATTTCTTATGTCGGTGAGATTTGAACTCGTTCAAGGTTTTAATTAGGTTAGCTAACCAACATGCCACGACTCACATATATACTTATACATGTTCTAATTTTTTATTTTTACTTTTTTACTTTTTATTCTTCAAAAATAATAAACTAGATGTTCGACGTATTTTCTCAAATAAATTCTAATCAAACATAATTGAACAAGTGATCGAACCAACTTAACATGCGGACTTATACATCTCTCCGGAGAAAATAAGGGAGTGCTTGATCAAAAACAGTACAAACCTAGGGCTTTTATAATCAAACATATATATAGAATGAAAAGACTGCATTTAGTATGTTAGATGCATATCATATCCCTTTCAAATTCAGTGTCTGAGATATTTGGGATGGGATGGGAATCTCTTCAAACGGATGAACGAAACAAGCACAAACGCGCGCGCACACCTCTGTGTATCTGTGTGTCTCTCTCTGTCTCTTACGATAAATGAAAACATGTAAAAAAAAAAAAAAGAATTACAGAGAGATGAAGAGGTAGCTGGGAAAGGGAAAGGTCTGAAAGGAAAGGGATCGAATACCAATCAGCCATTCGCTTCTAGCTAGGGTTCTAGCTAGGGTTAAGATGAATATGAATCCTGACGTGACAAAATCACAAAGCATTGTCTTGGGAAGGGCCGACCCAACATAAGGTAGTGGGAGACAATCTAAACGTTACCCACAACCCACAAAGCAAAACGCTAAAATGAAAAAGCTTCAACCCAGATTTTTATTTTTATTTTTTAAATATATGCTTCATATATGTTTGGTTTCTGATAAAGGCGAGACTGACGTTGCTGGCCTTTTCTTCTGCAAATTTTAGTGCTTTGTTTTGCATATTGTCCAGTAGCAAGTCCCTCCCTCTTTTTTCTTTCTCCAAGTACTTAGCATTGGAAGGAAGGCATCTGGCTAGCTGCCTTGATCCCCACTAAATGACTAAAATCTAAAGCAAAGTTTGCAATTTGGTTCTCGATCTCTTTCATACAAGTGCGTGCGTGCGTGCTACCATATATATAAAGATTTGATTATATTCTTGGCGGAGCATAAAAACTAGAGCAAGCATGTTCAAAGTTTAGGTAGCTAGTGCAATGTGCATGGACCATAATATTATATATCCTCTAGCTTCTCGTCCTCGTCCTCTTTTCTTTATGTTTTCTGCTTTGTTTTCTTCTTCTTCAACTCCATCTTCTTAATTAATCATTGTAATGAGGTTTTCTTTAATTCTTGGTGTGTATCAATGGGTTCTTTCATCATCTCTGTTCGATCTCTACTGATATATATTATCCTCCAAAAGAAAAAGTGAATTATTAATGCATGATATGACATTCGCAACAAGGCGTCCCTGATTACATTTGCTCATCTCATCCATATACTATGATTATAGTACGTAGTTAGACGTATAGCGATTAGGGTTTAGTATGTTCAACTTAATTGAACACACAAGTTTAATTTAGACACATGCACAAGATCAAAATATCAAAGAATCAAACATAAAAATCGCACTCCATATAATGGTTGTTTCGATCAAGCTGTTCTTCATAATATTTTTTCTTCTTCAAGTATTATCTATTCAAACAAACAGAAATTAAGAAGAGAGAATGAAAATGGTACTTCAATTTGTTTAACAGGATCTGATCGACTCCGTGCTTGAGAAACATATATAGTGTCACTTCTAAGTGGATGTCTTATCCAACATGAAGTTTTTAATTAGTACTACTCTTCACGGGTGGGTGCTTATTATAATTGAGTTCTTTGCAAGCAAAAAAATGGGAAACTCCGCATCTTTATATAGGGCTCATGATGATCCTTTCCAGTTTTCCATGGAACACTTTTAATTAACAACTAGAAAAGAAAAAAGAAAAAACAGGAGATATCTACTTTAAAAGTCAAGCATGCGTCTCAAAACAAGTTTCGGCTTTCATAGGTCATGCTAGGGTGATTCTAGGTGTTGAATATATATCATCACAAATGAAATTTTTCGTAAGCTTATTGAAGGGTTCACATAGATGTATTTTACAAGCTTTTGAGAAGAAAATATTCGTGAAATTATCTCAAACAGTTTATGCAAAGGGCAAGAATAAAGGAGGAGGTATGCTTAAACTGCATAATTATGCGATATACACCTTTAAATGTGGCATAAAATTTTCTTTGAATCCACTCCTTGTTCCTATACGGCTCAATATATGCTGCTTTGTCAATAACCAGACTAATATTTTTAGCATGCAATTGAAAATAAACAAGAATAAACTAAACGTATATTCTAAAAGTTCTCATCACAGCCTTGATCACTTTAATTTTTAGCCGTAAAAAAAGAAAAATAAAAGTTGCAAACACTTTTGGAATTTGTTTCTAAACAGCAATGGAGGGGCATCTTGACCCTTATCCCCGGCCAGTTTTTGGTGCAGGCCATACATGATTGAGGATGGCAAAGTAAAGTCCTCTGCTATATATGAGAGCAGCCAATATTATCAGCACAATAATTTACTGGCAATATTTAATAAAGAAGAGAAATTTTTAATTCATATCTGGTGTGGTCTGCCATGCTCTGTATCCATAAAACCCATGCTTTGTTATATATATGTTTCATCCTTGATTATTCTACAGAACTAATAATGAAATACAGGAACAGAGTTTGGTTGAAAAGATTGAATGATGTTAGGTTCTAACTTGTAAGTGCATGATACTATTGACTTCCGCCATACAAATTGTCTGTCCTTTACTCATAAATTTCTAAAGGCCATGAACTCCTCCTACGACTATGTATATATAATCTTCGGAGCATATATGTAATCTATCTCTCTCTCTCACTCTATATATATATGGATTGACAGCCACAGAGACTAATTTAAGTATTCTAACTTGTCATCGCTTTTTTATTAGTGTATAATGCACGGCTTGTTTGTAGAAGCAAGAGATGTTTTACTCAAAAAGCTCGATTTACAAACTCACAAAGGGACGTGATCAAATTCTTCAATGTGAAAAAGTCTGATTAAGAAGAAAAAATTACAGTGAAAGGGAAAGGTGTCTGGAAAAGGTAATGTGTGTAATAGAATAAAGGAGATGAAATGAAGAAAGAAGCAAGGAAAAAGGAGAGGAAGCTTTGGATCGTGACTATTGGAGAGACAATATTCCAAATAGGTCTCCATCAAAATCGAAGCCCCGCATTGTAATGGAGGGCCATAGTTCATAGCACTATGGATATGCACATATATTAGCTCCCTTATATAAGCAAGATCCCCATTACAACAAAGATCAAACCCAATAGTTAGGGTATATAAGCAAAAAACCTAAGGCACGACTCCATACTTGAACGGCCATCAGTAGTTAGCATTGGATTAAAGTGTGAGGGAATAGAGGGGAAAGTTTAAACTTGTGGAGATCAAATTAAGTGATGTTTATTAATTAACCCCATAGATTCTAGGTCTTTGCTCATTTGATTCTCGGTTTGATGTTTTAAGAATCCTAATAAAATAGCTGATGACAAATCATGGTACGTCTTGCTCTAATTTGGTGTGGTGAGATGATCCTCCACCTATTATAGTATCGCATTGTAATAGCGACATTAGAGGTCTGCCTTAATTTCGTTTCATTTAGTCTGTTGTTTGTTTTTTTAGGAGATATTGGTTTTGGTTCCCCTCCTTCATTCTCCTTCTTTGATTAATAAAATGGTGCGATATGAAGACTTTATTCCTCCCCTATCCGTAATTTTTTAGCCAAAAAAATAAATAAAATCCTAATAAATATCTAAGAGTGAAGGAACTGTTTGAGAGACGTAAAGCACTAAAGATTGGATTAGAGCTTTTTTCACCTTGCTTTTCAAAGAAAATTTTCTAAATCCACCTATCACTATTTTAAAAAGTAGGAAGGAAGCTTAAAACGTGTGATGTATCAAGTGGTAAGAGATGTTTGCTCATTGATTTCGTTCTTTACGTTTAAATAAAGAGTTGTAATGAATGTCTCAAGAGATGATTAAATTTTAAGGAGTATATAGCACGTGTTATGGCGTAAGTTTATGTGGTCTTCCCCATCAAAATAAAATTTTCCAAATCAGCATGCCACTTCTAAAAGCTTGAGGGGTTTCTATCTTTCTAAATGAAAGCTTGAACTTCGTTCCACTCTTTCAAACTGCAAATGATAGTAAGATTCCAATGCTTTTGATATGTGGACAGACTACAGAGGAAATCATGGCAATCTAGCTAAGCAAGTAAAAGAGTCTGAGAAAAGAACAGGAGGGAAGACTGAATTTAGAACATGTGGGACTGGGTGTAATACAAACTCGTATCATCACATCCACCACTTTCCCTTTACTTTTCCTTCCCCTAATTCCTGTAGCTGATCAAAATTTTCCAAGTAGAATTGGAGAGACTAAGATTATAATTAACAAACTACAGAGAGACAGAGAAAACATTCTTTTAAAATAAATTCACTACAAACTGATTTTACAATTATACTAGCAAAAGAGGTGCATTCAAAATAAAGACTCATTCTTTCTTCCATTTCCACCCATCTATTTCTCATTTTTCCTTCTAATTTTTGATGCACTAGCTCCCCAATTGAATGCTTGCTTCTTTGAAATATTTGAATGCAAAAGCCATTCCAGGTCTCAACCGCTCTGGTTCTTCATAGCCCCAGCATTATGTAGTAGACAAGCGTAATGGGCAACGCGATCAACATGCCGAATATAACTCTGCATTTCGAACCATTAATTTTTAGTATCATTGAAATCTAAAGGGGATAAGATATGATAAGATGCTTAAGTTCTGTTTGAACAAGAAATTCGACTGACCCTGTGCTGAGAATATCAGGGTGTACGTTGTATTCCTTGGCAAAGACAAAGGGGACAATTCCTTGGGGTAGAGCTGCCTGTGATTTGTTTGGCCATTCAAACACAATAATGTTAATAATTTCACAAATGTTTCTTTGTACATAACACAAGCTGCAAACATGTCCCTGTTAAATCAAATGCTCAACTAGATTTAACCAAGCACAAAACCAGTGAGATACAAAAACAGTGAAAAACCTAAAGGGTATCCTGAGAAAATGAAAATAAATGATAAAAAAAGCTTATCTTGAGGTGTGAGAATAATTAGAAAAAATTAGAGGGTTTTTGAAGCATTATGTTGGTTGTGTCAGAAGGAGGCAGAATAGAGAGAGAGAGAGAGAAGGGTTTTTAGGGTTAGTGACCTGGACAATGGCAACATGTAAGAGAGTGCCCCTAAGGCCAACAGCAATGGAAGCAGCTGCCATGACAGCTGGACCTGTAAGGAATCTCACAGCCATAGTAAAAGCTGCAATGGAATTTCCACATGCTATGATCCGTGGTTGTAAAGCCATAAACAGACCTGCAAAAGCAAAATCACATCCCCAAAAAACCCAGGAGCACTTGATAAGCAAACCAGATTTCAGAAGCAAACCTAAAAGCAAAACGCATGCCCTTCCCATCATCACCATCACACCACTGTCACACTAGCCTAGACCTTTCATCATCACCACCACTACTAACCCACCCTTTCAAATCAAAATCAAAATCAAAAAGATTCATAAAGACAACCAACTCCAGACACTATGATATCCTAAGCAGACAGTTTTGCTTTTTTTTCTTCCTTCCCCTGCTTTTTCAGACAAATAATAATGCAACGCATGCAAAGAAATAAATACTGTTCCAGAATATTAATTAATTCATTTAAAGCTTAACTCCCCCCCCAAAAAAAATGATGGAGTACTGCAGTAGTATGTATACTGATTTACTGACCAAGACTGAACATGGCCATCCCAAGCCCTGCGTCTGATAGAATGGCTATCGACTTTGCTATGAGTGCTGGCATTTCTAGATGCCACCTGCAACACCCAAAAAATATCACCCAAAAAATAAATCAAAATAATCTCAGGTATTGTTGGATTCACTAGGACACTGTACAGAAAGTGACAGCAAGTTAAGGACCGAAAATGGGACTGTTTGGAACTTCGTAACCGAGAAACAGAAACCGTTGGATCGATAATAGTTTGTGACATATTTCTTTTAACTACCTAATCCAACGGTTCGGGATTCTTGAGTTTCAATACTCGAAAACACCGTATGACGTCATAACTCTAGAAATTTTTTAAACTACCTGAAGGATACCAGAGACCAAGTGAGGCCGATCAAGCTTGAGTAAGTGTTTGGGTTTCTGATCAATTTTCTCCAGACCATGATGAGAATCAGCCTCGTCATCACACTCGTCGGAGGCATCACTTTGGCCTTATTCACATCCACTTTCTCACCCTCATTCATGTTCATCTGATCCACGACTCTGTTCCCAAAGCTGAACTCATCTCTCTCCACCATGTACTCTTCTTGGTTCTCTCTTCTACCCTCCACTAATTAACCACATTATAAATCCCAAATTAATGACCTTTTAAGCTAAAACAAGCAACATCTCTTAACTCAAAACATGAAAATTCATGAATTAAAGATCGAACCTTTTCCCGGAGAAACGGCCAATTTGACTTCTTTCTGATCATGACCAGCGGCCCCATATTCATTGCTACCAAACACATCAGAAACAGGAGAAGCACTGGAGCTCCAGACAAACATATGAAGATCCCTACCGCCGTCCTGAGCCGCCGGCCCATTAGGCCCATTTCCATTAGGCCTCTTGGGAGCGACAACGTTCTTAGAGGCCGCCGTGGTAGGCGAGAACATTCCAGGATTCGGGGCCGGGTAATGCGCTGTTGTATTGTTCCCTCCTCCTTGGTAATGATACCTCGGCTTGTTGCTGCCAGCTGCAGCAGCACCCACGGCGGCGCCGCCGTCGTCCTCATAATTCGACGGCCGCGGCGTCGGGCCTCTGGACGCCGTCAACGGCCCTCCGAAAACGTCGGAGGACCCAAAATTCGAGTTCCGGCCGGCGGCCATCATGGAGTAAAAGTCAGTGTGGTTGAAGCTGGAACCTCTGGGAGTAGGGTTTCTGGATGATTGTAGCGAGTAAATCTCTGCATTGGTGAGATTGGAGGGGCGGGGAGTATTGGAGGAGAGCCCTTGAGAATGAGACCTTCTGGAGTAAATGTCAGACCTTGAGGCGTTGGATTTTCTAACAGTTACGTGGAGCTTGCCGTCTTCTTTGATTTCGGCTTCGGTCTCGAGAGGTTGTCTGCCATCCAAGGACATGATATCGGAGTCGACGTGGATGGAGACGATGGAGCCGGCGGTGTCGGGGAACTGCTCGGAGATGAGGAGCCGGGCGCCACGGTATTCGAACATGAAGAGCATCAATGTGTACCAGATAATGCACTGGAGGACGACGATTTGGACCATGAGGCTGCCGGAGAAGTCGCCGTACATTCCTTTGAGGAGCGGGATTCCCATGACAAGGGTGTTGGGGAGAGTGGAGACGGAGAAGAGGGTGATGGTCCACTCGAGGCAGCCGCGTTTGCTGACTTTGGACCAGACGCCGAGGACGGCGAGGACGATCAGCTTCTGGAGAGTGTCGGCGGCGAGGAAGCGGGTGTTCATGGCGTAGGGGTTGTTGGAGGAGATGAAGTGGAAGGAGAGTAAGGGAACGGCGAAGAGGGCAACGAACCGGTTGATGCCGGAGCACTGGTCGGGGGTGAAGATCTTCCACCACTTGACGGAGCCGTAGGCCAAGACCATGGCCACGTATAGCGGAACCACCGCCGTCATGACGTGGTAGAAGTCGGATAATGTGATCATCCTTCCTTAAACAATGACCTGATTAGCTCGAAGGAAAGAAAGAGGCCAACTTTAGCTTAGCTCAGCTAAAAATGAACCAGCGGTGTATGGTATCTAAGTTAAAGAAGAATGAAGCTGAAGAAGAATAAGAAGGAGAAAGTGGTGGTGGTGGTGGTGGTGGTGGGAGTGATGATGAGAATTGAAAAGGGTGAGAGGGGAATGGGAAGAGAGCATGTGTTTTGGTTTTATGGGGGTGTGGAGTACTGAGAGCAGTGCAGAGAGTAAAAATAAACTTTTTGAGAGCTTTGAGAGAGCAAAGCCTTTGCAGCACTTGCAGTCTCCAAAGCACAAACACTGGTTAAGCAGCTCAGCCCTCTCTGTCTCTCTCTCTCCCCGCTTTATTTATTTGGGTCTTTTTTTTTTCCTTTTTCTTTTTTGTAATTTCGATTTAGTTTCTGGGTCCTGGGACCTTTGGGTATTTGATTGAATACTCACATCACACACATGTACACTTGAGGCATGAATTGTAAGTTGGTGTCTGGCTCTATCTGGTGGTTATGGGTCTACTGGTTTGCATAAAGCAGAGAATGAAAAAGCAAATTGGGTAGAGGTGGCTGTAACTAGTTGTTTGTGGAGCCTTTTTCAGCTTTGAAAATCCCCGCTGCTATCTTTTTATTCTGTGGGATTCTCTTTTATTTTCTTATTGGATTTGGATTCAATCCCTTTAACCTTGGGTTGTACATATCATGGGCTAGCCCTGTCACTGTTCATGTTTCTCTTTCTTGTACACTCTTTCCTATAATGGATGAGTTAGATCACATTAACTATTTTTTTTTCTTCTTTTTGATCGCATTAACTATTTCAATCACATCTCTTTTTTGAACTATTACTCTGTAAATGTTGCTCGAATGCACTCTAAACATTGCCGTTGTCATCGACCGTTTTTTTTTTAAGTGTTAACACCGAATGAACTAAATGCTCAAGACACCTTCTGCTTAGAGCAAGTCAATCCGTTGGGTCACCAAATCACTTACTATTTTTTTTTTTTTTTTAGAAGAAAAGAATCCATTAATAACCAAAAAAATTACAAGCATTGGAATAACCGGTTGTGGTATCAACACCACGACACATATTCCTACCAAGATCCATAGTTATGGGTTCGTCACTAATAGTAACATCCATGAACCGAAAAGGTCCAACCCCTAACCAATTTTTCCGCCTATCACCCCAGGCTACACAGAACGATAACCAATCCCGAGCGTCACGATACAACCTCGTCACCGACATCCAGACGAACCACTCCACCCTCTTCCACACCGTGTCCATAAACAGCCAGACCACGTGCAAGGGAAATCCACCTTTCCGTTGATAACCAACCAGCATCGAAATTATAACATATTGTTCCCAGGAGTAACACCATATAGATGGCTCCACAACACGACCAAAACCTCCAAACCCTAGCTCAAAAGAGTAGGGATGATTTATTCGACCTAACCAAAAACCTGAAACTAAAACCCTAGTAAAAAACTGAAAGAAACTACCATGATTGACCATCCCTTCACGCACCAGACCAAAACTATGACAACCAACTTCCCTCTATCCAAGTTGCCCGCCGACAGACCACCGCTACAACTCTTGCCCTTCGAGCTCACCACCCCAGAGGTACCCATTCAACACCGCAAGCCACACTGATTCATCTGCCTGTCGCCGACCGGATCCAGATCTGGAAAAACATCTACTCCAATCCAATCCACCGAGAAACAAGAATGGAATCGCTGAGCACTTCCACCTCGGAACGAAATCGCTCCACCCATCTGTGCCTATCCTCTCAGGAGCCCGAACCCACAACTGCAAACATGGCCGAGCGACCCACCTCCGAACAGAGATCAGCGCCATACGATCCATGGCAAGCCGCTGCCACGATCTGGCCTCTGACCCCTTGCTCCAAGTCTGCGCCGTCGCCGAATTCCTCCTCCCAGCCTGCGCCTCTGCCTGAGAGAAGAGAATAATCATGCCAAGCCCCGACCACCGCAACGAAGATAAGATCGAAGGTCCCAAGACCCCCATCTCCCGTCCGGCAACACCTGCCATTCGTCGTTGAGGCAAGAAGCCCCGATCGACGAGGAGGCGCCGCCGGACGAGCGACCACTGCTCCTTCACTCTTTCCAAACCCTAGTTTTCTCTCCTGTTTTCTCAGTGCAGAAGTTGCCTGGGGGTCGTTTGCATGAAGTCAAATCACTTACTATTCACTACTTTTTATGTTTATTTCCACCTTTTAAGTTATGGGCACAGTTTTCAAACTAACCTGGTAACCTCTGGGTCACTTTCTTGACCTGCAAACTGACCCGGTGATCCAGGTCAATTTGGAAACTATGCTCGTGACTAAAAGAGTGAAAATAAACACTAAAAAACAGTTAATAATAACTTACCCGGTGACTCAACAGGTGAACTTACTCTTAATTTGGTGATACTAGATTTTATAGTAATTTGTGAAGATACATCTTCATGGGAAGAAGTGATCGAGGATAAGAGAGAGGTGATCACGTGGATACTAGATTGTCCATTCCTTAAACCATATCATTATTACCATTTACTGGGCTGTACTTCATATTTACTGCTTGTCATAGTGTTAGGTGGTACAACCCCCGTGTAATTAGCCGCACCGGCCAACCAGTAAATCTGGGAAGCAATTAATTCTGGCAAGACTTTAACACTCTTTCGGGTTTAACTCTGGTCTGTTTAGGGTTTATGATTTTGCACAAAAGCCACTATGGTTCACTTGGAAATAAATTCAATTGGTTCCAGCTCTTTCCTAATTAAAGGAAGAACGGACAACTACAACTTGAAGCCTTTGCCAGAAACGTAACAAACTGATCTAGATCGAAAGAAGGCCGAGATCATAACATTTAAAAAGGAGTACTTTGCGGCTTTTTGCATCTCACATTGTATTTTTTTTTTTCATATCATTTTAGCTTTTTAGGTTTAAAAGTAGAAAAGTGCATTTACTGATGCTTACTAAACGCTGCCTTGTGTTTTCTTTTCAGTTCAATACTACAAAAACGCTTATGGGGATAGTGGGTACTTTTACAGAGAACTACTAATATTGACATATCGTAGTTCTCGAAGCAATATTGTAATTGAAATTTAGAAGCTAAACTCAAACAGCTAAGCTTAGCAGCAATTGTTTTTTCATATCCGGACAAATAGTCTATCTAAACCTTTGCTGATATCAAGCAAATTAGAATTAGAATTAGGGCATGCACTCTTTAACTACTCGATAGTATTATTCTGTCAAAACCCTCCAACAAAGGTCGCAGATTAGTTTACAATGGAATACTGACATTCTAACATATGATTGGCTTGAAATGAATAGGGGGAAGGAACCAATTAGGGAATAGGTGAGTAAAATAAAACTAGGGTTTATCGCCTGGAAGTGATGAAAACGCAACAGCAGACCTAGCATGCTTCGAAGTTCATGATGAAGGCCATGGGGGTTTGGTGTTTTGGCTTGGGGTTCGCAAAGAATGAAAGCAAATGGGGGACAGAGATGGACGTGTTGCTCGCACAACTCTCTTCAAATTCCTTAACTCCAAACACCACGCTTCATTTCACGCACTGCAATGGAGGTTTTTGATTTCTAAGAGCATATACGCAT